>NC_140970.1:98031692-98149192 GCF_056783735.1 Eptatretus burgeri
CACACACACACACACACACACACACGCGCACACACGCACACACACACACACACACACACACACACACACACACACACACACACACACACACACACACACACACACACACACACACACACACACACCACTCCATTAATGAGAGCAGGGATCCACATTTTTCATCCGCTTCACTCGAAAGTTGAAGAGAAGTTCCACATTTGTTCATTTAATTCATCCACAAATTATTTTTAAGGTCAACATCGGCCAAAAGGTCAACGACTTCAGTTAGATTTCTAAAATTGTCAGTTTTCATCCAATTGACTTGAAATTTGAAGAGGATTTATATTTCAGGTCACTGAATTCAACAAGCCAATCTTTTTTGAGGTCAACATAGGCCAAAAGGACAACATAACTTAGGTGAGCAGGTGAACAACTTAGGTGATATTTCTAAAATCCTCAATTTTATACCCATTGACTTGAAATTTGAAGAGGATATGCAGAACGTCACTGAATTCAACGAACAAGGAAATTTGAGGTCAACACAGGCTAAAAAAATCCACAGAGGCTAAAAAGTCAACACAGGCTAAAAAGTCAACACACGCTAAAAAAATCCACACAGGCTAAAAAAATCGACACAGGCTAAAAAATCCACATCGGCTAAAAAGTCCAGAACGGCTAAAAAGTCCACATCGGCGAAAAAGTCAACACAGGCTAAAAAGTCCAAATCGGCTAAAAAGTCAACACAGACTAAAAAGTCCACAACAGCTAAAAAGTCAACACAGGCTAAAAAGTCCACGTCTGCTAAAAAGTCCACACAGGCTAAAAAGTCCACATATGCTAAAAATTCCACACAGGCTAAAAAGTCCTCACTGGCTAAAAACTCAACTGAGACTAAAAAGTCCACACAGGCTAAAAAGTCCTCACAGGCGAAAAAGTCCACATAAGCTAAAAAGTTCACACAAGCTAAAAATTCAACATAGGTTATAAGTCTACAACATTCAACACAGGCTAAAAAGTCACAACAAAAAGTCACAACAACACAACACAGGCACAGGCTAAAAAAAAAAAAAATTCAACACAGGCTAAAAAGTCCACAGTGTCTATAAAGTTAACACACGATAAAAGGTCTACATAGGCTAAAAAGTCAACATCGGCTAAAAAGTCAACACAGGCTAAAAAGACCACACATGCTAAAAAGACCACAACGGCTAAAAAGTCCACATAGGCTAAAAAGTCCACACAGGCTAAAAATTCAACATCGGCTAAAAAGTCAACAGAGGCGAAAAAGTGCACACAGGCTAAGAATTCAACATAGGCTAAAAAGTCAACACAGGCTAAAAAGTCCACACAGGCTAAAAAGTCCACGTCTGCTAAAAAGTCCACACAGCCTAAAAGGTCCACACAAGCTAAAAATTTAAAATAGGCTAAAAATTCCACACAAGCTAAAAAGTCCACACAGGCTAAAAAGTCCACATATGCTATAAAGTCCACACAGGCTAAAAAGTCCACAGAGACTAAAAAGTCCACATCGGCTAAAAAGTCAACAAAGGCTGAAAAGTCCACACAGGCTAAAAAGTGAACACAGGATAAAAAATTCCACACAGGTTAAAAATTCAACACAGGCTAAAAAGTCCATATCAGCTAAAAATTCCACACAGGCTAAAAAAGTCAACAAAGGCTAAAAAGTCCACACAGGCTAAAAATTCAACACAGGCTAAAAAGTCAACAGGCTAAAAAAGTCCACACAGGCTAAAAATTCAACACAGGCTAAAAAGTCCACACAGGCGAAAAACTCAACACAGGCTAAAAACTCAACACAGGCTAAAAGTCAACACAGACTAAAAAGTCAACACAGACTAAAAAGTCCACACAGGCTAAAAGTCAACACAGGCTAAAAAGTCCATACAGGTGAAAAACTCAACACAGACTAAAAAGTCAACACAGACTAAAAAGTCAACACAGACTAAAAAGTCCACACATGCTAAAAAGTCCACATCAGCTAAAAAGTCAACACAGACTAAAAAGTCCACACAAGCTAAAAAGTCAACACAGGCTAAAAAGTCAACACAGACTAAAAAGTCACACAGACTAAAAAGTCAACACAGACTAAAAAGTCCACAACAGCTAAAAAGTCAACACAGGCTAAAAAGTCCACGTCTGCTAAAAAGTCCACACAGGCTAAAAAGTCCACATATGCTAAAAATTCCACACAGGCTAAAAAGTCCTCACTGGCTAAAAACTCAATTGAGACTAAAAAGTCCACTCAGGCTAAAAGGTCCTCAGAGGCGAAAAACGTCACATAATGAAAAAAGTTCACACAAGCTAAAAATTCAACATAGGTTATAAGTCTACAACATTCAACACAGGCTAAAAAGTCACAACAAAAAGTCACAACAACACAACACAGGCACAGGCTAAAAAAAAAAAAAATTCAACACAGGCTAAAAAGTCCACAGTGTCTATAAAGTTAACACACGATAAAAGGTCTACATAGGCTAAAAAGTCAACATCGGCTAAAAAGTCCACACAGGCTAAAAAGTCCACACATGCTAAAAAGTCCACATCAGCTAAAAAGTCCACACAGGCTAAAAAGTCCACACAGGCTAAAAATTCAACATCGGCTAAAAAAGTCAACAGAGGCGAAAAAAGTGCACACAGGCTAAGAATTCAACATAGGCTAAAAAGTCAACACAGGCTAAAAAGTCCACACAGGCTAAAAAGTCCACGTCTGCTAAAAAGTCCACACAGGCTAAAAAGTCTACACATGCTAAAAATTCAAAATAGGCTAAAAATTCCACACAAGCTAAAAAGTCCACACAGGCTAAAAAGTCCACATATGCTAAAAAGTCCACACAAGCTAAAAAGTCCACAGAGACTAAAAAGTCCACATCGGCTAAAAAGTCAACAAAGGCTGAAAAGTCCACACAGGCTAAAAAGTGAACACAGGATAAAAATTCCACACAGGTTAAAAATTCAACACAGGCAAAAAAGTCCATATCAGCTAAAAATTCCACACACGCTAAAAAGTCAACAAAGGCTAAAAAGTCCACACAGGCTAAAAATTCAACACAGGCTAAAAAGTCAACAGGCTAAAAAGTCCACACAGGCTAAAAATTCAACACAGGCTAAAAAGTCCACACAGGCGAAAAACTCAACACAGGCTAAAAACTCAACACAGGCTAAAAAGTCAACACAGACTAAAAAGTCAACACAGACTAAAAAGTCCACACAGGCTAAAAGTCAACACAGGCTAAAAATTCCATACAGGTGAAAAACTCAACACAGACTAAAAAGTCAACACAGACTAAAAAGTCAACACAGGACTAAAAAGTCACACATGCTAAAAAGTCCACATCAGCTAAAAGTCAACACAGACTAAAAAGTCCACACAAGCTAAAAAGTCAACACAGGCTAAAAAGTCAACACAGACTAAAAAGTCACACAGACTAAAAAGTCAACACAGACTAAAAAGCCAACACAGGCAAAAAACTCAACACAGGCTAAAAAGTCAACACAGACTAAAAAGTCCACACAGGCTAAAAGTCAACACAGGCTAAAAAGTCCATACAGGTGAAAAACTCAACACAGACTAAAAAGTCAACACAGACTAAAAAGTCAACACAGACTAAAAAGTCCACACAGGCGAAAAAGTCAACACAGGCTAAAAAGTCCATACAGGCGAAAAACTCAACACAGGCGAAAAACTCAACACAGGCTAAAAAGTCAACACAGACTAAAAAGTCCACACAGACTAAAAGTCCACACAGGCTAAAAAGTCCATACAGGCAAAAAACTCAACACAGGCTAAAAATTCAACACAGGCTAAAAAGTCAACACAGGCTAAAAAGTCAACACAGACTAAAAAGTCCACACAGGCTAAAAAGTCAACACAGGCTAAAAAGTCCATACAGGCAAAAAACTCAACACAGGCTAAAAAGTCAACACAGACTAAAAAGTCAACACAGGCTAAAAAGTCAACACAGACTAAAAAGTCCACACAGGCTAAAAAGTCAACACAGGCTAAAAAGTCAACACAGACTAAAAAGTCCACACAGGCTAAAAAGTCCACACAGGTTAAAATCTCCACACAGGCGAAAAACTCAACACAGGCTAAAAAGTCAACACAGGCTAAAAAGTCAACAAAGGCTAAAAAGTCCACACAGGCTAAAAAGTCAACACAGGCAAAAAACACTCCACACAGGCTAAAAAGTCAACACAGGCTAAAAAGTCAACACAGGCTAAAAAGTCCACATCGGCTAAAAAGTCCACACAGGCTATAAAGTCCACAAAGGCTAAAAATTCAACAAAGGCTAAAAAGTCCACATCGGCAAAAAAGTCAACACAGGCTAAAAAGTCCACATCGGCTAAAAAGTCAACAAAGGCTGAAAAGTCCACACAAGCTAAAAAGTCAACACAGGCTAAAAGGTCCACATCGGCTAAAAAGTCAACAAAGGCTGAAAAGTCCACACAAGCTAAAAAGTTGACACAGGCTGAATTTCTGAAATTGTCAGTTTTCATCCGATTGACTTGGAATTTGAAGAGGATTTGCATATTTGGTAATTTAATTGAACCAGCAATTATTTTTAAGGTTAAATTTGTTTTTTATGGATTTCACAAGTATCATGCGATTTTCATCTTTCTTATTATTAATGAAATCGAGAGATTTCGTAAGTATATTGATGACTTCCGTCCTCTGTTTGTGTGTTTGTGTGTTTGTGTGTTTGTGTGTTTGTTTGGAGGCGTGATAACTCGAGAACGGAAGATGCTACCAATGTCAAATTAGACCACTTGATTCAGGATGGTGATGGCTCGCGCTGATTAGATTTTGGTCAAAATCGGTCAAAGGTCAAGGTCACAATGAGGTCAAACATTCGATTTTTGATGGTTTTGTACGGAATCATCGTAGAAACTTCTGGTTTGCGTCGCTACCTTCTCGAGAGACAGCTTTTATTTGACAAGGTCAGAGGGCAAGTTGACAATTTCGTAAGTACCAGTCTATGACTGCTTGTTTCTTTGTCTGTGTGCAGGATATCTCAGCAAGTTGTGGACGTATTTGGAGGAAACTTGGTGTTCAGGTTGGGTGTGTGACAAGGAAGAATGGATCAGATTTTGGTGAAGTTACGAATCTCTATCTCTGCAGGGGTACGTGCTCTACCGAGTGCCCATCTCGCTGTTTCGCCGTGTCGCTCTTCGATTGATTTTTAGTTTATCCTTTATTTTGATGAATATACTTTGTCATTCAATAATTATATAATTCATCAGAATACCTACAGTAACAAAAGAAAAACTTGCTCGATCCAAATTCTCTGATGCATTAACTATCCCAAGGTATGTGGAGTGTGGGGTGGTAATTGTGGCTTTGTTGTCGCCAATTTGTGGGAAATTGTGAGTGTTCATTCATATTCATATTCAGGTATGAATGAAGGTTAAGAAGTGCTGCCCAAACCAGGATACCACCCAGTGTCATACTCATTAATAAGGAACTTGAAGAAAGAGCTTTCAAAGAAAAGAGAGTATAATTAAAGAATTATACTAATATCGTGCTGTGTTGAAAATAATTCGCTCCTTCTGGAATTTTAAGGAAATCGACCCAAGGTTTATTGGAATCACGTCAGGACGTTGTATGCCGTGATTGGCTGGTTCATTCGAATACAAATTCGGGAGCGAGTTCATTTTGTAAATATAATCGTGAAATGAAGACATCTTTAAGTAAAATGTACGAAATACTGACGAAACCTTAAATGTTGTAAAAATTACAAATGAGAGAATAAAATAAACACATCTATCTGGGATGATTGGATAAACGCCATTCATGTTAATGTGTTACATGTGTATAAAAACATGAGACGGAGATTAATCATTAATTCTTTGGTTTCTCTTCAATTCGTATAAATCTTTCGCCTTTTACTAAAGATTTCCGTGGAGAGAAACATTTATGAGTTGAAATATTTTTGATGCCCTGTTTTGATATGGGGCAATTTAGAATGAAAAAAAGATTAATATTATTTATCATAAATCTCTCTTGAAAGTGAATTGAGGTTGTTTATTCTTTTTATCCCACCCCCCCAGAGGGAGGGAGTGGGATATTGTACTTGTCCTGTTTGTTTTTCTATTTGTCTGTTTGCAACTTTATGGCAAAAGGCTTCAGCAAACGTTTTTAAATTTAATCCACAGGTGAGCAATGAATCTTGGACGACCCCATTAACTTTTGGGTCCGATTGGATCAAAGGTCAAGGTCACAAAAAGATCAAAATCGTTTTTTTCTCAAAACTTCGTCAAAAATGATCTGATTTACTTCAAACGAAGCTGAAAGTGAAGCTTATTCTATTTGTCACTTATAATGCTCCCCATTCCTATTGTGAAAAATGCACATTTGTGAAGATCGGTGGAGTCTGAAGTTTTGGGGGTCATGGCCATCGGTCAAAATTACAAATTTTCCATTATAGATCAAAAAAGGTTAGGAATATGCGTGTTTACTATGGAAGATATATATCAAGTCTTTTATTGGCTTTCATTTGACACCATGACCTTTGGGATGACTTGTTTCGTAAGTAAATTGATGACTTCCGTCCTCTGTTTGTGTGTTTGTGTGTTTGTTTGGAGGCATGATAACTCGAGGCCTTACGTGGCCTTGAAAGGTCAAAATCATTTTACGGTCAGAACTTCGTCAAAAATGGTTGAATGGACTTCAAACTAAGACTAAAATATTCCTTATTCTATTCCTTATAATCAATATTCAGGTTAAGGATGTATCAAATTTAAATTTGATCCCCAAAATAACTTTATGCCTTTAATGGGTGGGATTTGTTGTGCCTGCTTTGGTTTGTTTTTACTTGTCCAATTGAAAATTCACAATTATATTGGTTGCTTTGGACATTCATCATGTCTGTTGGTCTGTTTATCAATCATTGAGAGATTGCAATTTTTCTTGAACTTAACCACCTGGTAAAGGGAGTCACAAGCTTGAGGCCGATTGTTTTTGAGGGCAAAAGGTCAACATCAGCCAAATGTTAACAGCTTTGTCAAATTTCTAAAATTACTGTAGTTCTCGTCCAATGGGCCATCTTGTTCTAAGCATACAACACGTTCTTCTGACACATTCCTTGAGACTATATTTGGGCGGTGTGTCGGCATCCGACAGCTCTGCAGATGCAAAAAAATCCTGGTTCGGTGCAACAATCAAAAACACATCCACTGCAAAAATTCAAAACACCTCACTGCACTGGAAAACGTGGGGACAGGAATACTGCACGGTCAATGGTGAAGACTTGCAATACCCTCCTCCATCTGGAGGTGGCGCAACACGATACACATTGACAGAGAGAATTTGCATCCCTCCCCTCCCCCCAAAATCACCGGCAAATATAAAAACACCCCGATACACTAACTTGGGTCATGATGATCCAATGTAGCAAGTCTGGATGTAATCAGCCCAGAACTGCAGGAGTAGCGCGACAAACAAATGTAACACACACACACACACACACACACACACACACACACACACACACACACACACACACACACACACACACACACACACACACACACACACACACACACACACACACACACACACACCACTCCATTAATGAGAGCAGGGATCCACATTTTTCATCCGCTTCACTCGAAAGTTGAAGAGAAGTTCCACATTTGTTCATTTAATTCATCCACAAATTATTTTTAAGGTCAACATCGGCCAAAAGGTCAACGACTTCAGTTAGATTTCTAAAATTGTCAGTTTTCATCCAATTGACTTGAAATTTGAAGAGGATTTATATTTCAGGTCACTGAATTCAACAAGCCAATCTTTTTTGAGGTCAACATAGGCCAAAAGGACAACATAACTTAGGTGAGCAGGTGAACAACTTAGGTGATATTTCTAAAATCCTCAATTTTATACCCATTGACTTGAAATTTGAAGAGGATATGCAGAACGTCACTGAATTCAACGAACAAGGAAATTTGAGGTCAACACAGGCTAAAAAAATCCACAGAGGCTAAAAAGTCAACACAGGCTAAAAAGTCAACACACGCTAAAAAAATCCACACAGGCTAAAAAAATCGACACAGGCTAAAAAATCCACATCGGCTAAAAAGTCCAGAACGGCTAAAAAGTCCACATCGGCGAAAAAGTCAACACAGGCTAAAAAGTCCAAATCGGCTAAAAAGTCAACACAGACTAAAAAGTCCACAACAGCTAAAAAGTCAACACAGGCTAAAAAGTCCACGTCTGCTAAAAAGTCCACACAGGCTAAAAAGTCCACATATGCTAAAAATTCCACACAGGCTAAAAAGTCCTCATTGGCTAAAAACTCAACTGAGACTAAAAAGTCCACACAGGCTAAAAAGTCCTCACAGGCGAAAAAGTCCACATAAGCTAAAAAGTTCACACAAGCTAAAAATTCAACATAGGTTATAAGTCTACACAGGCTAAAAAGTCCACAGTGTCTATAAAGTTAACACACGATAAAAGGTCTACATAGGCTAAAAAGTCAACATCGGCTAAAAAGTCAACACAGGCTAAAAAGACCACACATGCTAAAAAGACCACAACGGCTAAAAAGTCCACATAGGCTAAAAAGTCCACACAGGCTAAAAATTCAACATCGGCTAAAAAGTCAACAGAGGCGAAAAAGTGCACACAGGCTAAGAATTCAACATAGGCTAAAAAGTCAACACAGGCTAAAAAGTCCACACAGGCTAAAAAGTCCACGTCTGCTAAAAAGTCCACACAGCCTAAAAGGTCCACACAAGCTAAAAATTTAAAATAGGCTAAAAATTCCACACAAGCTAAAAAGTCCACACAGGCTAAAAAGTCCACATATGCTATAAAGTCCACACAGGCTAAAAAGTCCACAGAGACTAAAAAGTCCACATCGGCTAAAAAGTCAACAGAGGCGAAAAAGACAACACAAGCTAAAAAGTCAACACACGCTAAAAAAATCCACACAGGCTAAAAAAATCGACACAGGCTAAAAAATCCACATCGGCTAAAAAGTCCAGAACGGCTAAAAAGTCCACATCGGCGAAAAAGTCAACACAGGCTAAAAAGTCCAAATCGGCTAAAAAGTCAACACAGGCGAAAAAGACAACACAGGCTAAAAAGTCCACAACAGCTAAAAAGTCAATACAGGCTAAAAAGTCCATGTCTGCTAAAAAGTCCACACAGGCTAAAAGGTCCACACATGCTAAAAATTTAAAATAGGTTAAAAATTTCATACAAGCTAAAAAGTCCACACAGGCTAAAAAGTCCACATATGCTATAAAGTCCACACAGGCTAAAAAGTCCACAGAGACTAAAAAGTCCACATTGGCTAAAAAGTCCACACAGGCTAAAAAGTCCACACATGCTAAAAAGTCCACATCAGCTAAAAAGTCCACACAGGCTAAAAAGTCCTCACTGGGTAAAAACTCCACAGAGATTAAAAGTCCACACAGGCTAAAAAGTCCTCACAGGCTAAAAAGTCCACACAGGCTAAAAAGTCTACACATGCTAAAAATTCAAAATAGGCTAAAAAATTCCACACAGGCTAAAAAGTCCACATATGCTAAAAAGTCCACACAAGCTAAAAAGTCCACAGAGACTAAAAAGTCCACATCGGCTAAAAAGTCAACAAAGGCTGAAAAGTCCACACAGGCTAAAAAGTGAACACAGGATAAAAATTCCACACAGGTTAAAAATTCAACACAGGCAAAAAAGTCCATATCAGCTAAAAATTCCACACACGCTAAAAAGTCAACAAAGGCTAAAAAGTCCACACAGGCTAAAAATTCAACACAGGCTAAAAAGTCAACAGGCTAAAAAGTCCACACAGGCTAAAAATTCAACACAGGCTAAAAAGTCCACACAGGCGAAAAACTCAACACAGGCTAAAAACTCAACACAGGCTAAAAAGTCAACACAGACTAAAATGTCAACGCAGACTAAAAAGTCAACACAGACTAAAAAGTCCACACAAGCTAAAAAGTCAACACAGGCTAAAAAGTCAACACAGACTAAAAAGTCACACAGACTAAAAAGTCAACACAGACTAAAAAGCCAACACAGGCAAAAAACTCAACACAGGCTAAAAAGTCAACACAGACTAAAAAGTCCACACAGGCTAAAAGTCAACACAGGCTAAAAAGTCCATACAGGTGAAAAACTCAACACAGACTAAAAAGTCAACACGGACTAAAAAGTCAACACAGACTAAAAAGTCCACACAGGCGAAAAAGTCAACACAGGCTAAAAAGTCCATACAGGCGAAAAACTCAACACAGGCGAAAAACTCAACACAGGCTAAAAAGTCAACACAGACTAAAAAGTCCACACAGACTAAAAAGTCCACACAGGCTAAAAAGTCCATACAGGCAAAAAACTCAACACCGGCTAAAAATTCAACACAGGCTAAAAAGTCAACACAGGCAAAAAGTCAACACAGACTAAAAAGTCAACACAGACTAAAAAGTCCACACAGGCTAAAAAGTCAACACAGGC
Source organism: Eptatretus burgeri (assembly GCF_056783735.1). Lineage (NCBI taxonomy): Eukaryota > Metazoa > Chordata > Myxini > Myxiniformes > Myxinidae > Eptatretus > Eptatretus burgeri. Next base: position 98,042,155 of record NC_140970.1, read on the forward strand.
TAAAAAGTCCATACAGGCAAAAAACTCAACACAGGCTAAAAAGTCAACACAGACTAAAAAGTCAACACAGGCTAAAAAGTCAACACAGACTAAAAAGTCCACACAGGCTAAAAAGTCAACACAGGCTAAAAAGTCAACACAGACTAAAAAGTCCACACAGGCTAAAAAGTCCACACAGGTTAAAATCTCCACACAGGCGAAAAACTCAACACAGGCTAAAAAGTCAACACAGGCTAAAAAGTCAACAAAGGCTAAAAAGTCCACACAGGCTAAAAAGTCAACACAGGCTAAAAAGTCCACATCGGCTAAAAAGTCCACACAGGCTATAAAGTCCACAAAGGCTAAAAATTCAACAAAGGCTAAAAAGTCCACATCGGCAAAAAAGTCAACACAGGCTAAAAAGTCCACATCGGCTAAAAAGTCAACAAAGGCTGAAAAGTCCACACAAGCTAAAAAGTCAACACAGGCTAAAAGGTCCACATCGGCTAAAAAGTCAACAAAGGCTGAAAAGTCCACACAAGCTAAAAAGTTGACACAGGCTGAATTTCTGAAATTGTCAGTTTTCATCCGATTGACTTGGAATTTGAAGAGGATTTGCATATTTGGTAATTTAATTGAACCAGCAATTATTTTTAAGGTTAAATTTGTTTTTTATGGATTTCACAAGTATCATGCGATTTTCATCTTTCTTATTATTAATGAAATCGAGAGATTTCGTAAGTATATTGATGACTTCCGTCCTCTGTTTGTGTGTTTGTGTGTTTGTGTGTTTGTGTGTTTGTTTGGAGGCGTGATAACTCGAGAACGGAAGATGCTACCAATGTCAAATTAGACCACTTGATTCAGGATGGTGATGGCTCGCGCTGATTAGATTTTGGTCAAAATCGGTCAAAGGTCAAGGTCACAATGAGGTCAAACATTCGATTTTTGATGGTTTTGTACGGAATCATCGTAGAAACTTCTGGTTTGCGTCGCTACCTTCTCGAGAGACAGCTTTTATTTGACAAGGTCAGAGGGCAAGTTGACAATTTCGTAAGTACCAGTCTATGACTGCTTGTTTCTTTGTCTGTGTGCAGGATATCTCAGCAAGTTGTGGACGTATTTGGAGGAAACTTGGTGTTCAGGTTGGGTGTGTGACAAGGAAGAATGGATCAGATTTTGGTGAAGTTACGAATCTCTATCTCTGCAGGGGTACGTGCTCTACCGAGTGCCCATCTCGCTGTTTCGCCGTGTCGCTCTTCGATTGATTTTTAGTTTATCCTTTATTTTGATGAATATACTTTGTCATTCAATAATTATATAATTCATCAGAATACCTACAGTAACAAAAGAAAAACTTGCTCGATCCAAATTCTCTGATGCATTAACTATCCCAAGGTATGTGGAGTGTGGGGTGGTAATTGTGGCTTTGTTGTCGCCAATTTGTGGGAAATTGTGAGTGTTCATTCATATTCATATTCAGGTATGAATGAAGGTTAAGAAGTGCTGCCCAAACCAGGATACCACCCAGTGTCATACTCATTAATAAGGAACTTGAAGAAAGAGCTTTCAAAGAAAAGAGAGTATAATTAAAGAATTATACTAATATCGTGCTGTGTTGAAAATAATTCGCTCCTTCTGGAATTTTAAGGAAATCGACCCAAGGTTTATTGGAATCACGTCAGGACGTTGTATGCCGTGATTGGCTGGTTCATTCGAATACAAATTCGGGAGCGAGTTCATTTTGTAAATATAATCGTGAAATGAAGACATCTTCAAGTAAAATGTACGAAATACTGACGAAACCTTAAATGTTGTAAAAATTACAAATGAGAGAATAAAATAAACACATCTATCTGGGATGATTGGATAAACGCCATTCATGTTAATGTGTTACATGTGTATAAAAACATGAGACGGAGATTAATCATTAATTCTTTGGTTTCTCTTCAATTCGTATAAATCTTTCGCCTTTTACTAAAGATTTCCGTGGAGAGAAACATTTATGAATTGAAATATTTTTGATGCCCTGTTTTGATATGGGGCAATTTAGAATGAAAAAAAGATTAATATTATTTATCATAAATCTCTCTTGAAAGTGAATTGAGGTTGTTTATTCTTTTTATCCCACCCCCCCAGAGGGAGGGAGTGGGATATTGTACTTGTCCTGTTTGTTTTTCTATTTGTCTGTTTGCAACTTTATGGCAAAAGGCTTCAGCAAACGTTTTTAAATTTAATCCACAGGTGAGCAATGAATCTTGGACGACCCCATTAACTTTTGGGTCCGATTGGATCAAAGGTCAAGGTCACAAAAAGATCAAAATCGTTTTTTCTCAAAACTTCGTCAAAAATGATCTGATTTACTTCAAACGAAGCTGAAAGTGAACCTTATTCTATTTGTCACTTATAATGCTCCCCATTCCTATTGTGAAAAATGCACATTTGTGAAGATCGGTGGAGTCTGAAGTTTTGGGGGTCATGGCCATCGGTCAAAATTACAAATTTTCCATTATAGATCAAAAAAGGTTAGGAATATGCGTGTTTACTATGGAAGATATATATCAAGTCTTTTATTGGCTTTCATTTGACACCATGACCTTTGGGATGATTTGTTTCGTAAGTAAATTGATGACTTCCGTCCTCTGTTTGTGTGTTTGTGTGTTTGTTTGGAGGCATGATAACTCGAGGCCTTACGTGGCCTTGAAAGGTCAAAATCATTTTACGGTCAGAACTTCGTCAAAAATGGTTGAATGGACTTCAAACTAAGACTAAAATATTCCTTATTCTATTCCTTATAATCAATATTCAGGTTAAGGATGCATCAAATTTAAATTTGATCCCCAAAATAACTTTATGCCTTTAATGGGTGGGATTTGTTGTGCCTGCTTTGGTTTGTTTTTACTTGTCCAATTGAAAATTCACAATTATATTGGTTGCTTTGGACATTCATCATGTCTGTTGGTCTGTTTATCAATCATTGAGAGATTGCAATTTTTCTTGAACTTAACCACCTGGTAAAGGGAGTCACAAGCTTGAGGCCGATTGTTTTTGAGGGCAAAAGGTCAACATCGGCCAAATGTTAACAGCTTTGTCAAATTTCTAAAATTACTGTAGTTCTCGTCCAATGGGCCATCTTGTTCTAAGCATACAACACGTTCTTCTGACACATTCCTTGAGACTATATTTGGGCGGTGTGTGGGCGTCCGACAGCTCTGCAGATGCAAAAAAATCCTGGTTTGGTGCATGAATCAAAAACACATCCACTGCAAAAATTCAAAACACCTCACTGCACTGGAAAACGTGGGGACAGGAATACTGCACGGTCAATGGTGAAGACCTGCAATACCCTCCTCCATCTGGGGGTGGCGCAACACGATACACATTGACAGAGAGAATTTGCATCCCTCCCCTCCCCCCAAAATCACCGGCAAATATAAAAACACCCCGATACACTAACTTGGGTCATGATGATCCAATGTAGCAAGTCTGGATGTAATCAGCCCAGAACTGCAGGAGTAGCGCGACAAACAAATGTAACACACACACACACACACACACACACACACACACACACACACACACACACACACACACACACACACACACACACACACACACACACACACACACACACACACAAACACACACACACACACACACACACACACCACTCCATTAATGAGAGCAGGGATCCACATTTTTCATCCGCTTCACTCGAAAGTTGAAGAGAAGTTCCACATTTGTTCATTTAATTCATCCACAAATTATTTTTAAGGTCAACATCGGCCAAAAGGTCAACGACTTCAGTTAGATTTCTAAAATTGTCAGTTTTCATCCAATTGACTTGAAATTTGAAGAGGATTTATATTTCAGGTCACTGAATTCAACAAGCCAATCTTTTTGAGGTCAACATAGGCCAAAAGGACAACATAACTTAGGTGAGCAGGTGAACAACTTAGGTGATATTTCTAAAATCCTCAATTTTATACCCATTGACTTGAAATTTGAAGAGGATATGCAGAACGTCACTGAATTCAACGAACAAGGAAATTTGAGGTCAACACAGGCTAAAAAAATCCACAGAGGCTAAAAAGTCAACACAGGCTAAAAAGTCAACACACGCTAAAAAAATCCACACAGGCTAAAAAAATCGACACAGGCTAAAAAATCCACATCGGCTAAAAAGTCCAGAACGGCTAAAAAGTCCACATCGGTGAAAAAGTCAACACAGGCTAAAAAGTCCAAATCGGCTAAAATGTCAGCACAGACTAAAAAGTCCCCTACAGATAAAAAGTCAACACAGGCTAAAAAGTCCACGTCTGCTAAAAAGTCCACACAGGCTAAAAAGTCCACATATGCTAAAAAGTCCACACAGGCTAAAAAGTCCTCACTGGCTAAAAACTCCACTGAGACTAAAAAGTCCACACAGGCTAAAAAGTCCTCACAGGCGAAAAAGTCCACATAAGCTAAAAAGTTCACACAAGCTAAAAATTCAACATAGGTTATAAGTCTACAACATTCAACACAGGCTAAAAAGTCACAACAAAAAGTCACAACAACACAACACAGGCACAGACTAAAAAAAAAAATTCAACACAGGCTAAAAAGTCCACAGTGTCTATAAAGTTAACACACGATAAAAGTTCTACATTGGCTAAATTGTCAACATCGGCTAAAAAGTCAACACAGGCTAAAAAGACCACACATGCTAAAAAGACCACATCGGCTAAAAAGTCCACATAGGCTAAAAAGTCCACACAGGCTAAAAATTCAACATCGGCTAAAAAGTCAACAGAGGCGAAAAAGTGCACACAGGCTAAGAATTCAACATAGGCTAAAAAGTCAACACAGGCAAAAAAGTCCACACAGGCTAAAAAGTCCACGTCTGCTAAAAAGTCCACACAGGCTAAAAGGTCCACACATGCTAAAAATTTAAAATAGGCTAAAAATTCCACACAAGCTAAAAAGTCCACACAGGCTAAAAAGTCCACATATGCTATAAAGTCCACACAGGCTAAAAAGTCCACAGAGACTAAAAAGTCCACATCGGCTAAAAAGTCAACAGAGGCGAAAAAGACAACACAAGCTAAAAAGTCAACACACGCTAAAAAAATCCACACAGGCTAAAAAAATCGACACAGGCTAAAAAATCCACATCGGCTAAAAAGTCCAGAACGGCTAAAAAGTCCACATAGGCGAAAAAGTCAACACAGGCTAAAAAGTCCAAATCGGCTAAAAAGTCAACACAGGCGAAAAAGACAACACAGGCTAAAAAGTCCACAACAGCTAAAAAGTCAATACAGGCTAAAAAGTCCACGTCTGCTAAAAAGTCCACACAGGCTAAAAGGTCCACACATGCTAAAAATTTAAAATAGGCTAAAAATTTCATACAAGCTAAAAAGTCCACACAGGCTAAAAAGTCCACATATGCTATAAAGTCCACACAGGCTAAAAAGTCCACAGAGACTAAAAGTCCACATTGGCTAAAAAGTCCACACAGGCTAAAAAGTCCAAACATGCTAAAAAGTCCACATCAGCTAAAAAGTCCACACAGGCTAAAAGTTCTCACTGGGTAAAACCCTACAGAGACTAAAAAGTCCACACAGGCTAAAAAGTCCTCACAGGCTAAAAAGTCCACACAGGCTAAAAAGTCTACACATGCTAAAAATTCAAAATAGGCTAAAAATTCCACACAGGCTTAAAAGTCCACATATGCTAAAAGTCCACACAAGCTAAAAAGTCCACAGAGACTAAAAAGTCCACATTGGCTAAAAAGTCCACACAAGCTAAAAAGTCCACACATGCTAAAAAGTCCACATCAGCTAAAAAGTCCACACAGGCTAAAAAGTCCTCACTGGCTAAAAACTCCACTGAGACTAAAAAGTCGACACAGGCTAAAAAGTCCTCACAGGCGAAAAAGTCCACATAAGCTAAAAATTTCACACAAGCTAAAAATTCAACATAGGTTATAAGTCTACACAGGCTAAAAAGTCCACAGTGTCTATAAAGTTAACACACGATAAAAGGTCTACATAGGCTAAAAAGTCAACATCAAGCAAAAGTCAACACAGGCTAAAAAGACCACATCGGCTAAAAAGTCCATTTAGGCTAAAAAGTCCACACAGGCTAAAAAGTCCACACAGGCTAAAAAGTCCACATCGGCGAAAAAGTCAACACAGGCTAAAAGTCCACACAAGCTAAAAAGTCCACATCGGCTAAAAACTCCACATCGGCTAAAAAGTCAACAAAGGCTGAAAATTCCACACAACCTAAAAAGTCGACACAGGCTGAATTTCTGAAATTGTCAGTTTTCATCCGATTGACTAGGAATTTGAAGAGGATTTGCATATTTGGTAATTTAATTGAACCAGCAATTATTTTTAAGGTTAAATTTGTTTTTTATGGATTTCACAAGTATCATGCGATTTTCATCTTTCTTATTTTTAATGAAATCGAGAGATTTCGTAAGTATATTGATTACTTCCGTCCTCTGTTTGTGTGTTTGTTTGTTTGTTTGTTTGGAGGTGTGATAACTCGAGAACGGAAGACGCTACCAATGTCAAATTAGACCACTTGATTCAGGATGGTGATGGCTCGCGCTGATTAGATTTTGGTCAAAATCGGTCAAAGGTCAAGGTCACAATGAGGTCAAACATTCGATTTTTGATGGTTTGGTACAGAATCATCGTAGAAACTTCAGGTTTGCGTCGCTACCTTCTCGAGAGACAGCTTTTATTAGACAAGGTCAGAGGTCAAGTTGACCAGTTCGTAAGTACCAGTCTATGACTGCTTGTTTGTTTGTCTTTGTGCAGGATATCTCAGCAAGTTGTGGATGTATTTGGAGGAAACTTGGTGTTCAGGTTGGGTGTGTGACAAGGAAGAATGGATCAGATTTTGGTGAAGTTACGAATCTCTATCTCTGCAGGGGTACGTGCTCTACTGAGTGCCCATCTCGCTGTTTCGCCGTGTCGCTCTTCGAGTGATTTTTAGTTTATCCTTTATTTTGATGAATATACTTTGTCATTCAATAATTATATCATTCATCAGAATACCTACAGTAACAAAAGAAAAACTTGCTCAATCCAAATTCTCTGATGCATTAACTATCTCAAGGTATGTGGAGTGTGGGGTGGTAATTGTGGCTTTGTTGTCGCCAATTTGTGGGAAATTGTGAGTGTTCATTCATATTCATATTCAGGTATGAATGAATGTTAAGAAGTGCTGCCAAACCAGGATACCACCCAGTGTCATACTCATTAATAAGGCACTTGAAGAAAGAGCTTTCAAAGAAAAGAGAGTATAATTAAAGAATTATATTAAAATCGTGCTGTGTGGAAAATAATTCGCTCCTTCTGGAATTTTAAGGAAATCGACCCAAGGTTTATTGGAATCACGTCAGGACGTTGTATGCCGTGATTGGCTGGTTCATTCGAATACAAATTCGGGAGCGAGTTCATTTTGAAAATATAATCGTGAAATGAAGACATCTTTCAGTAAAATGTACGAAATACTGACAAAACCTTAAATGTTATAAAATTACAAATGAGAGAATAAAATAAACACATCTATATTGGCTAAAAAGTCCACACAGGCTAAAAAGTCCACACATGCTAAAAAGTCCACAGAGACTAAAAAGTCCACACAGGCTAAAAAGTCCTCACTGGCAAAAAACTCCACAGAGACTAAAAAGTCCACACAGGCTAAAAAGTCCTCACATGTTAAAAAGTCCACATATGCTAAAAGTCCACACAGGCTAAAAAGTCCACAGAGACTAAAAAGTTCACATAGGCTAAAAAGTCCACACAGGCTAAAAATTCAACATCGGCTAAAAAGTCAACAGAGGCGAAAAAGTGCACACAGGCTAAGAATTCAACATAGGCTAAAAAGTCAACACAGGCTAAAAAGTCGTTCTGGGCCCTGTTCTTTTTCTGGTTTTCATCAATGATCTCTCGGACTCTCTGGAAAATCCTCTATTTCTCTTTGCCGACGACTCCACCCTCTGCCGTACCATCTGTCATCCCTCAGACCGGCAAGCAGCAGCTTCTTCGCTCACTGCAGATCTGGATAAAATCACAAACTGGTCCAACACGTGGAACATGTCTTTCAATCCACACAAATCTCACACTCTCACTATGTCTCTTCGAAAGGACCGTTTACAAAACCCCCCCATCCACTTTCTCAACAATCCTCTGGAAGAAGTCTTTTCTTTCAAGCTTCTGGGTCTCACTATCTGCCATGACCTTTCCTGGGAAAGTCACATTTCCAACCTCGCCTCAAAAGCCAGTCGCCGACGGGGAATCCTCCGTCGTGCAAAGTCCTTCCTCGGCCCTCTTGAGCTCCTGACTACTTACAAAGCTTTTGTCCGTAGCCTGATGGAGTACTGCTCTCCCCTCTGGGCTGGTGCTCCTGCCTCCCACCTTTCTCGACTTCACGCTGTCGAAACCAGGGCTTTTAAGATCATCGGCATCTCCCGCAATGAAGCTGAGTCTTTGGGCCTCTCACTCAATCACCGCAGGTTGGTCGGTGGTCTTTCTGTCTTCTACCGACTCCTTCCAGCCTTGCCCCCTGCTCTCTCTGCGATTTGTCCCAACCACATTTCCACAGGGCGCTCACGGTCCGCCAACAACCCCCTTCTGGTAAAACTACCAAAATCGCGAATCACTGCTCATCTTCACTCTTTCATTCCTCTTTTTCCCACCTTTGGAATAAACTTCCTCACTCTATTCTTTCCCATTCTTCCCTCCAGGCTTTCAAAACAGCTGTTCACCACCACCTCTAATCTTCCCCCCATCCAAATCCTCGATCTTTTCTACCCCCGATAATCCACCCAAGCCCACTTCCTTCAATTCTCCTGCTTTCCTTCCTGAAAGTCCCTGTAATGTCCATCTTCTCCTCGCCATGTTCCCCGTCCCATCCCCATCCCTCTCCCTTCCACAGTTCACCTGTGTCTGTTCCCCAATGTTTTGTCCCTTCCACTCCCACCCCTCTTGTCTCATGCCTCCTTGCTGTGAGTTGTGTGTTAGCTCTCATACGAGCCTCGACCAAGGTATACAAAAAAAAAAAAAAAAAAAAAAAAAAGTCCACACAGGCTAAAAAGTCCACGTCTGCTAAAAAGTCCACACAGCCTAAAAGGTCCACACAAGCTAAAAATTTAAAATAGGCTAAAAATTCCACACAAGCTAAAAAGTCCACACAGGCTAAAAAGTCCACATATGCTATAAAGTCCACACAGGCTAAAAAGTCCACAGAGACTAAAAAGTCCACATCGGCTAAAAAGTCAACAGAGGCGAAAAAGACAACACAAGCTAAAAAGTCAACACACGCTAAAAAAATCCACACAGGCTAAAAAAATCGACACAGGCTAAAAAATCCACATCGGCTAAAAAGTCCAGAACGGCTAAAAAGTCCACATCGGCGAAAAAGTCAACACAGGCTAAAAAGTCCAAATCGGCTAAAAAGTCAACACAGGCGAAAAAGACAACACAGGCTAAAAAGTCCACAACAGCTAAAAAGTCAATACAGGCTAAAAAGTCCACGTCTGCTAAAAAGTCCACACAGGCTAAAAGGTCCACACATGCTAAAAATTTAAAATAGGTTAAAAATTTCATACAAGCTAAAAAGTCCACACAGGCTTAAAAGTCCACATATGCTATAAAGTCCACACAGGCTAAAAAGTCCACAGAGACTAAAAAGTCCACATTGGCTAAAAAGTCCACACAGGCTAAAAAGTCCACACATGCTAAAAAGTCCACATCAGCTAAAAAGTCCACACAGGCTAAAAAGTCCTCACTGGGTAAAAACTCCACAGAGGTTAAAAGTCCACACAGGCTAAAAAGTCCTCACAGGCTAAAAAGTCCACACAGGCTAAAAAGTCTACACATGCTAAAAATTCAAAATAGGCTAAAAATTCCACACAGGCTAAAAAGTCCACATATGCTAAAAAGTCCACACAAGCTAAAAAGTCCACAGAGACTAAAAAGTCCACATCGGCTAAAAAGTCAACAAAGGCTGAAAAGTCCACACAGGCTAAAAAGTGAACACAGGATAAAAATTCCACACAGGTTAAAAATTCAACACAGGCAAAAAAGTCCATATCAGCTAAAAATTCCACACACGCTAAAAAGTCAACAAAGGCTAAAAAGTCCACACAGGCTAAAAATTCAACACAGGCTAAAAAGTCAACAGGCTAAAAAGTCCACACAGGCTAAAAATTCAACACAGGCTAAAAAGTCCACACAGGCGAAAAACTCAACACAGGCTAAAAACTCAACACAGGCTAAAAAGTCAACACAGACTAAAATGTCAACGCAGACTAAAAGTCAACACAGACTAAAAAGTGCACACAAGCTAAAAAGTCAACACAGGCTAAAAAGTCAACACAGACTAAAAAGTCACACAGACTAAAAAGTCAACACAGACTAAAAAGCCAACACAGGCAAAAAACTCAACACAGGCTAAAAAGTCAACACAGACTAAAAAGTCCACACAGGCTAAAAGTCAACACAGGCTAAAAGTCCATACAGGTGAAAAACTCAACACAGACTAAAAGTCAACACAGACTAAAAAGTCAACACAGACTAAAAAGTCCACACAGGCGAAAAAAGTCAACACAGGCTAAAAAGTCCATACAGGCGAAAAACTCAACACAGGCAAAAAACTCAACACAGGCTAAAAAGTCAACACAGACTAAAAGTCCACACAGACTAAAAAGTCCACACAGGCTAAAATGTCCATACTGGCAAAAAACTCAACACAGGCTAAAAATTCAACACAGGCTAAAAAGTCAACACAGGCTAAAAAGTCAACACAGACTAAAAAGTCCACACAGGCTAAAAAGTCAACACAGGCTAAAAAGTCCATACAGGCAAAAAACTCAACACAGGCTAAAAAGTCAACACAGACTAAAAAGTCAACACAGGCTAAAAAGTCAACACAGACTAAAAAGTCCACACAGGCTAAAAAGTCAACACAGGCTAAAAAGTCAACACAGACTAAAAAGTCCACACAGGCTAAAAAGTCCACACAGGTTAAAATCTCCACACAGGCGAAAAACTCAACACAGGCTAAAAAGTCAACACAGGCTAAAAAGTCAACAAAGGCTAAAAAGTCCACACAGGCTATAAAGTCAACACAGGCAAAAAACACTCCACACAGGCTAAAAAGTCAACACAGGCTAAAAAGTCAACACAGGCTAAAAAGTCCACATCGGCTAAAAAGTCCACACAGGCTATAAAGTCCACAAAGGCTAAAAATTCAACAAAGGCTAAAAAGTCCACATCGGCAAAAAAGTCAACACAGGCTAAAAAGTCCACATCGGCTAAAAAGTCAACAAAGGCTGAAAAGTCCACACAAGCTAAAAAGTCAACACAGGCTAAAAGGTCCACATCGGCTAAAAAGTCAACAAAGGCTGAAAAGTCCACACAAGCTAAAAAGTTGACACAGGCTGAATTTCTGAAATTGTCAGTTTTCATCCGATTGACTTGGAATTTGAAGAGGATTTGCATATTTGGTAATTTAATTGAACCAGCAATTATTTTTAAGGTTAAATTTGTTTTTTATGGATTTCACAAGTATCATGCGATTTTCATCTTTCTTATTATTAATGAAATCGAGAGATTTCGTAAGTATATTGATGACTTCCGTCCTCTGTTTGTGTGTTTGTGTGTTTGTGTGTTTGTGTGTTTGTTTGGAGGCGTGATAACTCGAGAACGGAAGATGCTACCAATGTCAAATTAGACCACTTGATTCAGGATGGTGATGGCTCGCGCTGATTAGATTTTGGTCAAAATCGGTCAAAGGTCAAGGTCACAATGAGGTCAAACATTCGATTTTTGATGGTTTCGTACGGAATCATCGTAGAAACTTCTGGTTTGCGTCGCTACCTTCTCGAGAGACAGCTTTTATTTGACAAGGTCAGAGGGCAAGTTGACAATTTCGTAAGTACCAGTCTATGACTGCTTGTTTCTTTGTCTGTGTGCAGGATATCTCAGCAAGTTGTGGACGTATTTGGAGGAAACTTGGTGTTCAGGTTGGGTGTGTGACAAGGAAGAATGGATCAGATTTTGGTGAAGTTACGAATCTCTATCTCTGCAGGGGTACGTGCTCTACCGAGTGCCCATCTCGCTGTTTCGCCGTGTCGCTCTTCGATTGATTTTTAGTTTATCCTTTATTTTGATGAATATACTTTGTCATTCAATAATTATATAATTCATCAGAATACCTACAGTAACAAAAGAAAAACTTGCTCGATCCAAATTCTCTGATGCATTAACTATCCCAAGGTATGTGGAGTGTGGGGTGGTAATTGTGGCTTTGTTGTCGCCAATTTGTGGGAAATTGTGAGTGTTCATTCATATTCATATTCAGGTATGAATGAAGGTTAAGAAGTGCTGCCCAAACCAGGATACCACCCAGTGTCATACTCATTAATAAGGAACTTGAAGAAAGAGCTTTCAAAGAAAAGAGAGTATAATTAAAGAATTATACTAATATCGTGCTGTGTTGAAAATAATTCGCTCCTTCTGGAATTTTAAGGAAATCGACCCAAGGTTTATTGGAATCACGTCAGGACGTTGTATGCCGTGATTGGCTGGTTCATTCGAATACAAATTCGGGAGCGAGTTCATTTTGTAAATATAATCGTGAAATGAAGACATCTTTAAGTAAAATGTACGAAATACTGACGAAACCTTAAATGTTGTAAAAATTACAAATGAGAGAATAAAATAAACACATCTATCTGGGATGATTGGATAAACGCCATTCATGTTAATGTGTTACATGTGTATAAAAACATGAGACGGAGATTAATCATTAATTCTTTGGTTTCTCTTCAATTCGTATAAATCTTTCGCCTTTTACTAAAGATTTCCGTGGAGAGAAACATTTATGAATTGAAATATTTTTGATGCCCTGTTTTGATATGGGGCAATTTAGAATGAAAAAAAGATTAATATTATTTATCATAGATCTCTCTTGAAAGTGAATTGAGGTTGTTTATTCTTTTTATCCCACCCCCCCAGAGGGAGGGAGTGGGATATTGTACTTGTCCTGTTTGTTTTTCTATTTGTCTGTTTGCAACTTTATGGCAAAAGGCTTTAGCAAACGTTTTTAAATTTAATCCACAGGTGAGCAATGAATCTTGGACGACCCCATTAACTTTTGGGTCCGATTTGATCAAAGGTCAAGGTCACAAAAAGATCAAAATCGTTTTTTTCTCAAAACTTCGTCAAAAATGATCTGATTTACTTCAAACGAAGCTTATAGTGAAGCTTATTCTATTTGTCACTTATAATGCTCCCCATTCCTATTGTGAAAAATGCACATTTGTGAAGATCGGTGGAGGCTGAAGTTTTGGGGGTCATGGCCATCGGTCAAAATTACAAATTTTCCATTTTAGATCAAAAAAGGTTAGGAATATGCGTGTTTACTATGGAAGATATATATCAAGTCTTTTATTGGCTTTCATTTGACACCATGACCTTTGGGATGATTTGTTTCGTAAGTAAATTGATGACTTCCGTCCTCTGTTTGTGTGTTTGTGTGTTTGTTTGGAGGCATGATAACTCGAGGCCTTACGTGGCCTTGAAAGGTCAAAATCATTTTACGGTCAGAACTTCGTCAAAAATGGTTGAATGGACTTCAAACTAAGACTAAAATATTCCTTATTCTATTCCTTATAATCAATATTCAGGTTAAGGATGTATCAAATTTAAATTTGATCCCCAAAATAACTTTATGCCTTTAATGGGTGGGATTTGTTGTGCCTGCTTTGGTTTGTTTTTACTTGTCCAATTGAAAATTCACAATTATATTGGTTGCTTTGGACATTCATCATGTCTGTTGGTCTGTTTATCAATCATTGAGAGATTGCAATTTTTCTTGAACTTAACCACCTGGTAAAGGGAGTCACAAGCTTGAGGCCGATTGTTTTTGAGGGCAAAAGGTCAACATCGGCCAAATGTTAACAGCTTTGTCAAATTTCTAAAATTACTGTAGTTCTCGTCCAATGGGCCATCTTGTTCTAAGCATACAACACGTTCTTCTGACACATTCCTTGAGACTATATTTGGGCGGTGTGTCGGCATCCGACAGCTCTGCAGATGCAAAAAAATCCTGGTTCGGTGCAACAATCAAAAACACATCCACTGCAAAAATTCAAAACACCTCACTGCACTGGAAAACGTGGGGACAGGAATACTGCACGGTCAATGGTGAAGACTTGCAATACCCTCCTCCATCTGGAGGTGGCGCAACACGATACACATTGACAGAGAGAATTTGCATCCCTCCCCTCCCCCCAAAATCACCGGCAAATATAAAAACACCCCGATACACTAACTTGGGTCATGATGATCTAATGTAGCAAGTCTGGATGTAATCAGCCCAGAACTGCAGGAGTAGCGCGACAAACAAATGTAACACACACACACACACACACACACACACACACACACACACACACACACACACACACACACACACACACACACACACACACACACACACACACACACACACACACACACACCACTCCATTAATGAGAGCAGGGATCCACATTTTTCATCCGCTTCACTCGAAAGTTGAAGAGAAGTTCCACATTTGTTCATTTAATTCATCCACAAATTATTTTTAAGGTCAACATCGGCCAAAAGGTCAACGACTTCAGTTAGATTTCTAAAATTGTCAGTTTTCATCCAATTGACTTGAAATTTGAAGAGGATTTATATTTCAGGTCACTGAATTCAACAAGCCAATCTTTTTGAGGTCAACATAGGCCAAAAGGACAACATAACTTAGGTGAGCAGGTGAACAACTTAGGTGATATTTCTAAAATCCTCAATTTTATACCCATTGACTTGAAATTTGAAGAGGATATGCAGAACGTCACTGAATTCAACGAACAAGGAAATTTGAGGTCAACACAGGCTAAAAAAATCCACAGAGGCTAAAAAGTCAACACAGGCTAAAAAGTCAACACACGCTAAAAAAATCCACACAGGCTAAAAAAATCGACACAGGCTAAAAAATCCACATCGGCTAAAAAGTCCAGAACGGCTAAAAAGTCCACATCGGCGAAAAAGTCAACACAGGCTAAAAAGTCCAAATCGGCTAAAAAGTCAACACAGACTAAAAAGTCCACAACAGCTAAAAAGTCAACACAGGCTAAAAAGTCCACGTCTGCTAAAAAGTCCACACAGGCTAAAAAGTCCACATATGCTAAAAATTCCACACAGGCTAAAAAGTCCTCATTGGCTAAAAACTCAACTGAGACTAAAAAGTCCACACAGGCTAAAAAGTCCTCACAGGCGAAAAAGTCCACATAAGCTAAAAAGTTCACACAAGCTAAAAATTCAACATAGGTTATAAGTCTACAACATTCAACACAGGCTAAAAAGTCACAACAAAAAGTCACAACAACACAACACAGGCACAGGCTAAAAAAAAAAAAAATTCAACACAGGCTAAAAAGTCCACAGTGTCTATAAAGTTAACACACGATAAAAGGTCTACATAGGCTAAAAAGTCAACATCGGCTAAAAAGTCAACACAGGCTAAAAAGACCACACATGCTAAAAAGACCACAACGGCTAAAAAGTCCACATAGGCTAAAAAGTCCACACAGGCTAAAAATTCAACATCGGCTAAAAAGTCAACAGAGGCGAAAAAGTGCACACAGGCTAAGAATTCAACATAGGCTAAAAAGTCCACATATGCTATAAAGTCCACACAGGCTAAAAAGTCCACAGAGACTAAAAAGTCCACATCGGCTAAAACGTCAACAGAGGCGAAAAAGACAACACAAGCTAAAAAGTCAACACACGCTAAAAAAATCCACACAGGCTAAAAAAATCGACACAGGCTAAAAAATCCACATCGGCTAAAAAGTCCAGAACGGCTAAAAAGTCCACATCGGCGAAAAAGTCAACACAGGCTAAAAAGTCAAAATCGGCTAAAAAGTCAACACAGGCGAAAAAGACAACACAGGCTAAAAAGTCAACACACGCTAAAAAAATCCACACAGGCTAAAAAAGTCGACACAGGCTAAAAAATCCACATCGGCTAAAAAGTCCAGAACGGCTAAAAAGTCCACATCGGCGAAAAAGTCAACACAGGCTAAAAAGTCCAAATCGGCTAAAAAGTCAACACAGGCGAAAAAGACAACACAGGCTAAAAAGTCCACAACAGCTAAAAAGTCAATACAGGCTAAAAAGTCCATGTCTGCTAAAAAGTCCACACAGGCTAAAAGGTCCACACATGCTAAAAATTTAAAATAGGTTAAAAATTTCATACAAGCTAAAAAGTCCACACAGGCTAAAAAGTCCACATATGCTATAAAGTCCACACAGGCTAAAAAGTCCACAGAGACTAAAAAGTCCACATTGGCTAAAAAGTCCACACAGGCTAAAAAGTCCACACATGCTAAAAAGTCCACATCAGCTAAAAAGTCCACACAGGCTAAAAAGTCCTCACTGGGTAAAAACTCCACAGAGATTAAAAGTCCACACAGGCTAAAAAGTCCTCACAGGCTAAAAAGTCCACACAGGCTAAAAAGTCTACACATGCTAAAAATTCAAAATAGGCTAAAAATTCCACACAGGCTAAAAAGTCCACATATGCTAAAAAGTCCACACAAGCTAAAAAGTCCACAGAGACTAAAAAGTCCACATCGGCTAAAAAGTCAACAAAGGCTGAAAAGTCCACACAGGCTAAAAAGTGAACACAGGATAAAAATTCCACACAGGTTAAAAAATTCAACACAGGCAAAAACTCCATATCAGCTAAAAATTCCACACACGCTAAAAAGTCAACAAAGGCTAAAAAGTCCACACAGGCTAAAAATTCAACACAGGCTAAAAAGTCAACAGGCTAAAAAGTCCACACAGGCTAAAAATTCAACACAGGCTAAAAAGTCCACACAGGCGAAAAACTCAACACAGGCTAAAAACTCAACACAGGCTAAAAAGTCAACACAGACTAAAATGTCAACGCAGACTAAAAAGTCAACACAGACTAAAAAGTCCACACAAGCTAAAAAGTCAACACAGGCTAAAAAGTCAACACAGACTAAAAAGTCACACAGACTAAAAAGTCAACACAGACTAAAAAGCCAACACAGGCAAAAAACTCAACACAGGCTAAAAAGTCAACACAGACTAAAAAGTCCACACAGGCTAAAAGTCAACACAGGCTAAAAAGTCCATACAGGTGAAAAACTCAACACAGACTAAAAAGTCAACACAGACTAAAAAGTCAACACAGACTAAAAAGTCCACACAGGCGAAAAAGTCAACACAGGCTAAAAAGTCCATACAGGCGAAAAACTCAACACAGGCAAAAAACTCAACACAGGCTAAAAAGTCAACACAGACTAAAAAGTCCACACAGACTAAAAAGTCCACACAGGCTAAAAAGTCCATACAGGCAAAAAACTCAACACAGGCTAAAAATTCAACACAGGCTAAAAAGTCAACACAGGCTAAAAAGTCAACACAGACTAAAAAGTCAACACAGACTAAAAAGTCCACACAGGCTAAAAAGTCAACACAGGCTAAAAAGTCCATACAGGCAAAAAACTCAACACAGGCTAAAAAGTCAACACAGACTAAAAAGTCAACACAGGCTAAAAAGTCAACACAGACTAAAAAGTCCACACAGGCTAAAAAGTCAACACAGGCTAAAAAGTCAACACAGACTAAAAAGTCCACACAGGCTAAAAAGTCCACGCAGGTTAAAATCTCCACACAGGCGAAAAACTCAACACAGGCTAAAAAGTCAACACAGGCTAAAAAGTCAACAAAGGCTAAAAAGTCCACACAGGCTAAAAAGTCAACACAGGCAAAAAAACACTCCACACAGGCTAAAAAGTCAACACAGGCTAAAAAGTCAACACAGGCTAAAAAGTCCACATCGGCGAAAAAGTCCACACAGGCTATAAAGTCCACAAAGGCTAAAAATTCAACAAAGGCTAAAAAGTCCACATCGGCAAAAAAGTCAACACAGGCTAAAAAGTCCACATCGGCTAAAAAGTCAACAAAGGCTGAAAAGTCCACACAAGCTAAAAAGTCAACACAGGCTAAAAGGTCCACATCGGCTAAAAAGTCAACAAAGGCTGAAAAGTCCACACAAGCTAAAAAGTTGACACAGGCTGAATTTCTGAAATTGTCAGTTTTCATCCGATTGACTTGGAATTTGAAGAGGATTTGCATATTTGGTAATTTAATTGAACCAGCAATTATTTTTAAGGTTAAATTTGTTTTTTATGGATTTCACAAGTATCATGCGATTTTCATCTTTCTTATTATTAATGAAATCGAGAGATTTCGTAAGTATATTGATGACTTCCGTCCTCTGTTTGTGTGTTTGTGTGTTTGTTTGGAGGCGTGATAACTCGAGAACGGAAGATGCTACCAATGTCAAATTAGACCACTTGATTCAGGATGGTGATGGCTCGCGCTGATTAGATTTTGGTCAAAATCGGTCAAAGGTCAAGGTCACAATGAGGTCAAACATTCGATTTTTGATGGTTTCGTACGGAATCATCGT
Source organism: Eptatretus burgeri (assembly GCF_056783735.1). Lineage (NCBI taxonomy): Eukaryota > Metazoa > Chordata > Myxini > Myxiniformes > Myxinidae > Eptatretus > Eptatretus burgeri. The sequence continues at coordinate 98,060,681 of NC_140970.1, forward strand.
AGAAACTTCTGGTTTGCGTCGCTACCTTCTCGAGAGACAGCTTTTATTTGACAAGGTCAGAGGGCAAGTTGACAATTTCGTAAGTACCAGTCTATGACTGCTTGTTTCTTTGTCTGTGTGCAGGATATCTCAGCAAGTTGTGGACGTATTTGGAGGAAACTTGGTGTTCAGGTTGGGTGTGTGACAAGGAAGAATGGATCAGATTTTGGTGAAGTTACGAATCTCTATCTCTGCAGGGGTACGTGCTCTACCGAGTGCCCATCTCGCTGTTTCGCCGTGTCGCTCTTCGATTGATTTTTAGTTTATCCTTTATTTTGATGAATATACTTTGTCATTCAATAATTATATAATTCATCAGAATACCTACAGTAACAAAAGAAAAACTTGCTCGATCCAAATTCTCTGATGCATTAACTATCCCAAGGTATGTGGAGTGTGGGGTGGTAATTGTGGCTTTGTTGTCGCCAATTTGTGGGAAATTGTGAGTGTTCATTCATATTCATATTCAGGTATGAATGAAGGTTAAGAAGTGCTGCCCAAACCAGGATACCACCCAGTGTCATACCCATTAATAAGGAACTTGAAGAAAGAGCTTTCAAAGAAAAGAGAGTATAATTAAAGAATTATACTAATATCGTGCTGTGTTGAAAATAATTCGCTCCTTCTGGAATTTTAAGGAAATCGACCCAAGGTTTATTGGAATCACGTCAGGACGTTGTATGCCGTGATTGGCTGGTTCATTCGAATACAAATTCGGGAGCGAGTTCATTTTGTAAATATAATCGTGAAATGAAGACATCTTCAAGTAAAATGTACGAAATACTGACGAAACCTTAAATGTTGTAAAAATTACAAATGAGAGAATAAAATAAACACATCTATCTGGGATGATTGGATAAACGCCATTCATGTTAATGTGTTACATGTGTATAAAAACATGAGACGGAGGTTAATCATTAATTCTTTGGTTTCTCTTCAATTCGTATAAATCTTTCGCCTTTTACTAAAGATTTCCGTGGAGAGAAACATTTATGAATTGAAATATTTTTGATGCCCTGTTTTGATATGGGGCAATTTAGAATGAAAAAAAGATTAATATTATTTATCATAAATCTCTCTTGAAAGTGAATTGAGGTTGTTTATTCTTTTTATCCCACCCCCCCAGAGGGAGGGAGTGGGATATTGTACTTGTCCTGTTTGTTTTTCTATTTGTCTGTTTGCAACTTTATGGCAAAAGGCTTCAGCAAACGTTTTTAAATTTAATCCACAGGTGAGCAATGAATCTTGGACGACCCCATTAACTTTTGGGTCCGATTGGATCAAAGGTCAAGGTCACAAAAAGATCAAAATCGTTTTTTTCTCAAAACTTCGTCAAAAATGATCTGATTTACTTCAAACGAAGCTGAAAGTGAACCTTATTCTATTTGTCACTTATAATGCTCCCCATTCCTATTGTGAAAAATGCACATTTGTGAAGATCGGTGGAGTTTGAAGTTTTGGGGTGCATGGCCATCGGTCAAAATTACAAATTTTCCATTATAGATCAAAAAAGGTTAGGAATATGCGTGTTTACTATGGAAGATATATATCAAGTCTTTTATTGGCTTTCATTTGACACCATGACCTTTGGGATGATTTGTTTCGTAAGTAAATTGATGACTTCCGTCCTCTGTTTGTGTGTTTGTGTGTTTGTTTGGAGGCATGATAACTCGAGGCCTTACGTGGCCTTGAAAGGTCAAAATCATTTTACGGTCAGAACTTCGTCAAAAATGGTTGAATGGACTTCAAACTAAGACTAAAATATTCCTTATTCTATTCCTTATAATCAATATTCAGGTTAAGGATGCATCAAATTTAAATTTGATCCCCAAAATAACTTTATGCCTTTAATGGGTGGGATTTGTTGTGCCTGCTTTGGTTTGTTTTTACTTGTCCAATTGAAAATTCACAATTATATTGGTTGCTTTGGACATTCATCATGTCTGTTGGTCTGTTTATCAATCATTGAGAGATTGCAATTTTTCTTGAACTTAACCACCTGGTAAAGGGAGTCACAAGCTTGAGGCCGATTGTTTTTGAGGGCAAAAGGTCAACATCGGCCAAATGTTAACAGCTTTGTCAAATTTCTAAAATTACTGTAGTTCTCGTCCAATGGGCCATCTTGTTCTAAGCATACAACACGTTCTTCTGACACATTCCTTGAGACTTTATTTGGGCGGTGTGTTGGCATCCGACAGCTCTGCACATGCAAAAAATCCTGGTTTGGTGCATGAATCAAAAATACATCCACTGCAAAAATTCAAAACACCTCACTGTACTGGAAAACGTGGGGACAGGAATACTGCACGGTCAATGGTGAAGACCTGCAATAACCTCCTCCATCTGGAGGTGGCGCAACACGATACACATTGACGGAGAGAATTTGCATCCCTCCCCTCCCCCCAAAATCACCGGCAAATATAAAAACACCCCGATACACTAACTTGGGTCATGATGATCCAATGTAGCAAGTCTGGATGTAATCAGCCCAGAACTGCAGGAGTAGCGCGACAAACAAATGTAACACACACACACACACACACACACACACACACACACACACACACACACACACACACACACACACACACACACACACACACACACACACACACACACACACACACACACACACACACACACACACACACACACACACACACACACACCACTCCATTAATGAGAGCAGGGATCCACATTTTTCATCCGCTTCACTCGAAAGTTGAAGAGAAGTTCCACATTTGTTCATTTAATTCATCCACAAATTATTTTTAAGGTCAACATCGGCCAAAAGGTCAACGACTTCAGTTGGATTTCTAAAATTGTCAGTTTTCATCCAATTGACTTGAAATTTGAAGAGGATTTATATTTCAGGTCACTGAATTCAACAAGCCAATCTTTTTTGAGGTCAACATAGGCCAAAAGGACAACATAACTTAGGTGAGCAGGTGAACAACTTAGGTGATATTTCTAAAATCCTCAATTTTATACCCATTGACTTGAAATTTGAAGAGGATATGCAGAACGTCACTGAATTCAACGAACAAGGAAATTTGAGGTCAACACAGGCTAAAAAAATCCACAGAGGCTAAAAAGTCAACACAGGCTAAAAAGTCAACACACGCTAAAAAAATCCACACAGGCTAAAAAAATCGACACAGGCTAAAAAATCCACATCGGCTAAAAAGTCCAGAACGGCTAAAAAGTCCACATCGGTGAAAAAGTCAACACAGGCTAAAAAGTCCAAATCGGCTAAAAAGTCAACACAGGCTAAAAAGTCCACAACAGCTAAAAAGTCAAGACAGGCTAAAAAGTCCACGTCTGCTAAAAAGTCCACACAGGCTAAAAAGTCCACATATGCTAAAAAGTCCACACAGGCTAAAAAGTCCTCACTGGCTAAAAACTCCACTGAGACAAAAAGTCCACACAGGCTAAAAAGTCCTCACAGGCGAAAAAGTCCACATAAGCTAAAAAGTTCACACAAGCTAAAAATTCAACATAGGTTATAAGTCTACACAGGCTAAAAAGTCCACAGTGTCTATAAAGTTAACACACGATAAAAGGTCTACATTGGCTAAAAAGTCAACATCGGCTAAAAAGTCAACACAGGCTAAAAAGACCACACATGCTAAAAAGACCACATCGGCTAAAAAGTCCACATAGGCTAAAAAGTCCACACAGGCTAAAAATTCAACATCGGCTAAAAAGTCAACAGAGGCGAAAAAGTGCACACAGGCTAAGAATTCAACATAGGCTAAAAAGTCAACACAGGCAAAAAAGTCCACACAGGCTAAAAAGTCCACGTCTGCTAAAAAGTCCACACAGGCTAAAAGGTCCACACATGCTAAAAATTTAAAATAGGCTAAAAATTCCACACAAGCTAAAAAGTCCACACAGGCTAAAAAGTCCACATATGCTATAAAGTCCACACAGGCTAAAAAGTCCACAGAGACTAAAAAGTCCACATCGGCTAAAAAGTCAACAGAGGCGAAAAAGACAACACAAGCTAAAAAGTCAACACACGCTAAAAAAATCCACACAGGCTAAAAAAATCGACACAGGCTAAAAAATCCACATCGGCTAAAAAGTCCAGAACGGCTAAAAAGTCCACATAGGCGAAAAAGTCAACACAGGCTAAAAAGTCCAAATCGGCTAAAAAGTCAACACAGGCGAAAAAGACAACACAGGCTAAAAAGTCCACAACAGCTAAAAAGTCAATACAGGCTAAAAAGTCCACGTCTGCTAAAAAGTCCACACAGGCTAAAAGGTCCACACATGCTAAAAATTTAAAATAGGCTAAAAATTTCATACAAGCTAAAAAGTCCACACAGGCTAAAAAGTCCACATATGCTATAAAGTCCACACAGGCTAAAAAGTCCACAGAGACTAAAAAGTCCACATTGGCTAAAAAGTCCACACAGGCTAAAAAGTCCAAACATGCTAAAAAGTCCACATCAGCTAAAAAGTCCACACAGGCTAAAAAGTTTCTACTTGCAAAACTCCACAGAGACTAAAAAGTCCACAGGCTAAAAAGTCCTCATACAGGCTAAAAAAGTCCACACAGGCTAAAAAGTCTACACATGCTAAAAATTCAAAATAGGCTAAAAATTCCACACAGGCTTAAAAGTCCACACATATGCTAAAAAGTCCACACAAGCTGTGCAAGTCCACACAGAGACTAAAAAGTCCACATTGGCTAAAAAGTCCACACAAGCTAAAAGTCCACACATGCTAAAAAGTCCACATCAGCTAAAAAGTCCACACAGGCTAAAAAGTCCTCACTGGCTAAAAACTCCACTGAGACTAAAAAGTCGACACAGGCTAAAAAAGTCCTCACAGGCTAAAAAGTCCACATAAGCTAAAAATTTCACAAGCTAAAAATTCAACATAGGTTATAAGTTCACACAGGCTAAAAAGTCCACAGTGTCTATAAAGTTAATACACGATAAAAGGTCTACATAGGCTAAAAAGTCAACATCGGCTAAAAAGTCAACACAGGCTAAAAAGACCACATCGGCTAAAAAGTCCATATTTAGGCTAAAAGTCCACACAGGCTAAAAAGTCCACACAGGCTAAAAAAAGTCCACACGCGAAAAAAAGTCAACACAGGCTAAAAGTCCACACAAGCTAAAAAGTCCACATCGGCTAAAAACTCCACATCGGCTAAAAACAAAGGCTGAAAATTTCCACACAACCTAAAAGTCGACACAGGCTGAATTTCTGAAATTGTCAGTTTTCATCCGATTTAATTAGAATTTGAAGAGGATTTGCATATTTGGTACTTAATTGAACCAGCAATTATTTTTAAGGTTAAATTTGTTTTTTATGGATTTCACAAGTATCATGCGATTTTCATCTTTCTTATTTTTAATGAAATCGAGAGATTTCGTAAGTATATTGATTACTCTGGCCCTCTGTTTGTGTGTTTGTTTGTTTGTTTGTTTGGAGGTGTGATAACTCGAGAACGGAAGACGCTACCAATGTCAAATTAGACCACTTGATTCAGGGGATGGTGATGGCTCACACATTGATTTTTTGGCCAAAATCGGTCAAAGGTCAAGGTCACAATGAGGTCAAACATCTGATTTTTGATGGTTTGGTACAGAATCATCAGAAACTTCAGGTTTGCGTCGCTACCTTCTCGAGAGACAGCTTTTATTAGACAAGGTCAGAGGTCAAGTTGACCAGTTCGTAAGTACTATTAGCTCCGGCGACTGCTTGTTTGTTTGTCTTTGTGCAGGATATCTCAGCAAGTTGTGGATGTATTTGAGTGAAACTTGCGTTCAGGTTGGGTGTGTGACACAAGGAAGAATGGATCAGATTTTGGTGAAGTTACGAATCTCTATCTCTGCAGGGGTACGTGCTCTACTGAGTGCCCATCTCGCTGTTTTCTGCTGTCGCCGAAAGTGATTTTTAGTTTATCCTTATTTTGATGAATATACTTTGTCATTCAATAATTATATCATTCATCAGAATACCTACAGTAACAAAAAAAAGAAAACTTGAATAATCCAAATTCTCTGATGCATTAACTATCTCAAGGTATGTGAGGTGGTAATTGTGGCTTATTGTCGCACCTAGGAAATTGTGAGTGTTCATTAGCTATTCATATTCAGGTATGAATGAATGTTAAGAAGTGCTGCCAAACCAGGATACCACCCAGTGTCATACTCATTAATAAGGCACTTGAAGAAAGAGCTTTCAAAGAAAAGAGAGTATAATTAAAGAATTATATTAAAATCGTGCTGTGTTGAAAATAATTCGCTCCTTCTGGAATTTTAAGGAAATCGACCCAAGGTTTATTGTAATCACGTCAGGACGTTGCATGCTGATTGGCTGGTTCATTCGAATACAAATTCGGGAGCGAGTTCATTTTGAAAATATAATCGTGAAATGAAGACATCTTTCAGTAAAATGTACGAAATACTGACGAAACCTTAAATGTTATAAAATTACAAATGAGAGAATAAAATAAACACATCTATATTGGCTAAAAAGTCCACACAGGCTAAAAAGTCCACACATGCTAAAAAGTCCACAGAGACTAAAAAGTCCACACAGGCTAAAAAGTCCTCACTGGCAAAAAACTCCACAGAGACTAAAAAGTCCACACAGGCTAAAAAGTCCTCACATGTTAAAAAGTCCACATATGCTAAAAGTCCACACAGGCTAAAAAGTCCACAGAGACTAAAAAGTTCACATAGGCTAAAAAGTCCACACAGGCTAAAAATTCAACATCGGCTAAAAAGTCAACAGAGGCGAAAAAGTGCACACAGGCTAAGAATTCAACATAGGCTAAAAAGTCAACACAGGCTAAAAAGTCGTTCTGGGCCCTGTTCTTTTTCTGGTTTTCATCAATGATCTCTCGGACTCTCTGGAAAATCCTCTATTTCTCTTTGCCGACGACTCCACTCCTCTGCCGTACTCATCTGTCATCCCTCAGACCGCAAGCAAAGCAGCTTCTTCGCTCACTGCAGATCTGGATAAAATCACAAACTGGTCCAACACGTGGAACATGTCTTTCAATCCACACAAATCTCACACTCTCACTATGTCTCTTCGAAAGGACCGCTTACAAAACCCCCCCATCCACTTTCTCAACAACTCTGGAAGAAGTCTTTCTTCAAGCTCTGGGTCTCACTCATTCGTCATGACCTTCCTGGGAAAGTCACATTTCCAACCCTCGCCTCGTGTCAGTCGCCGACTGGGAATCCTCCGTCGTGCAAAGTCCTTCCTTCCTCGGCCCTCTGAGCTCCTGGACTACTTACAAAGCTTTGTCCGTAGCCTGATGGAGTACTGCTCTCCCTCTGGGCTGGTGCTCCTGCCTCCCACCTTCTCGACTTCACGCTGTCGAAACCAGGGCTTTAAGATCATCGGCATCTCCCGCAATGAAGCTGGAGTCTTTGGGCCTCTCACCAATCACCGTAGTTGGTCGGTGGTCTTCTGTCTTCTACCGAATTTTTTTCCAGCCTTGCCCCCCTGCTCTCTCTTTCTGCGATTTGTCCCAACCACATTTCCACAGGGCGCCAAGGTCCGCCAACAACCCCCTTCTGCAAAACTACCAAATCACCAATCACTGCTCATCTTCACTCTTTCATTCCTCTTTTTCCCACCTTTGGAATAAACTTCCTCACTCTATTCTTTCCCATTCTTCCCTCCAGGCTTTCAAAACAGCTGTTCACCACCACCCTAATCTTCCCCCATCCAAATCCTCGATCTTTCTACCCCCGATAATCCACCCAAGCCCACTTCCTTCACCCTCCTGCTTTCCTTCCTGGAAAGTCCCTGTAATGTCCATCTTCTCCTCGCCATGTTCCCCCGTCCCCCATCCCCATCCCTCTCCCTTCCACAGTTCACCTGTGTCTGTTCCCAATGTTTTGTCCTCCACTCCCACCCCTTCTGTCTCATGCCTCCTTGCTGTGAGTTGTGTTAGCTCTCATACGAGCCTCGACTGCTGCATACAAAAAAAAAAAAAAAAAAAAAAGTCCACACAGGCTAAAAAGTCCACGTTCACAAAGTCAACAAAGGCTAAAAAGTCCACACAGGCTAAAAATTCAACACAGGCTAAAAAGTCAACAGGCTAAAAAGTCCACACAGGCTAAAAAGTCCACATATGCTATAAAGTCCACACAGGCTAAAAAGTCCACAGAGACTAAAAAGTCCACATCGGCTAAAAAGTCAACAGAGGTGAAAAAGACAACACAAGCTAAAAAGTCAACACACGCTAAAAAAATCCACACAGGCTAAAAAAATCGACACAGGCTAAAAAATCCACATCGGCTAAAAAGTCCAGAACGGCTAAAAAGTCCACATCGGCGAAAAAGTCAACACAGGCTAAAAAGTCCAAATCGGCTAAAAAGTCAACACAGGCGAAAAAGACAACACAGGCTAAAAAGTCCACAACAGCTAAAAAGTCAATACAGGCTAAAAAGTCCATGTCTGCTAAAAAGTCCACACAGGCTAAAAGGTCCACACATGCTAAAAATTTAAAATAGGTTAAAAATTTCATACAAGCTAAAAAGTCCACACAGGCTTAAAAGTCCACATATGCTATAAAGTCCACACAGGCTAAAAAGTCCACAGAGACTAAAAAGTCCACATTGGCTAAAAAGTCCACACAGGCTAAAAAGTCCACACATGCTAAAAAGTCCACATCAGCTAAAAAGTCCACACAGGCTAAAAAGTCCTCACTGGGTAAAAACTCCACAGAGATTAAAAGTCCACACAGGCTAAAAAGTCCTCACAGGCTAAAAAGTCCACACAGGCTAAAAAGTCTACACATGCTAAAAATTCAAAATAGGCTAAAAATTCCACACAGGCTAAAAAGTCCACATATGCTAAAAAGTCCACACAAGCTAAAAAGTCCACAGAGACTAAAAAGTCCACATCGGCTAAAAAGTCAACAAAGGCTGAAAAGTCCACACAGGCTAAAAAGTGAACACAGGATAAAAATTCCACACAGGTTAAAAATTCAACACAGGCAAAAAGTCCATATCAGCTAAAAATTCCACACACGCTAAAAAGTCAACAAAGGCTAAAAAGTCCACACAGGCTAAAAATTCAACACAGGCTAAAAAGTCAACAGGCTAAAAAGTCCACACAGGCTAAAAATTCAACACAGGCTAAAAAGTCCACACAGGCGAAAAACTCAACACAGGCTAAAAACTCAACACAGGCTAAAAAGTCAACACAGACTAAAATGTCAACGCAGACTAAAAAGTCAACACAGACTAAAAAGTCCACACAAGCTAAAAAGTCAACACAGGCTAAAAAGTCAACACAGACTAAAAAGTCACACAGACTAAAAAGTCAACACAGACTAAAAAGCCAACACAGGCAAAAAACTCAACACAGGCTAAAAAGTCAACACAGACTAAAAAGTCCACACAGGCTAAAAGTCAACACAGGCTAAAAAGTCCATACAGGTGAAAAACTCAACACAGACTAAAAGTCAACACAGACTAAAAAGTCAACACAGACTAAAAAGTCCACACAGGCGAAAAAGTCAACACAGGCTAAAAAGTCCATACAGGCGAAAAACTCAACACAGGCAAAAAACTCAACACAGGCTAAAAAGTCAACACAGACTAAAAAGTCCACACAGACTAAAAAGTCCACACAGGCTAAAAAGTCCATACAGGCAAAAAACTCAACACAGGCTAAAAATTCAACACAGGCTAAAAAGTCAACACAGGCTAAAAAGTCAACACAGACTAAAAAGTCCACACAGGCTAAAAAGTCAACACAGGCTAAAAAGTCCATACAGGCAAAAAACTCAACACAGGCTAAAAAGTCAACACAGACTAAAAAGTCAACACAGGCTAAAAAGTCAACACAGACTAAAAAGTCCACACAGGCTAAAAAGTCAACACAGGCTAAAAAGTCAACACAGACTAAAAAGTCCACACAGGCTAAAAAGTCCACACAGGTTAAAATCTCCACACAGGCGAAAAACTCAACACAGGCTAAAAAGTCAACACAGGCTAAAAAGTCAACAAAGGCTAAAAAGTCCACACAGGCTAAAAAGTCAACACAGGCAAAAAAACACTCCACACAGGCTAAAAAGTCAACACAGGCTAAAAAGTCAACACAGGCTAAAAAGTCCACATCGGCTAAAAAGTCCACACAGGCTATAAAGTCCACAAAGGCTAAAAATTCAACAAAGGCTAAAAAGTCCACATCGGCAAAAAAGTCAACACAGGCTAAAAAGTCCACATCGGCTAAAAAGTCAACAAAGGCTGAAAAGTCCACACAAGCTAAAAAGTCAACACAGGCTAAAAGGTCCACATCGGCTAAAAAGTCAACAAAGGCTGAAAAGTCCACACAAGCTAAAAAGTTGACACAGGCTGAATTTCTGAAATTGTCAGTTTTCATCCGATTGACTTGGAATTTGAAGAGGATTTGCATATTTGGTAATTTAATTGAACCAGCAATTATTTTTAAGGTTAAATTTGTTTTTTATGGATTTCACAAGTATCATGCGATTTTCATCTTTCTTATTATTAATGAAATCGAGAGATTTCGTAAGTATATTGATGACTTCCGTCCTCTGTTTGTGTGTTTGTGTGTTTGTGTGTTTGTGTGTTTGTGTGTTTGTTTGGAGGCGTGATAACTCGAGAACGGAAGATGCTACCAATGTCAAATTAGACCACTTGATTCAGGATGGTGATGGCTCGCGCTGATTAGATTTTGGTCAAAATCGGTCAAAGGTCAAGGTCACAATGAGGTCAAACATTCGATTTTTGATGGTTTTGTACGGAATCATCGTAGAAACTTCTGGTTTGCGTCGCTACCTTCTCGAGAGACAGCTTTTATTTGACAAGGTCAGAGGGCAAGTTGACAATTTCGTAAGTACCAGTCTATGACTGCTTGTTTCTTTGTCTGTGTGCAGGATATCTCAGCAAGTTGTGGACGTATTTGGAGGAAACTTGGTGTTCAGGTTGGGTGTGTGACAAGGAAGAATGGATCAGATTTTGGTGAAGTTACGAATCTCTATCTCTGCAGGGGTACGTGCTCTACCGAGTGCCCATCTCGCTGTTTCGCCGTGTCGCTCTTCGATTGATTTTTAGTTTATCCTTTATTTTGATGAATATACTTTGTCATTCAATAATTATATAATTCATCAGAATACCTACAGTAACAAAAGAAAAACTTGCTCGATCCAAATTCTCTGATGCATTAACTATCCCAAGGTATGTGGAGTGTGGGGTGGTAATTGTGGCTTTGTTGTCGCCAATTTGTGGGAAATTGTGAGTGTTCATTCATATTCATATTCAGGTATGAATGAAGGTTAAGAAGTGCTGCCCAAACCAGGATACCACCCAGTGTCATACCCATTAATAAGGAACTTGAAGAAAGAGCTTTCAAAGAAAAGAGAGTATAATTAAAGAATTATACTAATATCGTGCTGTGTTGAAAATAATTCGCTCCTTCTGGAATTTTAAGGAAATCGACCCAAGGTTTATTGGAATCACGTCAGGACGTTGTATGCCGTGATTGGCTGGTTCATTCGAATACAAATTCGGGAGCGAGTTCATTTTGTAAATATAATCGTGAAATGAAGACATCTTCAAGTAAAATGTACGAAATACTGACGAAACCTTAAATGTTGTAAAAATTACAAATGAGAGAATAAAATAAACACATCTATCTGGGATGATTGGATAAACGCCATTCATGTTAATGTGTTACATGTGTATAAAAATATGAGACGGAGGTTAATCATTAATTCTTTGGTTTCTCTTCAATTCGTATATATCTTTCGCCTTTTACTAAAGATTTCCGTGGAGAGAAACATTTATGAATTGAAATATTTTTGATGCCCTGTTTTGATATGGGGCAATTTAGAATGAAAAAAAGATTAATATTATTTATCATAAATCTCTCTTGAAAGTGAATTGAGGTTGTTTATTCTTTTTATCCCACCCCCCCAGAGGGAGGGAGTGGGATATTGTACTTGTCCTGTTTGTTTTTCTATTTGTCTGTTTGCAACTTTATGGCAAAAGGCTTCAGCAAACGTTTTTAAATTTAATCCACAGGTGAGCAATGAATCTTGGACGACCCCATTAACTTTTGGGTCCGATTGGATCAAAGGTCAAGGTCACAAAAAGATCAAAATCGTTTTTTTCTCAAAACTTCGTCAAAAATGATCTGATTTACTTCAAACGAAGCTGAAAGTGAACCTTATTCTATTTGTCACTTATAATGCTCCCCATTCCTATTGTGAAAAATGCACATTTGTGAAGATCGGTGGAGTCTGAAGTTTTGGGGGTCATGGCCATCGGTCAAAATTACAAATTTTCCATTATAGATCAAAAAAGGTTAGGAATATGCGTGTTTACTATGGAAGATATATATCAAGTCTTTTATTGGCTTTCATTTGACACCATGACCTTTGGGATGATTTGTTTCGTAAGTAAATTGATGACTTCCGTCCTCTGTTTGTGTGTTTGTGTGTTTGTTTGGAGGCATGATAACTCGAGGCCTTACGTGGCCTTGAAAGGTCAAAATCATTTTACGGTCAGAACTTCGTCAAAAATGGTTGAATGGACTTCAAACTAAGACTAAAATATTCCTTATTCTATTCCTTATAATCAATATTCAGGTTAAGGATGTATCAAATTTAAATTTGATCCCCAAAATAACTTTATGCCTTTAATGGGTGGGATTTGTTGTGCCTGCTTTGGTTTGTTTTTACTTGTCCAATTGAAAATTCACAATTATATTGGTTGCTTTGGACATTCATCATGTCTGTTGGTCTGTTTATCAATCATTGAGAGATTGCAATTTTTCTTGAACTTAACCACCTGGTAAAGGGAGTCACAAGCTTGAGGCCGATTGTTTTTGAGGGCAAAAGGTCAACATCGGCCAAATGTTAACAGCTTTGTCAAATTTCTAAAATTACTGTAGTTCTCGTCCAATGGGCCATCTTGTTCTAAGCATACAACACGTTCTTCTGACACATTCCTTGAGACTTTATTTGGGCGGTGTGTTGGCATCCGACAGCTCTGCACATGCAAAAAAATCCTGGTTTGGTGCATGAATCAAAAATACATCCACTGCAAAAATTCAAAACACCTCACTGTACTGGAAAACGTGGGGACAGGAATACTGCACGGTCAATGGTGAAGACCTGCAATAACCTCCTCCATCTGGAGGTGGCGCAACACGATACACATTGACGGAGAGAATTTGCATCCCTCCCCTCCCCCCAAAATCACCGGCAAATATAAAAACACCCCGATACACTAACTTGGGTCATGATGATCCAATGTAGCAAGTCTGGATGTAATCAGCCCAGAACTGCAGGAGTAGCGCGACAAACAAATGTAACACACACACACACACACACACACACACACACACACACACACACACACACACACACACACACACACACACACACACACACACACACACACACACAAACACACACACACACACACCACTCCATTAATGAGAGCAGGGATCCACATTTTTCATCCGCTTCACTCGAAAGTTGAAGAGAAGTTCCACATTTGTTCACTTAATTCATCCACAAATTATTTTTAAGGTCAACATCGGCCAAAAGGTCAACGACTTCAGTTGGATTTCTAAAATTGTCAGTTTTCATCCAATTGACTTGAAATTTGAAGAGGATTTATATTTCAGGTCACTGAATTCAACAAGCCAATCTTTTTTGAGGTCAACATAGGCCAAAAGGACAACATAACTTAGGTGAGCAGGTGAACAACTTAGGTGATATTTCTAAAATCCTCAATTTTATACCCATTGACTTGAAATTTGAAGAGGATATGCAGAACGTCACTGAATTCAACGAACAAGGAAATTTGAGGTCAACACAGGCTAAAAAAATCCACAGAGGCTAAAACGTCAACACAGGCTAAAAAGTCAACACACGCTAAAAAAATCCACACAGGCTAAAAAAATCGACACAGGCTAAAAAATCCACATCGGCTAAAAAGTCCAGAACGGCTAAAAAGTCCACATCGGCGAAAAAGTCAACACAGGCTAAAAAGTCCAAATCGGCTAAAAAGTCAACACAGGCTAAAAAGTCCACAACAGCTAAAAAGTCAATACAGGCTAAAAAGTCCACGTCTGCTAAAAAGTCCACACAGGCTAAAAAGTCCACATATGCTAAAAAGTCCACACAGGCTAAAAAGTCCTCACTGGCTAAAAACTCCACTGAGACTAAAAAGTCCACACAGGCTAAAAAGTCCTCACAGGCGAAAAAGTCCACATAAGCTAAAAAGTTCACACAAGCTAAAAATTCAACAAAGGTTATAAGTCTACACAGGCTAAAAAGTCCACAGTGTCTATAAAGTTAACACACGATAAAAGTTCTACATTGGCTAAATTGTCAACATCGGCTAAAAAGTCAACACAGGCTAAAAAGACCACACATGCTAAAAAGACCACATCGGCTAAAAAGTCCACATAGGCTAAAAAGACCACACATGCTAAAAAGACCACATCGGCTAAAAAGTCCACATAGGCTAAAAAGTCCACACAGGCTAAAAATTCAACATCGGCTAAAAAGTCAACAGAGGCGAAAAAGTGCACACAGGCTAAGAATTCAACATAGGCTAAAAAGTCAACACAGGCAAAAAAGTCCACACAGGCTAAAAAGTCCACGTCTGCTAAAAAGTCCACACAGGCTAAAAGGTCCACAGATGCTAAAAATTTAAAATAGGCTAAAAATTCCACACAAGCTAAAAAGTCCACACAGGCTAAAAAGTCCACATATGCTATAAAGTCCACACAGGCTAAAAAGTCCACAGAGACTAAAAAGTCCACATCGGCTAAAAAGTCAACAGAGGCGAAAAAGACAACACAAGCTAAAAAGTCAACACACGCTAAAAAAATACACACAGGCTAAAAAAATCGACACAGGCTAAAAAATCCACATCGGATAAAAAGTCCAGAACGGCTAAAAAGTCCACATAGGCGAAAAAGTCAACACAGGCTAAAAAGTCCAAATCGGCTAAAAAGTCAACACAGGCGAAAAAGACAACACAGGCTAAAAAGTCCACAACAGCTAAAAAGTCAATACAGGCTAAAAAGTCCACGTCTGCTAAAAAGTCCACACAGGCTAAAAGGTCCACACATGCTAAAAATTTAAAATAGGCTAAAAATTTCATACAAGCTAAAAAGTCCACACAGGCTAAAAAGTCCACATATGCTATAAAGTCCACACAGGCTAAAAAGTCCACAGAGACTAAAAAGTCCACATTGGCTAAAAAGTCCACACAGGCTAAAAAGTCCAAACATGCTAAAAAGTCCACATCAGCTAAAAAGTCCACACAGGCTAAAAAGTTCTCACTGGGTAAAAACTCCACAGAGACTAAAAAGTCCACACAGGCTAAAAAGTCCTCACAGGCTAAAAAGTCCACACAGGCTAAAAAGTCTACACATGCTAAAAATTCAAAATAGGCTAAAAATTCCACACAGGCTTAAAAGTCCACATATGCTAAAAAGTCCACACAAGCTAAAAAGTCCACAGAGACTAAAAAGTCCACATTGGCTAAAAAGTCCACACAAGCTAAAAAGTCCACACATGCTAAAAAGTCCACATCAGCTAAAAAGTCCACACAGGCTAAAAAGTCCTCACTGGCTAAAAACTCCACTGAGACTAAAAAGTCGACACAGGCTAAAAAGTCCTCACAGGCGAAAAAGTCCACATAAGCTAAAAATTTCACACAAGCTAAAAATTCAACATAGGTTATAAGTCTACACAGGCTAAAAAGTCCACAGTGTCTATAAAGTTAACACACGATAAAAGGTCTACATAGGCTAAAAAGTCAACATCGGCTAAAAAGTCAACACAGGCTAAAAAGACCACATCGGCTAAAAAGTCCATTTAGGCTAAAAAGTCCACACAGGCTAAAAAGTCCACACAGGCTAAAAAGTCCACATCGGCGAAAAAGTCAACACAGGCTAAAAAGTCCACACAAGCTAAAAAGTCCACATCGGCTAAAAACTCCACATCGGCTAAAAAGTCAACAAAGGCTGAAAATTCCACACAAGCTAAAAAGTCGACACAGGCTGAATTTCTGAAATTGTCAGTTTTCATCCGATTGACTAGGAATTTGAAGAGGATTTGCATATTTGGTAATTTAATTGAACCAGCAATTATTTTTAAGGTTAAATTTGTTTTTTATGGATTTCACAAGTATCATGCGATTTTCATCTTTCTTATTTTTAATGAAATCGAGAGATTTCGTAAGTATATTGATTACTTCCGTCCTCTGTTTGTGTGTTTGTTTGTTTGTTTGTTTGGAGGTGTGATAACTCGAGAACGGAAGACGCTACCAATGTCAAATTAGACCACTTGATTCAGGATGGTGATGGCTCGCGCTGATTAGATTTTGGTCAAAATCGGTCAAAGGTCAAGGTCACAATGAGGTCAAACATTCGATTTTTGATGGTTTGGTACAGAATCATCGTAGAAACTTCAGGTTTGCGTCGCTACCTTCTCGAGAGACAGCTTTTATTAGACAAGGTCAGAGGTCAAGTTGACCAGTTCGTAAGTACCAGTCTATGACTGCTTGTTTGTTTGTCTTTGTGCAGGATATCTCAGCAAGTTGTGGATGTATTTGGAGGAAACTTGGTGTTCAGGTTGGGTGTGTGACAAGGAAGAATGGATCAGATTTTGGTGAAGTTACGAATCTCTATCTCTGCAGGGGTACGTGCTCTACCGAGTGCCCATCTCGCTGTTTCGCCGTGTCGCTCTTCGAGTGATTTTTAGTTTATCCTTTATTTTGATGAATATACTTTGTCATTCAATAATTATATCATTCATCAGAATACCTACAGTAACAAAAGAAAAACTTGCTCGATCCAAATTCTCTGATGCATTAACTATCTCAAGGTATGTGGAGTGTGGGGTGGTAATTGTGGCTTTGTTGTCGCCAATTTGTGGGAAATTGTGAGTGTTCATTCATATTCATATTCAGGTATGAATGAATGTTAAGAAGTGCAGCCAAACCAGGATACCACCCAGTGTCATACTCATTAATAAGGCACTTGAAGAAAGAGCTTTCAAAGAAAAGAGAGTATAATTAAAGAATTATATTAAAATCGTGCTGTGTTGAAAATAATTCGCTCCTTCTGGAATTTTAAGGAAATCGACCCAAGGTTTATTGGAATCACGTCAGGACGTTGTATGCCGTGATTGGCTGGTTCATTCGAATACAAATTCGGGAGCGAGTTCATTTTGAAAATATAATCGTGAAATGAAGACATCTTTAAGTAAAATGTGCGAAATACTGACGAAACCTTAAATGTTATAAAATTACAAATGAGAGAATAAAATAAACACATCTATATTGGCTAAAAAGTCCACACAGGCTAAAAAGTCCACACATGCTAAAAAGTCCACATCAGCTAAAAAGTCCACACAGGCTAAAAAGTCCTCACTGGGTAAAAACTCCACAGAGACTAAAAAGTCCACACAGGCTAAAAAGTCCTCACATGTTAAAAAGTCCACATATGCTAAAAGTCCACACAGGCTAAAAAGTCCACAGAGACTAAAAAGTCCACATTGGCTAAAAAGTCCACACAGGCTAAAAAGTCCACACATGCTAAAAAGTCCACATCAACTAAAAAGTCCACACAGGCTAAAAAGTCCTCACTGGGTAAAAACTCCACAGAGACTAAAAAGTCCACACAGGCTAAAAAGTCCTCACAGGCTAAAAAGTCCACACAGGCTAAAAAGTCCACACATGCTAAAAATTCAAAATAGGCTAAAAATTCCACACAGGCTAAAAAGTCCACATATGCTAAAAAGTCCACACAGGCTAAAAAGTCCACAGAGACTAAAAAGTCCACATTGGCTAAAAAGTCCACACAAGCTAAAAAGTCCACACATGCTAAAAAGTCCACATCAGCTAAAAAGTCCACACTGGCTAAAAAGTCCTCACTGGCTAAAAACTCCACAGAGATTAAAAGTCCACACAGGCTAAAAAGTCCTCACAGGCTAAAAAAGTCCTCACAGGCGAAAAAGTCCACATAAGCTAAAAAGTTCACACAAGCTAAAAATTCAACATAGGTTATAAGTCTACACAGGCTAAAAAGTTCACAGTGTCTATAAAGTTAACACACGATAAAAGATCTACATAGGCTAAAAAGTCAACACAGGCTAAAAAGACCACATCGGCTAAAAAGTCCACATAGGCTAAAAAGTCAACACAGGCTAAAAAGTGAACACAGGCTAAAAAGTCAACAGAGGCTAAAAAGTCCACACAGGCTAAAAATTCAACATAGGCTTAAAACTCAACACAGGCTAAAAAGTCCACACAGGCTAAAAATTCAACATAGGCAAAAAGTCAACGCAGGCTAAAAAGTCCACACAGGCTAAAAAGTCCACATAAGCTAAAAAGTCCACACAAGCTAAAAATTCAAAATCGGCTAAAAGTCTACACAGGCTAAAAAGTCCACAGTGTCTAAAAAGTCAACACACCGTAAAAGGTCCACATTGGCTAAAAAGTCCACACAGGCTAAAAAGTCAACACAGACTAAAAAGTCCACACAGGCTAAAAAGTCAACACAGGCTAAAAAGTGAACACAGGCTAAAAAGTCCATACAGGCAAAAAACTCAACACAGGCTAAAAATTCAACACAGGCTAAGAAGTCAACACAGGCTAAAAAGTCAACACAGACTAAAAAGTCCACACAGGCTAAAAAGTCCACACAGGCTAAAAAGTCAACACAGGCTAAAAAGTCCACATAGGCGAAAAACTCAACACAGGCTAAAAAGTCAACACAGGCTAAAAAGTCAACACAGGCTAAAAAGTCAACACAGACTAAAAAGTCCACACAGGCTAAAAAGTCAACACAGGCTAAAAAGTCCACACAGGTTAAAAACTCCACACAGGCGAAAAACTCAACACAGGCTAAAAAGTCCACAAAGGCTAAAAAGTCCACAAAGGCTAAAAAGTCCACACAGGCTAAAAAGTCAACACAGGCTAAAAAGTCCACACAGGCGAAAAACTCAACACAGGCTAAAAAGTCAACACAGGCGAAAAAGTCAACAAAGGCTAAAAAGTCCACACAGGCTAAAAAGTCAACACAGGCAAAAAAACACTCCACACAGGCTAAAAAGTCAACACAGGCTAAAAAGTCAACACAGGCTAAAAAGTCCACATCGGCTAAAAAGTCCACACAGGCTATAAAGTCCACATCGGCAAAAAAGTCAACAAAGGCTAAAAAGTCCACACAAGCTAAAAAGTCAACACAGGCTAAAAAGTCCACATCGGCTAAAAAGTCAACAAAGGCTGAAAAGTCCACACAGGCTAAAAAGTGAACACAGGATAAAAATTCCACACAGGTTAAAAATTCAACACAGGCAAAAAAGTCCATATCAGCTAAAAATTCCACACACGCTAAAAAGTCAACAAAGGCTAAAAAGTCCACACAGGCTAAAAATTCAACACAGGCTAAAAAGTCAACAGGCTAAAAAGTCCACACAGGCTAAAAATTCAACACAGGCTAAAAAGTCAACTGACTAAAAAGTCCACAGAGGCTAAAAAGTCAACACAGGCTAAAAAGTCAATACAGGCGAAAAAGTCCACAGAGGCTAAAAATTCAACACAGGCTAAAAAGTCAACACAGGCTAAAAAGTCGACACAAGCTGAATTTCTGAAATTGTCAGTTTTCATCCAATTCACTTGGAATTTGAAGAGGATTTGCATATTTGGTAATTTCATTGAACCAGCAATTATTTTTAAGGTTAAATTTGTTTTTTATGGATTTCACAAGTTTCATGCGATTTTCATCTTTCTTATGACTTATGAAATTGAGAGATTTCGTAAGTATATTGATGACTTCCGTCCTCTGTTTGTGTGTTTGTTTGTTTTGTGTGTGTGTGTTTGTTTGTTTGTTTGGAGGCGTGATAACTCGAGAACGGAAGACGCCACCAATGTCAAATTAGACCACTTGATTCAGGATGATGATGGCTAGCGCTGATTAGATTTTGGTCAAAATCGGTCAACGGTCAAGGTCACAGTGAGGTCAAACATTCGATTTTTGATGGTTTGGTACAGAATCATCGTAGAAACTTCTGGTTTGCGTCGCTACCTTCTCGAGAGACAGCTTTTATTGGACAATGTCAGAGGTCAAGTTGACGATTACGTAAGTACCAGTCTATGAGTCTATTTGCTTAAAAACATGAGACGGAGGTTAATCGTTTATCCTCTGGTTTCTCTTCAATTCGAATAAATCTTTCGCCTTTTACTAAAGATTTCCGTGGAGAGGAACATTTATGAGTTTAAATATTTTTTGATGCCCTGTGTTGATATGGGGCAATTTACAATGAAAAAGAAGAATAATATTATTTATCATGAATCTCTCCTGAAGGTGAATTGAGGTTATTTATTCTTTTTATCCCACCTCCAGAGGGAGTGATTGGGATATTGTAATTGTCCTGTTTGTTTGTCTGTCTGTTCGCAACTTTATGGCAAAGGGCTTCAGCAAACGCTAGCAAATTTCATCCACAGGTGAGCAATGAATCTTGGACGACCCCATTAACTTTTGGGTCCAATTGGATCAAAGGTCAAGGTCAATGTCACAAAAGGATCAAAATCGTTTTTCGCTCATAACTTTGTCAAAAATGATCTGATTTACTTCAAACTCAGCTGAGAGTGAACCTTATTCTATTTGTCACTTATAATGCTCCCCATTCCTATTGTGAAAAATGCATATTTGTGAAGATCGGTGGAGTCTGAAGTTTTGGGGATCATGGCCATCGGTCAAAATTACAAATTTTCCATTATAGATCAAAAAAGGTTAGGAATATGCGTGTTTACTATGGAAGATATATATCAACTCCTTTATTGGCTTTCATTTGACACCATGACCTTTGACCTTACGTGGCCTTGAAAGGTCAAAATCATTTTACGGTCATAACTTCGTCAAAAATGGTTTAATTGACTTCAAACTAAGACTAAGATATTCCTTATTCTATTCCTTATAATCAATATTCAGGTTAAGGATGTATCAAATTTAAATTTGATCCCCAAAATAACTTTATGCCTTAAATGGGTGAGATTTGTTGTGCCTGGTGTGGTTTGTGTTTACTTGTCCAATTGAAAATTCACAATTATATTGGTTGCTTTGGACATTCATCATGTCTGTTGGTCTGTTTATCAATCATTGAGAGATTGCAATTTTTCTTGAACTTAACCACCTGGTAAAGGGAGTCACAAGCTTGAGGCCGATTGTTTTTGAGGGCAAAAGGTCAACATCGGCCAAATGTTAACAGCTTTGTCAAATTTCTAAAATTACTGGAGTTCTCGTCCAATGGGGCATCTTGTTCTAAGCATACAACACGTTCTTCTGACACATTCCTTGAGACTATATTTGGGCGGTGTGTCGGCATCCGACAGCTCTGCAGATGCAAAAAAATCCTGGTTCGGTGCAACAATCAAAAACACATCCACTGCAAAAATTCAAAACACCTCACTGCACTGGAAAACGTGGGGACAGGAATACTGCACGGTCAATGGTGAAGACTTGCAATACCCTCCTCCATCTGGAGGTGGCGCAACACGATACACATTGACGGAGAGAATTTCCATGCCTCCCCTCCCCCCAAAATCACCGGCAAAGATAAAAACACTCCGATACACTAACTGGGGTCATGATGATCCAATGTTGCAAGTCTGGATGTAATCAGCCCAGAACTGCAGGAGTAGCGCGACAAACAAATGTAACACACACACACACACACACACACACACACACACACACACACACACACACACACACACACACACACACACACACACACACACCGCTCCATTAATGAGAGCAGGGATCCACATTTTTCATCCGCTTCACTCGAAAGTTGAAGAGAAGTTCCACATTTGTTCATTTAATTCATCCACAAATTATTTTTAAGGTCAACATCGGCCAAAAGGTCAACGACTTCAGTTAGATTTCCAAAATTGTCAGTTTTCATCCAATTGACTTGAAATTTGAAGAGGATTTATATTTCAGGTCACTGAATTCAACAAGCCAATCTTTTTTGAGGTCAACATAGGCCAAAAGGACAACATAACTGAGGTGAGCAGGTGAACAACTTAGGTGATATTTCTAAAATCCTCAATTTTATACCCATTGACTTGAAATTTGAAGAGGATATGCAGAACGTCACTGAATTCAACGAACAAGTATATTTGAGGTCAACACAGGCTAAAAAAATCCACAAAGAATAAAAAGTCAACACAGGCTAAAAAGTCAACACACGCTAAAAAAATCCACAAAGAATAAAAAGTCAACACAGGCTAAAAAGTCAACACAGGCTAAAAAAATCCACAAAGAATAAAAAGTCAACACAGGCTAAAAAGTCAACACAGGCGAAAAAGTCCACATCGGCTAAAAAGTCAACAAAGGCGAAAAAGACAACACAAGCTAAAAAGTCAACACACGCTAAAAAAATCCACACAGGCTAAAAAAATCGACACAGGCTAAAAAATCCACATCGGCTAAAAAGTCCAGAACGGCTAAAAAGTCCACATCGGCGAAAAAGTCAACACAGGCTAAAAAGTCCAAATCGGCTAAAAAGTCAACACAGGCGAAAAAGACAACACAGGCTAAAAAGTCCACAACAGCTAAAAAGTCAATACAGGCTAAAAAGTCCACACAGGCTAAAAAGTCCACGTCTGCTAAAAAGTCCACACAGGCTAAAAGGTCCACACATGCTAAAAATTCAAAATAGGCTAAAAATTCCACACAAGCTAAAAAGTCCACACAGGCTAAAAAGTCCACATATGCTATAAAGTCCACACAGGCTAAAAAGTCCACAGAGACTAAAAAGTCTACATTGGCTAAAAAGTCCACACAGGCTAAAAAGTCCACACATGCTAAAAAGTCCACATCAGCTAAAAAGTCCACACAGGCTAAAAAGTCCTCACTGGCAAAAAACTCCACAGAGACTAAAAAGTCCACACAGGCTAAAAAGTCCTCACAGGTTAAAAAGTCCACATATGCTATAAAGTCCACACAGGCTAAAAAGTCCACAGAGACTAAAAAGTCCACATTGGCTAAAAAGTCCACACAGGCTAAAAAGTCCTCACTGGGTAAAAACTCCACAGAGACTAAAAAGTCCACACAGGCTAAAAAGTCCTCACAGGCTAAAAAGTCCACACAGGCTAAAAAGTCCACACATGCTAAAAATTCAAAATAGGCTAAAAATTCCACACAGGCTAAAAAGTCCACATATGCTAAAAAGTCGACACAGGCTAAAAAGTCCACAGAGACTAAAAAGTCCACATTGGCTAAAAAGTCCACACAAGCTAAAAAGTCCACACATGCTAAAAAGTCCACATCAGCTAAAAAGTCCACACTGGCTAAAAAGTCCTCACTGGCTAAAAACTCCACTGAGACTAAAAAGTCCACACAGGCTAAAAAGTCCTCACAGGCAAAAAAGTCCACATAAGCTAAAAAGTTCACACAAGCTAAAAATTCAACATAGGTTATAAGTCTACACAGGCTAAAAAGTTCACAGTGTCTATAAAGTTAACACACGATAAAAGGTCTACATAGGCTAAAAAGTCAACATCGGCTAAAAAGTCAACACAGGCTAAAAAGACCACATCGGCTAAAAAGTCCACATAGGCGAAAAAGTCCACACATGCTAAAAAGACCACATCGGCTAAAAAGTCCACACAGGCTAAAAATTCAACATAGGCTAAAAACTCAACACAGGCTAAAAAGTCCACACAGGATAAAAATTCAACATAGGCAAAAAGTCAACGCAGGCTAAACAGTCCACACAGGCTAAAAAGTCCACATAAGCTAAAAAGTCCACACAAGCTAAAAATTCAACATCGGCTAAACGTCTACACAGGCTAAAAAGTCCACAGTGTCTAAAAAGTCAACACACGGTAAAAGGTCCACATAGGCTAAAAAGTCCACACATGCTAAAAAGTCCACATCGGCTAAAAAGTCCACACAGGCTAAAAAGTCCTCACTGGCAAAAAACTCCACAGAGACTAAAAAGTCCACACAGGCGAAAAAGTCCTCACAGGCGAAAAAGTCCACATAAGCTAAAAAGTTCACACAAGCTAAAAATTCAACATAGGCTATAAGTCTACACAGGCTAAAAAGTCCACAGTGTCTAAAAAGTTAACACACGGTAAAAGGTCTACATAGGCTAAAAAGTCCACATCGGCTAAAAAGTCCACACAGGCTAAAAATTCAACATCGGCGAAAAAGTCAACAGAGGCTAAAAAGGCCACTCAGGCTAAAAATTCAACATAGGCTAAAAACTCAACACAGGCTAAAAAGTCCACACAGGCTAAAAATTCAACATAGGCAAAAAGTCAACGCAGGCTAAACAGTCCACACAGGCTAAAAAGTCCACATAAGCTAAAAAGTCCACACAAGCTAAAAGTTCAACATCGGCTAAAAGTCTACACAGGCTAAAAAGTTCACAGTGTCTAAAAACTTAACACACGGTAAAAGGTCCACATAGGCTAAAAAGTCCACATCGGCTAAAAAGTCCACATCGGCTAAAAAGTCAACACAGCCTAAAAATTCAACACAGGCTAAAGTCAACAGAGGCTAAAAATTCAACACAGGCTAAAAAGTCCACACAGGCTAAAAACTCCACACAGGCTAAAAACTCCACAAAGGCTAAAAAGTCCACACAGGCTAAAAACTCCACAAAGGCTAAAAAGTCCACACAGGCGAAAAAGTCCACACAGGCCAAATTTCTAAAATTGTCAGTTTTCATCCAATTGGCTTGAGATTTGAAGAGGATTTGTATATTTGGTAATTTAATTGAACCAGCAATTATTTTTAAGGTCAAATTTGTTTTTATGGATTTCACAAGCATCATGTGATTTATGTCTTTCTTATTTGTTTGTCTGTGTGCAGGATATATCAACAAGTTGTTGATGGATTTGGATGAAACTTGGTGGGCAGGTTGGGTGTGTGACAAGGAAGAATGACTCAGATTTTGGTGAAGATACGAATCTGTATCTGGGCAGAGGTATGTGCTCCACCGAGTGCTCTTCCAGACATTTCGCCGTGTCGCTCTTCGAGTGATTTTTAGTTTATTCTTTATTTTAACAATTATATTTTGTCATTCAATAATTACATCATTCACCAGAATACCGACAGTAATCAAGACTTGCTCGATCCAAATTCTCTGATGCATTAACTATCCCAAGGTATTTGGAGTGTGGGGTGGTAATTATGCCTTAGTCGTAGCCAATGTGGGAAATTGTGAGTGTTCATTCATATTCATATTCAAGTATGAATCAAGGTGAAGGCCCAGTCACACCTTGACGTTTTAGCCAGCTTCTGCTGATTTTTGGAAAATTTGTCTAAAACGCTGGTACACGTCGAATACGTTATGGGTAAGTTTTGATAACATTGAGAGCACACTGAAAAACACTGCCATATGTCGTTGTACGCTGGCTTTAAACGTTGTACTTTTCGGTTGTCCTCAAATTTTCCATGCTTGAAATTTTTAGACTTATGCCAGCGTATGACTCACACGTTCCGCATAACGCTGGCCATAAGTTGTAGGCACGTTACGCAATCGTTAACACACGTCGACACACGTTACTTGTAAGTTACTCATCAGTCGAAACACGTCGAGGTAATGTTTAGCGTACCCGAAACTTATTTCTAACCTATGAGTAACGTGTTGTAGGCACGTTACGTGATCGGTGACACACATCGACACACGTTACTTGTAAGGTGCTCATAAGTCGAAACACGTCAAGGTAATGGTTAGCGTCAATGTTCCAGACTTCCTGGTTTTTTTTTTTTTTTTTTTTTCTTCCTTCAGTATGATGGTGATTTTGACACTTCGATTTCTAGTGCGGTTATAATATAATATAATTAATAGGCTGCCGCTCAACGATTTAAATCATAACCGCACTGTACACTGAACACCGTCATACCGAAGAAAAAAAAAACCGGGAGTCTGGAACACTGACGCTAACCATTACCTTGACGTGTTTCGACTTATGAGCACCTTACAAGTAACGTGTGTCGATGTGTGTCAACGATCGCATATCGTGCGTACAACTTATTCCCATCGCATGCGGAGCGTGTGTCATACGGCAAGTCCATCGGAAAATTTTCAACATGTTTTAAATTACAAGACGTACTCCATTTAATACGACGTATGATAGCGTACTTTAGCGTTCTATTCACGCATACCAAACTTACCCCTACCGTATTCGACGTGCGCCAGCATTTTAGACGCATTTTTCAGAGGTCGGCATACGCTGGCAAGATCGCCAAGGTGTGACTGCGATGTTGACACTTCCATTTCTGTGGCGGTTATGATTTGAATCGTTGTGCGGCAGCCTTTCCATAACCTACGCCATGTCATCGTCGGCGATGCGTGCAGCGCGCTATGCATAAGTTAGACTATCGTTGGGCATAGATTGTGAAGGCCGACAATAGGTTCAGCATTCTTTGCTATAAGTTATCTTCAACACAAAGAAACGTTCTGTGTCCGTAACTAATACGTTATGCATAAGACCAAGTCGTTATGAATACGTCCGAATCTTTAAAAAAAAACATCAAAAGTTCAACGTAAGCCAGCGTTTTACATACATTTTAATACGTTGCCATTGCTGGCTAAAACGTCAAGGTGTGACTGGGCCTGAAAGAACTGCTGCCAAAACCATGATGCCACCGAGTCTCAGACTCATGAATCGAGAACTTGAAGAAAGAGCTTTCAAAGAAAAGAGAGTATAATTAAAGAATTATTTTAAAATTGTGCTGTGTTGATAAGAATTCGTTCCTTCTGGAACTTTAAGGAAAACGAACAAAGGTTTATTGAAATGACGTCAGGACGTTGTGCGCCGTGATTGGCTGGTTCACTCGAATACAAATTCGGGAACGAGTTCACTTTGTAAATATAATCGTGAAATGAAGACATCTTTAAGTAACATGTACGAAATACAGACGAAACATGAAATGTTATAAAATTATAAATGAGAGAATAAAGTAAACACATCGATCTGGAATGATTGGATAAACGCCATTCGTGTTAATGTGTTACATTTGCTTAAAATCATGAGACGGAGGCTAATTGTTTGTTCTCTGGTTTTTCTTCAATTTGAATAAGTCTTTCGCCTTTTACTAAAGATTTCCGTGGAGAGGAACGTTTATGAGTTTAAATATTTTTTGATGCCCTGTGTTGATATGGGGCAATTTACAATTAAAAAAAGAATAATATTATTTATCTTAAATCTCCCTTGAAGGTGAATTGAGGTTATTTATTCGTTTTATCTCACCCCCAGAGGGAGTGAGTGGGATATTGTAATTGTCCTGTTTGTCTGTTTGCAACTTTATGGCAAAAGGCTTCAGCAAACACTATCAAATTTCATCCACAGGTGAGCAATGAATCTTGGACGACCCCATTAACTTTTGGGTCCAATTGGATCAAAGGTCAATGTCACAAAAGGATCAAAATCGTTTTTCGCTCATAACTTCGTCAAAAATGATCTGATTTCCGTCAAACTCAACTTTTAGTGAACCTTATTCTATTTGCCACTTTTAATCCTACCCATTCCTTTTATGAAAAATCCATATTTGTGAAGATCGGTGGAGTCCGAAGTTTTGTGGGTCATGGCCATCGGTCAAAATTACAAATTTTCCATTATAGATCAAAAAAGGTGAGGAATATGCGTGTTTCCTATGGAAGATATATTTCAAGTCCTTTATTGGCTTTCATTTGACACCATGACCTTTGACCTTACGTGGCCTTGAAAGGTCAAAATCATTTTACGGTCATAACTTCGTCAAAAATGGTTTAATTGACTTGAAACTAAGACTAAAATATTCCTTATTCTATTCCTTATAATCAATATTCAGGTTAAGGATGTATCAACTTTAAATTTGATCCCCAAAATAACTTTATGCCTTAAATGGGTGGGATTTGTTGTGCCTGGTTTGGTTTGTTTTTACTTGTCCAATTGAAAATTCACAATTATATTGGTTGCTTTGGACATTCATCATGTCTGTTGGTCTGTTTATCAATCATTGAGAGATTGCAATTTCTTGAACTGAACCACCTGGTAAAGGGAGTCACAAACTTGAGGCCGATTGTTTTTGAGGGCAAAAGGTCAACATCGGCCAAATGTTAACAGCTTTGTCAAATTTCTAAAATTACTGGAGTTCTCATCCAATGGGCCATCTTGTTCTAAGCATACAACACGTTCTTCTGACACATTCCTTGAGACTATATTTGGGCGGTGTGTCGGCATCCGACAGCTCTGCACATGCAAAAAAATCATGGTTCGGTGCAAGAATCAAAAATACATCCACTGCAAAAATTCAAAAGACCTCACTGCACTGGAAAACGTGGGGACAGGAATACTGCACGGTCAATGGTGAAGTCTTGCAATACCCTCCTCCATCTGGAGGTGGCGCTCCACGATACACATTGACGGAGAGAATTTGCATCCCTCCCCTCCCCCCAAAATCATCGGCAAAGATAAAAACACCCCGATACACTAACTGGGGTCATGATGATCCAATGTAGCAAGTCTGGATGTTATCAGCCCAGAACTGCAGGAGTAGCACGACAAACAAATGTAACACACACACACACACACACACACACACACACCGCTCCGTTAATTAGAGCAAGGATCCACAATTTTCATCCACTTCACTCGAAAGTTGAAGAGGAGTTCCACATTTGTTCATTTAATTCATCCACAAATTATTTTTATGGTCAACATCGGCCAAAAGGTCAACATAGCCAAAAGGTCAACGACGTCAGTAAGATTTCTAAAATTGTCAGTTTTCATCCAAGTGACTTCAAATTTGAAGAGGATTTATATTTCAGGTCACTGAATTCAACTCGCCAATCTTTTTTGAGGTCAACATAGGCCAAAAGGAAAACATAACTTCGGTGAGCAGGTGAACAACTTAGGTGATATTTCTAAAATCCTCAATTTCATACCCATTGACTTGATATTTGAAGAGGATTTGCAGAACGTCACTGAATTCAACGAGCAAGTATATTTGAGGTCAGCACAGGCTAAAAAAAATCCACACAGGCTAAAAAGTCAACAGAGACTAAAAAGTCCACACAGGCTAAAAATTCCACGTATGCGAAAAAGTCCACACAGGCGAAAAAGTCCACAGAGACTAAAAAGTCCACACAGGCTAAAAATTCAACACAGGCTAAAAAGTCCACACAGGCTAAAAATTCAAAATGGGCTAAAAAGTCCACACATGCTAAAAAGTCCACACATGCTAAAAATTCAAAATAGGCTAAAAATTCCACACAAGCTAAAAAGTCCACACAGGCTAAAATGTCCACGAATGCTAAAAAGTCCACACAGGCTAAAAAGTCCACAGAGACTATAAAGTCCACATTGGCTAAAAAGTCCACACAGGCTAAAAAGTCCACACATGCTAAAAAGTCCACATCACGTAAAAAGTCCACACAGGCTAAAAAGTCCTCACTGGCTAAAAACTCCACAGAGACTAAAAAGTCCACACAGGCTAAAAAGTCCTCACAGGCTAAAAAGTCCACACAGGCTAAAAAGTCCACACCTGCTAAATATTCAAAATAGGCTAAAAATTCCACACAAGCTAAAAATTCCACACAAGCTAAAAAGTCCACACATGCTAAAAAGTCCACATATGCTAAAAAGTCCACACAGGCTAAAATGTCCACAGAGACTAAAAAGTCCACATTGGCTAAAAATTCCACACAGGCTAAAAAGTCCACATATGCTAAAAAGTCCACACAGGCTAAAAAGTCCACACAGGCTAAAAAGTCTTCACTGGCTAAAAACTCCACAGAGACTAAAAAGTCCACACAGGCTAAAAAGTCCTCACAGGTTAAAAAGTCTACATAAGCTAAAAAGTCCACACAAGCTAAAAATTCAACATAGGCTAAAAGTCTACACAGGCTAAAAAGTCCACAGTGTCTAAAAAGTCAACACACGGTAAAAGGTCCACACAGGCTAAAAATCCACATCGGCTAAAAAGTCAACACAGGCTAAAAAGTCCAAGTCCGCTAAAAATTCCACACAGGCTAAAAAGCCTACAGAGACTATAAAGTTCACACAGGCTAAAAAGTCCACGTATGCTAAAAATTCCACAGTGTCTAAAAAGTCAACACACGGTAAAAGGTCCACATCGGCTAAAAAGTCCAAATCGGCTAAAAAGTCCACATCGGCTAAAAAGTCAACACAGCCTAAAAATTCAATACAGGCTAAATCAACATGGGATAAAATTCAACACAGGCTAAAAAGTCCACACAGGCTAAAAACTCCACACAGGCTAAAAACTCCACACAGGTTAAAACGTCCATGTAGTCTGCTTGCAGTCTTTGTTAATCTCTGTAAAGCGTTTGATTCAGTGAATCGGGATGCCCTCTGAAGGATTCTTGGTCTTTGTGGGGTGCCACCAAAACTGATCGATTTGATGTCTGACATACACTCTGGTACTGAGAGTGCTGTGAGATGTGGTGTTACCATCTCTGACTTATTTCCAGTTGTTACTGGAGTTCTTCAGGGATGTGTACTTGCCCCCACACGTCTCAGCACTTGTATGGACTGGATTCTCAGTCGGATGTCGGAGAGATCAAGCTGTGGTGCATCATTTGGGAATGTCAAGATCTCTGACCTTCATTTTACAGATGATGCAGTCATCTTTGCGGAGACTCAAGTTATCCTTTTGGATGCCCTCAAGGTGCTGAATAAAGAGTCGGAGCCGCTGGGATTACGGGTTACCTGGGTAAAAACTAAGATCCAGGCTTTCAATGACATATTGGATGCTGCTCTCCTGTCTGTACCTGTTTGTGGTGAGGATGTTGAGGTCATGGAGAGATTCACTTACCTTGGCAGGATATTCATGTCTCTGCTGGCTGCGAGTCAGAGGTCAACCGACGTCTGGATCGAACCTGGAGAGTCATGGATTCACTGGATAATGCTGTCTGGCACTGCCGGTACCTGTGCGCGAGGACGAAAGTCCGAGTCTTCAGGTCCTTGGTGCTTCCCGTCTTGCTCGATGGATGTGAGACTTGGACTCTAACCAGGGATCTGAGACGGAGACTTAATTCCTTTGGTACCAGGTCTCTTCGGAGAATCCTTGGCTATCGCTGGCCGGATTTTGTGTCCAACGAGCAGTTGCTGAGAGAGACTCGGATGAGTTTGTTACCTGCATAGTCCGTGAGCATCAGCTGCGGCTGTGTGGACATGTGGCTCGCTTTCCCGACGCTGATCCTGCTCACCAGATTCTCTCAACAAGGGAGCCTCGTGAGTGGAGGAGGCCAATGGGCCGACCACATGCCTCGTGGTTGCATCGGAATCTCAAGGAGATGGGGATGGGCCAGGCATCTGCCTGCGGGATGGCCAGACGGAGGCCCCTGGAGTACCGGCAGAAAGTGGATGCAGCGACGTGCTGGTCTGGCGCATGCTCCCATACCTGACCTAACCTTGTGCACATTTTGATACCACACACGTCCAAATTGGACCCACCGTTCAGGTGTCACACATGACAATTAGGAGTCACATGTCCTAAAAAACTGTAAGTTATATGTTTCCTAGAAAATACCACCCGTCGCTTCGCTGATGGTAATACCAAACGAGGGTGGGAGAAAAAGAGTGGGAGGAAGAGAGAGAGAGAGAGAGAGAGAGAGAGAGAGAGAGAGAGAGAGAGAGAGAGAGAGAGAGAGAGAGAGAGAGAGAGAGAGAGAGAGAGAGAGAGAGAGAGAGAGAGAGAGAGAGAGAGAGAGAGAGAGAGAGAGAGAGAGAGAGAGAGAGAGAGAGAGAGAGAGAGAGAGAGAGAGAGAGAGAGAGAGAGAGAGAGAGAGAGAGAGAGAGAAGAGTGAAGAGGTGGAGAGGAAAGGAGAGAGGAGAATGGGGGATCGAGGAGGGATGGAGGAAGGGAAGAAAGTGTGAGATGAGAGGAAGAGAAGGCAGACGTGCGGTGGAGCGTCAATTACGATTCACACTGTTTCATCAGAATGATGTTGCAGAGAATAACAGTGAAGATGGAAACAAAATAATGTCTGAAATCCATTTTCTACCGAGCTGTTAGTTGTGTTCGTCCATTTTCAAATGTCTCAAAAAGTTGCGGACGTATTCGGATGAAACTTGGTGAGCATGTTGAGTGTCTGACATGGAAGAATTGTTTCGATTTTGGTCAATATTCGAAACTGTATCCGGATCTGATAATTTTTTTAACTGATTCTTTACCATTGAGAGATGGGACTAAACTAATATATAGCACGATATCTCAAAATTTTTTTGACGGATTCAGATGAAATTTGGTGGACAGCTTGAGTGTGTGACAAGGAAGAAATGCTTCGATTTTGGTGAAGATCCAAGTCTGGATCTGGATACGAGAATTATTTAATTTATAAAGTGATTTTTTTCACCATTGAGAGACAGGACCAAAAACGATATATAGCATAATATTTCAAAAATACATTGGGCCAGATATGTTCTCATGGATCAGGGGCATTGGAGGTATTCGCTCAACTGAGTGCCCTTCTAGTTTTTGTTATATTTGTGAAGTGATCATCTTTTGTATCAAAAAATCGTTTTTTCATGTCAGTCGTGAAAACAAATCACACGAATGTTACAAGGAAACATTTCCTCATTCAAATAGCAGTTGAAATGACCAAGAGATTCATCACTTCAAATACCATCTTACTTCCAGTCTCACCAGCAGAGGGAGTACACTGCACATCTTTTCCAGAGTGCTGTGTACAGAGTCTGAGCATCTAATATTCTGAGAAAGTCTGTCCATAAATGGTCTGTCGAAGTCACATGACAAACATACCAGTCTGGTTGTTACAAAAAGTTAAACATGATAATACAAGGTAATGCACAGATGAATTATTTACCATAATTTAGTTGTCCGTGTTAATTAAAAATATGTTGCTCAATCTGCATGGGGATATTAAGATCGAACGAACAGATGATGGAATTACTTGGCATCAATTCGTCTCATGATCCAAAAAGAGGAAGTACTGGAGACAACGACATTTCAACACAAGGACTACAAAGTATGCAACAATTCATTCCTGTGAGTTTCTGATAAAAGCGGAATAATGGAAAAAATCGTATTTATCATTATGGACAACAAATGTAGCACTCTTTGATGTTTGTCTACTGCTGGGTGTTGGCTTAACGGTTAAGGTGATTGGCTTAAGATCTTCGTGTTCTGGGTTTGAGCCCTTGTTGTGTTGTTGAAATAACACCAGGTGGGTTGACTCAGCCTGTCATTCTTCCAAGTTCAGCAAAATAGGTACCAGCTTACTGGAAACAGGGGCACTGGATCAGCGATACAGACATGCCACCAGCAATGATGCAACCAGCAGCCACAGGCTGCATACGAAATAATAATACTCTTTGATGATAGTCAGTCTGAAAAGCATTGTGCTGATAAACGAATTGCAACCAAATGCCATTCAGACTATCTTTGCCCTCAGACGACAAAATCGCCTCAATTAACAAAAAAGTCCTAAATTACAAAAATCACCTGCATTACAGAAAAAAAACCTGAATTACAAAAATCACCTAAATTACAGAAAAAAAACTAAATTACAAAAATACCAAAATTACAGAAAACGTCCTGAATTACAAAAATCACCTAAATTACAGAAAAAAAGCCTAAATTACAAAAATCACCTAAATTACAGAAAAAAACCTAAATTACAAAAATCACCTAAATTAAAGAAAAAAAAAACAAATTTCAAAAATACCAAAATTACAGAAAAAGTCCTAAATTACAAAAATTACCTAAATTACAGAAAAAGTCCTAAATTACAAAAATCACCTAAATTATAGAAAAAAGTCCTAAATTACAAAAATCACCTAAATTACAGAAAAAGTCCTAAATTACAAAAATCACCTAAATTATAGAAAAAAGTCCTAAATTACAAAAATCACCTAAATTACAGAAAAAAACCTAAATTACAAAAATCACCTAAATTACAGAAAAAAACCTAAATTACAAAAATCACCTAAATTACAGAAAAAAACCTAAATTACAAAAATCACCTCAATTAAAGAAAAAAAAACAAATTTCAAATATACCAAAATTACAGAAAAAGTCCTAAATTCCAAAAATCACCAAAATTACAGAAAAAAGTACTAAATTACAAAAATCACCTAAATTACAGAAAAAAACCGAAATTACAAAAATCACCTAAATTACAGAAAAAAACCTAAATTACAAAAATCACCTAAATTAAAGAAAAAAAACAAATTTCAAAAATACCAAAATTACAGAAAAAGTCCTAAATTACAAAAATCACCTAAATTTTAAAAAAAACATAAA
Organism: Eptatretus burgeri; assembly: GCF_056783735.1. Taxonomy (NCBI): domain Eukaryota; kingdom Metazoa; phylum Chordata; class Myxini; order Myxiniformes; family Myxinidae; genus Eptatretus; species Eptatretus burgeri. Next base: position 98,095,007 of record NC_140970.1, read on the forward strand.
CTACAAAAATCACCGAAATTACAGAAAAACTAAATTACCAAAATCACCTACATTACAGAAAAAAACCTACATTACAAAAATACCAAAATTACAGAAAAAGTCCGAAATTACAAAAATCACCTAAATTACAGAAAAAAACCTAAATTACAAAAATCACCGAAATTACAGAAAAGTCCTAAATTACAAAAATCACCGAAATGACAAAAAAAGTCCGAAATTACAAAAATCACCAAAATTACAGAAAAAATTCTGAATTACAAAAATCACCATGGGAGATATACTTTGCACATTCAGATAATTTACCGAGGAAGAAAACACATGCTGAACATTGTTACTCTTGAAGATGTATGTTGACAGATCATGCATAACAGGCAAAATTCAGCCTTTGATACTAACTGTGGTAAGTTTGTAAATTCCTGAATTGTTTGCACAACTAACATGTATTGCACATCAATCTTTTTAATCATTACACGAAGGTTCTCCATATTATCAATTTGAACATTAATGTGTTATTTCCTATTTGAGTTGAGTGAGTATGAATGAATATTGTCAGTCTATCAAGGAAGTATTTCTCACTGACTAAATTGCAAATGGTTGTTCAAGAATATAAAAATGAACAAAAGGGAAAGTGGAAACAACTAAAATCTAGAACAGAACTCGAAAGAGCACATACCTTCGCCAGGTTGAACTATTTACCTTTTGTATCCCACTGACAGAGTGGATCTGCGAACCTGAACTAAAATCTAAATGGCTTATTCTTGTCATCTAACCAACTCATCCACCAAGTTTTCTCATAATGCATCCATAACCTTCTGAGATATAATGCTATATATAGTTTTTGTCCCATTTCTTAACGGTGAGGAATCACTTATAACAAATTAAAAAAACTCATATCTGGATCTGCATTCAGATCTTCAGCAAAGTCAAGTCAATTTTCCTCATCACACACCCAACCGGTCCACCAAGTTTCATCCAAATCCATCATTCGCTTTTTGAGACACCGTGATTTTAATCGTTTTTGGCCCTATCTCTCAATACTGAAAAATCACTTTTAAAATTCTAGTATTCGGATATATAAATGAAAAACAAAGACCCCTCCATTCACAGGTGAAAGGTGTGAGTTGGTCTTTGTTTTTAATTTTTATGTTGACTGCTTTTGGACAAAGCTTAGTGGACAAAGTTGGCTTAGTGGTTAGGGTGGCTGCCTTGGGATCCTAGGGTCCTGAGTTTGAGCCCTGTTGGCTGCTGAATTACCACCGGGTGAGGTTGACTCATCCTCCTGCCACCCTCCTGAGGTTGGTGAAATGAGTACCAGTGTGCTGGTAAAAGGGGAAAAGCATCAGTGGCACAGCTGTGCTCCAAGAAATGGTCGGAGTGGCGACCAGTCCAGGATTGTGCCAAATAGTCAAGGAAAAACTGCTTTGGCAGTTCCAATGCTCTGTTCAAGAGTACGGTCCACTGGACTGGACTGGACTGGCCTTTTGGACATTTGCACATGGTACATGCTTAGGAGCCTCTACGGGATGCATTTCTGTCTGCGCTGTTGCTGATGATTCGCCAACAAGCAATGGAATCAGTCCGGCAGCTGACAGGGTGTGTGGTATTGGGATTCTCATGCGTGTACTATTTGTGAATGTCTTTGCAGCTGTGGAGGAACTCTGAGAAGGGTTTGAAACAGCAAAAGGACTTACCTTGTGTATCCTTTCATGGTTGCTTTATGCAGCTTTCTTTGACGAGAAGAGCATGGGAGGAGTCGATTTATTTATATAATCTGAGCCACCTGGGTTAATTGATTAGTTAGTTCACCCAGGTTAATTGATGAGGTGAGAGCTAATTGGTTATTCCCTCCATTCACAAGTGAGAGATGTGAGTGGGTCTTTGTGTTTCATATACTCGCAGGATATGCTTACACATTATGTCCCATTGTGAACCGTGCTTCCCCATTGTCTTGGGTCACTCACCTGCAATTGTTTTTTCCATTTTTTTTCATTTATTTAGTTTCATTAATTTATATTTTCATTTACGGATGCTTTCTGACAGTTCTGTGATTTTTCCAGGTGTATCGGCTTCAATGTCTGTCGGCATGCGAAATTACTCTGCTTCCCATTGTCTCAGGTATCTCACCTGCATTTAAAAAAAATTTCATTTACTTATATTTTAATTCACGGATACTTTCCAATGGTTCTGTGATTTTCCCGGTGTATCGCCTTCGATGTCCATCGGCACACAAAATTTCAGCTTTCTACGCCAACTGAAAGGTACCAAACTTTAATATCAGTTAGTTCATGAGTCAGTCAGTGTGTCAGTGAGTCAGTGGTTTGGATGAAGAAAATGATGGCTTCATGAACACATCATCAGCAAAACAAAACCATCTGGGGGAGCTTGGCAGCAAGGGCATGGCTACATGCAACTCAGTAAATAATTTAATGAAGAAAATAATTATACACATAAATAATTTAAGGAATTTAATGCCAATGACATGGATGTGGAGCAACCCATGGCATGCAGTCGTTAACATCCAGAACTTTGTGCGACGTCTCGCTGACGTTGCACTTACCATCTCTGAGTAAAGGAACGAGGCTGTTCTTGACACCACAGGCAACAATAAAAAAATTTCCATTCTTTATTGCTCAGTGAGCTACTTTTTCATGTAAATATCTTGAGCTGCAAATATTCAACCATGTATATATCTGAGGGAGATCAACACAGCTTTCCCTGTCACTTTTTCTCTTCTTTTGGTATCCAAGGCAATCACCACTCATGGCTCATGGACTTCCTCTCCTGTCGCAGTCAACACATGGCTTTCAATGGAATTCTCTCATCTTCTCTTCCTGTCCAGGTTGGAGTTCCTCAAGTCAGTGTTCTTGGCACTGTGCTTTTTCTGGCTTTCATCAATGACCTTTCAGATTGCCTGTAAAATCTTCTTCGCCTCTTTGCTGATGACTCCACCCTCTGTCGTACCATCTGTCATCCCTCTGATCGGCAGGCAGCAGCTTCTTCACTCTCTGCAGATCTGGATAAAATCACAAGCTGGTCCAACACGTGGAACATGTCTTTCAACCATGACAAATCTCACACTCTTACTTTGTCTCTCTGAAAATAGCATCTGGACCCCCTCCCCCCTCTCCCCAATCTACTTTCTCAACAATCCCCTTGAAGAAGTTCTTTCATTCAAACTTCTGGGTCGCACCATCTGCCATGATCTTTCCTGGGAATGCCACACCTCCAGGTTGGCCTCCAAAGCCAGTCGCCGACTGGGCATCCTACGTCATGCAAAGTCCTTCCTTGGCACACCTGAGCTTCGAACCACTTACAAAGCTTTTATCCTCAGTCTGATGGAGTACTGCTCTCCCCTCTGGGGTGGTGCTCCTTTTTCGGCATTTAGGGTCATTGGTATCTCCCGCGATGAAGCTGAGTCTTTGAGTCTGTCACTCAATCACCGCAGACTGGTTGGTGGTCTTTCTGTCTTCGACCGTCTCCTCTCCGGCCTTGCCCCCCACCCCCTCCCCCACTCTGTCTGTGGTCTGTCTCCCCTATATTTCCTCAGGGTGCTCAAAGTCCACCAAAAACCCCCTTCGAGTAAAACTACCAAAATCAAGAATCACTGCTCACCTTCACTCTTCCATTCCTCTTTTTCCCACCTTTGGAACAAACTCCCACACTCTCTTTAATCCCACTTCTCTCTCTCCAGGTCTTCAAAACAGCTGTTCACCACCATCTCATATCTTCCCCCATCCAAAAGCACGATCTTCTCTACCCCCATTAATCCACCCCAAACCCACCTCCTTCTAATTCCCTGTTTTCCTTCCTGAAATTCCCTGCAGTACCATTTTGTTTACCCCCATATACCCTGACACATCCCTCTCCCTTCCACATATCTCCTGTAGTCTTTGGTCCCCACTATTTTGTGCTTCCCTCTCCCTCCCCTCTTGTCTCCTGCCTTGTTATATGTTTCTGTGCATTAGCTCTTACACGAGCCTCGACTTGGTATTCAAAAAAAAATACCTGTCACCTGTCACCCTTATTAGATTCTCTGTCACCATTATCCTCGTATCTGTCCGTTTCCCCATCTTGGATGTGCGTGTAACTTACTGTGAATCACCCAGTTGTCCTTCCATCACACCTCAACATGGAGGGCTCATGTGTGCTATGTCAAGCCTCGAACACAGGTTTTACAAACATGATGTAGCCATGATCACAATCACAGCCAAGATCGTCAGTTTATGATGGAGGATCAGCTTATTTAAATGGAATGTCATATCTTGAACATGAATCGTTTGACAGTACTTGGCCTCTGAATTCGCCCCAACCGCACATGCAAAAGTTTTGCAGAAACATGGCCCGTCCCATGATTCTATGTTTGAGAAACTTCGCGTTATATCCATATGTAGCAATGGCTGATGATCAGTTTTATGTTCCATGGAGATACAACATGTTTGACGTAATGCCCCACGCAATTGGAAGTCCTTCCTTCACCATGGGCATACAAGTTCATCAGAAATGTCTTGTTCGCAAGAACTCATGGAGAAGAACTTGCAATTGTGTTTCTGGAAAACAACAGCTCCAATTCCATTGTCAGAAGTATCGGTCCTGAGCGCAAATGGCAGCTTGAGGGTCATGTTGACCTTCTACTGAGAATCTCCACAAACCACCTTTCTCGGTTGACTCTTCTTGGTGAAACCTGTAAAAGTGGCACGACAATGGCTGAATAATTCGGAATCGAATCCAGGTAGTGTCCAGTTAGAACTAAAAACGACCGCACGTCCTTCTTAGTGATGGGCCATGGCCCCGTGGTCACACACAGATGGACGATGCTCCTTCTAGTAATAGATATGTTCACATCTTCTGTCCAAGTCAGCAATGTTTTCACACCCCACATCAACATGGTTCCTGAGTTCATCCTCCTGACTGATCCTTGAGGTGCCTTGTGGACTAGGGACCTCAACTCCTCGCTTTGAGCACAGGTTGGTCGCTCATAAAACATCAGATGTCACGTTTTCTTGGGCTCAAAGGTACCAAGTTCCACCAAGTTTTCATAAACTTCGTCCCCCAGTGTAGCTTCACGAGGCTGCACAACAGCAGCGCTCACTGCACCGAGATGGGTAGCCTTGAGAGCTGTAGATATGTATTCAGCCTCTACATTTTCCTGATACATCTTCATAAACTGGTCCCACTTCACAGTAGGACATCTGGACACTGATGATAGTGCAATAGTACACTGCATGAAACTTAGTTCACATTCTCTGGCTATATGGTTATGGTTCAAGTCTGTCTGTATCCTGATCCAACGCAGAATGTGTGGCATTTCCCTCTCGACTGATCTCTCTCATTTTCTCCACCTAATGGCCACCAGTTTAGTTTAGTCCTAATTGCCTAGTGTAGATAGGACCCTTCATTGTCCCAGCTTTGCCAGGCTAATTAATATGCAATTTTCAAAATTACGTATAATTTCAGTGACCCGCTTATAGTAACTGGGGCTCTTTCAACCTGCCATTGCTCATGCGAAATGTGTAAGTGAAATCGTCTATTTTAACATCATTATCAGCATTTAAACGAAAGAGTGGCAATTTCAAAATGGTAACCATAACTGTTGTGTTCCTGGATGCAAATCGGACTCACAAAGTAGAGAAAATACAATAAATATCCATGGATGAGATTGAAAGATGTTGAGTTCCTATCATTTCCTGTTAATACAAGGGAGCAGCCACAGATGTATCAAAAAAACGCACACAGACACACACACACACACACACACACACACACACACACACACACACACACACACACACACACACACACACACACACGGGTGCTTATCCTTTCAGCAACAGATGCAAAAATCTCGTATGATTTATCTTATAGCCCTGGAACGAAACAAACAACGTATTTACCTCTGGCACCAAAGGTGGGCAGACGTTATGTTTACCTCCATCACTGAAGGAAATACTTGGAAAAAAAAATGTGGATGGATTATGACAAAACTTGGTGGATGAATTGGGTCGGTGACAAGAACAGGCTGATTAGGTTTTGGTTCAGGTACGGATTCAGATCTGGCCTATCAGTAGGATACAAAATGTAAACGGTTGAGCCTGGCAGGGGTATGCGCTCTACCGAGTGCCGGTTTAGTTATTACAGCCCTCACAACTCCCATAGCTGATACCCCCTCCCTTCTCAACGTGATTAATAGTAAATATCATCATTTTAAACTTACACTGTACATTTACAAGCCTCAGATATGTCCTTCCCATCGGTGTTGAGAAGCACCCAAACCAGATACAGTGTCTTCCCCAGTGAAGCCTTCCTGACACATCCAGCTTCCACATAAATAGAGGTGGCACAAGCTTTGTGCATTTTCACGTCGCGAAGATGTCCTTTGCCAAAGAGTTGGTCACCGTTACTTGGTAATGACTCACAGCATCGTCTTTCCAATTGCAGACGTCCATTAAATAAATCACATTCACAGGAGGCACTCCAACAAGGTTCAAAGTCCATTCACCGGTGGTGATTCGTAAGGGGTTTGGGTAGCACACGCCCGTCCACTCTGACCTTGCACCGCCATACATGGTCGATAGTTTTCAGGATGGACAGCTGCCTATTCGGTGAGTTGAGAAAGTTCTCAAATTCTTTCCTTGTGAAAGAGGCACAGCTCTTTCTCTCAGGTACTTTTCCAAGTATTTTCGACTTCTTTTTGAATCTTTGGGAGTCATTTTAGGTAACTATCCTTCTCTCGTACGCACGGTATATTTTATGGTACCCCGAACACCGCCGTTTCTAGGAATTTCTCCACACGCGCACCGAGCATTCTGGGGCGGATTACATCATTTTGAAAATTTGTGTATTTTCCAGAGAAATTTGAAATTATGATGTCAAACTGTGATGTTACTTCGACCCCCCCCCCCCTTGTTCTGCCAACTATTGGAACCTTTGAGTACTCAATTTATGGCAATGTGCATTTCTTATGATGTCACTTGCACTAGATACGTAGTGTTCGCATAGCTATTCCTTCTTTTTCCTTTGTTTCACAGTTGACCACGAGGAACCTATTATTGTAGCATGACTCTGCTGTTGTTGGAATGAAGTAATGAAGAAGTTCATTCAGGCGTTTATCGACCCAGGCCGAGGAGGTTGGCCTCTGAAATTACACAGACAGCCTGTATGTTTGTTTACAGCTTAGACAATCCACACCAGCATTCCTCAGGCACACATTCACACCGAACAAACCACATTCCAAAGTCTATAACATCTACAAGCAATATTGTAAACAGCTATATTTTGTACTAATAAGCTTGTATAAGCATGCATTTTTGCCTGAAGGTCAGGTGATGTGTTTTTTTTTTATTTTTTGTATGATATTAAGTTAAAGTTAACTTTTTAAAAGTTAAAGTCAAGTTTGTTTAGCATGCTGCTTTTGACAAACTTGGCAGGACAATGTACGTATTGGCCTACTTTGTTCTTCGAGCGAAAGCGCATATGTTCAGATTTGTCAGAATGTTTTTTTGACAATTTTTGGCTTTCAAGTTAAAAAAATTTCTTGGTTGACAAGCAAATTTAAGACTACTACTCTTAATTATTATCTAATGACCTCGATTAATCCCACCTTATTGCGTGATTAGCCTGGGAAAGCCCTTCACGAACCGGCTGGCCAGGCCTGACGTTCAGTTGAAATGATTTGGGCAGGAATTTGTAATGGAACACAGACTACTGGACCCCTCTGCACCATCCTGTTTGACTAGAAACAAGTCGAAGACTGAAAATTTAAATGCTAGCTTGAACACTGCCCTCTTGAGTTTGTTGTAGTAGTTGTCAACTTTGGAGATGTCCTACTGCGGTTCCATCATGTCTATTCCTGTGTGATGTACATATTCTCTTGTTTATGTAAGCAGGAACGATACACCTTCGGTGCAATATGACTGTTGAATGGTTGCGGGTTGGGGATTGGTGACAAAGCTGAGAGAAAGGCACATAGTGATGGATGAGTCGGAGATGAGTTGAAGATGAGTCGAAGGTTCGTCATTATGAAGATGCTCCTCGGTTTTAAGGTCATTAGCCAAAAACAAACAAACAACAGTCTCTGATTATGTGCTCTAGGTTCTCTCTGGTTGTATATTTGACTGTGGTGCGCTGTTGGTCTTCTTCTTTGTTCGTATGCAGCACAAGGCTGCAGGGTAGCATCATTAACTGAGGCTGCAGCTGTGCCACTGATGCAATGCCCTCTGCTGGTTAGGGCAGAAATTTGGAATTTGGCCATGGTGCCGGCGAAAGCTCGCCCACTCTTCACGAAGGACACAATGGGATCTTAAAGTCCACCCATGAATGCTGGCAGATGGGACTGCCTAAGGAAATCAGCTCTGATGATAGGAGTGGGTACGTCAACGAGAATGAAGACCCACCGACAAGCACAAAATAGTGCGGAACAAAGACATTACGAGATCTGTGGAAGGGAGAGGGGTGGGACGGGGAACATGGGGAATAGAAGGTGGATATTACAGGGACTTACAGGAAGGAAAGCAGAGAATTTGGAGGTGGGTTTGGGGTGGATTAATGGGGGTCGAAAAGATCAGGATTTTGGATGGGGAAAGATAAAAGATGGTGGCAAACAGCTGTTTTGAAGACTTGGAGGGAGGAGTGCGATTGAAGAGAGTGTGAGAGTTTGTTCCAGAGGTGGGAAAAATAGGAATCAAAGAGTCAAGGTGAGCAGTGATTCTTGATTTTGGCAGTTTCACCAGAAGCGGGCTTTTGGTGGTCCTTGAGCACCCTGCGGAAATATAGGGGGGACAGATCACAGATAGAGCAGGGGGGAAAGGCCGGAGAATAGACAGTAGAAGACAGAAAGACCACCGACATGCCTGTGGTGAGAGTGAGTGACCCAAAGACTCAGCTTCATCGCGGGAGGTACCAATGATCCGAAAAACCTTGGTGTCCACAGCGTGAAGCCGAGCTAGGTGTGAGGCAGGAGCACTACCCAAGAGGGAAGAGCAGTACTCCATCAGACTGCGGATGAAAGTTTGATAAGTGGTTTGAAGCTCAGGTGTGCCAAAGAAGGACTTTGCACGACATGGGATGCCCAGTCTGCGACTCGCTTTGCAGGCCAGCTTGCAAATGTGACTTTCCCAGGAGAGATCGTGGCAGATAGTGAGTCCCAAAAACTTGAATGAAAGGACTTATTCAAGGGGATTGTTGAGAAAGTATATGGGGGGGGGGGTTCCAGATGGTTCTGTCGGAGGCATCAGATTAATCAGTTTTGGTTCTCTGACTTATTAGGGTACCCTGTGAGTACAGGGTACCCTATTGTTTTTCTTCTGTTTATTATTACGCATTATTATTATTATTATTTTTCCGCCGGCATTTTGCACCCTTTTTCGCTTTAAAAATCATTTTCTCTGGAACACAAAGTCCGATCCACAGGAAATTTTCACCATAGTGTGTATCTTTTTTGATAGCACAATCACGTTATAATTATGACGTCATTGGTCACGTGGTACGGTCGCCATCTTGAAAAATGCGATAAACTTTGGACATCTGTATCTCGGAAACCGTGCAATGGAAAAATTTTTCGTTTGATACATTTTACTAAGCTCCCTATGGGGAACACGTGTGATTTTTCGTGACGTCATAGGTGAAGCGATATACCGGTGAAAATTCGTCAAGTAGAACGCCATATAGGAAAAATCTGAAAAATTCTGAGCGTCATCTACACCAAAATTCATCGTCAAAAATGTTATTTTTGACGTCATCGATGATGTAATTCGGCCGCCATCTTGTTTTTTAGTGTTTTTTAAAAAAAAATCTTCTTCTCCAGAAGGGCTGAACAGATTAAGGCAAAACTTTACAGGTACATTCCCCCTGAGGTCCTCTTTCAAGTTTGTTAATTTGTTGTTGATACGTCACATTGTTTGGTGGCCATCTTGAAAAAACCCTAAAACCTTCAAACATCTTCTTCTCCAGAAGCGCTGGTCCAATGAAGGCGAGATTTCAGAAATATATTCGTGACATGTATGCGATGCAAGTTTGTTAATTTCAAAGTGATAGGTCACATGGTTTGGCCGCCATGTTGGATTTAAGAAAAATATTAAATAATGTTTTCTCTGGAATTTCAAAAGCCATCGAAGCGAAAATTTGCAAGTGCCTTCCTCCCTCAACTCTGCATACATGGTAAAAATTTTTTACCTCAGAAGTCACATGGTTTGGCGGCCATCTTGGATAGAAAAATAGACCTTATCCGATTTACACGAAACTTAACACACTTGTTCGGGTCGACGATGGAAAGCAGAATATAAATTTCTGATGTCATAGGTCACATGGTTCGTCAGCCATCTTGGATTGAAAATGAATAAATTTTAAAAATCTTCTTCTCCAGAACGGCAAGACAGATGAAGACGAAACTTCACACATATATACCCCATGAGGTCCTTTCTCAAGTTTGTTAATTTGTTATTGATCGGTCACATGGTTTGGCGGCCATCTTGAAAAAACCTTAAAACCTTCAAACATCTTCTTCTCCAGAAGCGCTGGTCGGATGAAGGGCAGATTTCAGAAGTATATTCGGGACAGGTAGACTATATAAGTTTGTTAATTTCGAATTGATAAGTCACACGGTTTGGCCGCCATCTTGGATTGAAGAAAAATATTAAATAATGTTTTCTCTGGAACCGCTTAACCTAACGAATCAAAAGTTGGCAATTATCATCTACTATAGTATGTGCACGCGTGGTAAAAATTATGATGTCACAAGTCACATGGTTTGGCGGCCATCTTGGATAGAAAAACGCACCTTTACCGATTAACACGAAACTTCACAATCTTGTTCCAATACCCAGTTGGAAGCAGAATATAAATTTGTGATGTCATAGGTCACATGGTTCGTCAGCCATCTTGGATTGAAAAATAATATCTTAAAACGTCTTTTTCTCTGAAACGACAGAACAGATCCAGGCGAAACTCCACCACTATGACCGCCTCTCCATGACGAATAAAAAGTTCTCACCCCCTTTTGAGGTACGACGCAACGTTTGGCAGCCATAGTGGATTTAAGGAAAAATATTAATTAATGTTTACTCTGGAACTACTGCATCAATAAATGTGAAACATCACCTTTATGGTGGAACAGTCATGCGGAATGAGGGTTTGAAATTTCAACGGGATCGGACCCAGGGTTTGGCAGCCATGTTGGTTTTAAGAAAAATATTAAATAATGTTTTCTTTGGAACTGCTTAACCTTGCGAAGCGAAAATTTGCACTTATCGTCTGCGATCGTGTTTGTACATGTGGTGAAAATTATGACATCACAAGTCACATGGTTTGGCCGCCATCTTGGGTTGAAGGATAAATATTAATTAATGTTTACTCTGGAACCACTGCTTCTATATATACGAAACTTAAAATTTCTAATTTAGCCGACATGAGAAACAAAAGTTTAAAATTTCAACCTGATCGGTCACACGGTTTGGCAGCCAGAATTATTTAATTATTTGAATCTGTTCGCCAGTAATAAGGAAATTGAATGCTTTTTGCTGCCCGGTTCGCAGCTCTTCAGTCCCACGCCATATCGAAGCATGCCTCTGTTTGCATCACTCTTCAATAATGTTTTTTCTGGAACCACTTTCCCCATGAATGCGAAACTTTGCGACTGTCATCTGCAGAAAGTCCCATGTTGTATCAAAGGCGGACGGACTGGGTACCCGGTCATCACTGCCAGCAGTTATAAAGTGGCAGTTCTAGTTTCCAGTTGTTACTGTAGTTCATCAGGGGTGTGCACTGGCCCCCACACTTTTCAGCGCTTGTATGGACGGGATTCTGGGGAGGATGTCGGAGAGATCAAGCTGTGGTGCATTGTTTGTGAATGTCAAAATCTCCGACCTTGATTTTGCAGATTATGCAGTCATCTTTGCAGAAACTCTGGATAGCCTTTTGGGGTGCCCTCGAGGTGCGGAATGGGCAGTCTGAGCTGCTGGGATTACGGGTTTCCTGGGTCAAAATTAAGATCCAGGCTTTCAATGACATCTTGGATGCTGCTATCCTGTCTGTACCTGTTTGTGGCGAGGATTGTTGACGTCACAGAGAGATTCACTTCCCTTGGCAGTGACATTCATGTCCCTACTGGTTGTGAGCCAGAGGTCAAGAGACGTCTGGATCTGGCCTGGGGAGTTATGGATTCACTGGATCATGGGGTGTGGTGCTGCTTGTACCTGTGCAGGATGAAAATCCGAGTCTTCAATCCTTGGTGTTTCCATTCTTGCTCTCCGGATGTGAGACTTGGACTCTGACCAGGGATCTGAGTCGGAGACTTCATTCCCTTGGTACCAAGTATCTTTGGAGAATCCTTGGCTGTCACTGGTCGGACTTTGTGTCCAACGAGCGGTTTCTGAGTGAGACTCAAATGAGATTTGTTACCTGCATAGTCCGTGAGCGTCAGCTGGGGCTGTATGGACATGTGGCTCGTTTTCCTGACGCTGAACCTGCTCACCAGATTATTTCAGCGGCGAAGCAGCCTCGTGAGTGGAGGAGGCCAATGGGCCGACAATGTGCCTCATGGTTACAGCAGCAGATTGATCAGCATCTCAAGGAGATAGGGATGGGCCAGGCATCTTTTGGGTGATGGCCAGACGGAGGCCCCTGGAGTACCGGTGGAAAGGGGATGCAGCGACACGTTGCTCCGGCGCATGTTCCCATACCTGAGCTGACCTTTCGGAGAGACATAGTGAGAGTGTGACATTTGTCAGGATTGGAAGACGTGTTGCAAGTGTTTGACCAGCTTGTGATTTTATCCAGGTCTGCAGAGAGTGAAGAAGCTGCTGCCTGCCTATCAGAGGGATGACAGATGGTACGGCAGAGGGTGGAGTTTTTAGCAAAGAGATAAAGAGGATTTTCCAGAGAGCCGGATAAATCATTGATGGAAACAAGAAAAAGCACAGGGCCCAGAACACTACCTTGAGAAACTCCAGCCTGGGCAGGAAGAGGAGATGAGAGACTTCCATTCATAGCCACGCGATGGCTGCGACAGGAGAGGAAGTCCGTGAGCCATGAGTGGAGATGTCCTTGGATACCATAGGAAGAGAGTTTGGTGAGCAGGGAAGGGTGTCAGACTCTATCAAAATCTCACGATATATTTAGGGAGATGGTTCTGATCTCACGTTTGTCACGGAGGATCTCCATCCATGGTTGGGAAAGCAGAAGTAGCATATCCAGGGTAGAGTGACCTGCTCTGAATCCAAATTGATGACTGGAAATCAGGCCATTGGAGAAGAAGAAGGATTTAATGTCTGAAGCGATGACGGATTCCACAACCTTGCTGATGATTGGGAGAAGGCTAATTGGTCTGTAGCTGCAGGGATCTGTTTTTGCACCTTATTTATGCAGAGTGGTAATGTTTGCTGATTTCTAAGCAGATGGCAGACGACCTTGAGCAAATGAGAGGGTGAATAGAACAGAGAGAGCAGCAGAGCAGGTTTTTAGGACACGTGGGCTGATGCAGTCTGGACCGGTTGCAGATTCTTCGTCGAGGTTTGACAGCAAGCTCTCCACTTTGTCAGAAGAAAAGGACACAGAGTCCAGGAACAGCTGGGTGTGACTGTGTAAGGACCTGACCGTCAGGTGGGTACAGAAAGCGATGGGTTTGGGACACAAGATTTAGAAGCAAACTTAGAGTTTAGGCTTTCAGCCGGTGTCCCATCAGCAAGGGTTTCATCAATGTGTGTGCTGTCCCTCGGATGGACGTTAAACGGACATTCCATCTGCTTGTATTTACTTGCTGGACGAGAGAGAGACAGAGAGAGAGACAGAACATTTTCCGAAATACTATTTACAATTGGAGATACTACAGGTATTTGAAAAAAAAACTACAGATATTTCTCCAGCAACTCATTGCACAGTTTACTTTGTCCGAGTCATCCTCAGATGTCTTCCATAATTTTAGCATTTCTCACGATAACCCCCACCCATTTGCGTATGTAATAAGTAGATGGCGCAGTTGGCTCAAAAACCAAATTCGCTCGGAAATGAGGTTTGCCGGCGTCGTCTTGACCATAGCGATCGTCGGTGTGTTTGGTTGTAAAAAGGTTCGTGCGAGTCACTTCCGCGACCTCAATCGGTGACGTCTCGCACAGCGCGCCCCATTTTCCGGCTCTCGCGAGATTTAAGACTGTTTACCACATAGTCGCGGCGTCTCGTGTCGCCTCACGAAAAAAATAAAAAAAAATAGATCCCTGCTCATTTTGGAGGAGAACGAGGAAATAAAAGCTGCGAAATTGATACAAAGCTCGAAAAATGTTAAAACAAGTGAAATTTTGCTTCACAGTTCCGGTGTTCGATACACTTTCGATTCATTTTACAATAACAACACATTTTTTTGGGGGGGGGTGGCGAAACACAAACATAAATGTTCCGCAAATAGCGAGATTATAAAACGGCCCACAGGAACAAGACAAACGACAGCAGAACGATAAAATTAGCGAGGCAAGACTGAAATATCACACACGTAACAAAAAACCCCCAAGCAGTGTTCATCACAAATCCGTGTGAGAAGAACTTTCTTAATTGATCGGAAACAGGAAATTGAAGGATCATTCAAGATAAATTGTCCTGAGCCAAATCACGCGGAGTGATTTTTGCACTACTTCCTAAGCTGCATTGCTAACAGGAAGCGTGTGCCGCCTCAGCCTCTTTGTGCTACTTGGGCCTAGTTCAGGGAGAGCTGTACTTCTTTTGTCTCACAGGATACCTCCCCCACCCCCCAATTATTTTTTTTTTTACCTCGTTCAGGAAGTTAATCGGATCATTGCTGCGATCGTTTCCTCCATTGACGACTTGTATTTGCTTTTTGTTCCGTATCGTCCCATTGCGTACCCGCGATTTCAAGTGTCGGTGTATTTTTTTAATTTAATTATTATATTATTATTTTGAGGCCTAACGCGGCCTTCGGCCAACATTCCCTTGAACCACGTCTATATTTCCGTCTGGAGTATCGGATCTCTCTGATTCTGTGAACCTTCGGTTCTGTTCCACTGGTTCGATGGCGTTAAAGAGAATTCAGAAGGTAAGATGTACTTTCACTCATCACTGGACTGTCCACTTCTTATCTGCCTTCCCATTGGGCCGCGACACAGTTACACTGTAAACGTTGTGTTCTATCGTTTATGCTGCTGCTGCCCGCTTTCAGAGCTTCTTTCGAATCTTTAGAGTCTTCCCCCCCTTACCTCCTTCCCCCCCTTACCTCCTTCCCCCCTTACCTCCTTCCCCCTTACCTCCTTCCCCCCTTACCTCCTTCCCCCTTACCTCCTTCCCCCTTACCTCCTTCCCCCTTACCTCCTTCCCCCCTTACCTCCTTCCCCCTTACCTCCTTCCCCCTTACCTCCTTCCCCCCTTACCTCCTTCCCCCTTACCTCCTTCCCCCTTACCTCCTTCCCCCTTACCTCCTTCCCCCTTACCTCCTTCCCCCTTACCTCCTTCCCCCCTTACCTCCTTCCCCCCTACCTCCTTCCCCCCTTACCTCCTTCCCCCTTACCTCCTTCACCCCCTTACCTCCTTCACCCCCTTACCTCCTTCCCCCTTACCTCCTTCCCCCTTACCTCCTTCCCCCTTACCTCCTTCACCCCCTTACCTCCTTCCCCCTTACCTCCTTCCCCCTTACCTCCTTCCCCCCTTACCTCCTTCCCCCTTACCTCCTTCCCCCTTACCTCCTTCCCCCTTACCTCCTTCCTTCCCCCTTACCTCCTTCCCCCTTACCTCCTTCCCCTTACCTCCTTCCCCCTTACCTCCTTCCCCCTTACCTCCTTCCCCCCTTACCTCCTTCCCCCCTTACCTCCTTCCCCTTACCTCCTTCCCCCTTACCTCCTTCCCCTTACCTCCTTCCCCCTTACCTCCTTCCCCTTACCTCCTTCCCCCTTACCTCCTTCCCCTTACCTCCTTCCCCTTACCTCCTTCCCCTTACCTCCTTCCCCCCCTTACCTCCTTCCCCCTTACCTCCTTCCCCCTTACCTCCTTCCCCCCTTACCTCCTTCCCCCTTACCTCCTTCCCCCTTACCTCCTTCCCCCTTACCTCCTTCCCCCTTACCTCCTTCCCCCTTACCTCCTTCCCCTTACCTCCTTCCCCCTTACCTCCTTCCCCCCTTACCTCCTTCCCCCCTTACCTCCTTCCCCCCCTTACCTCCTTCCCCCCCTTACCTCCTTCCCCCCTTTCCGGAGTTCCGGCTCCTGTGTGTGTACAGCAAGTGGTTACTTCCAAGAAAACCCGCAAATAATTTGTCCATATATATGTATATATACACTATGGGGCGGAGGTTTGTATCGTGGGATTTTCTTCGGAATAATTGTTATAAATGATGAAATTTGTTCATAATTGTATTTTTTTTTAATTAAAATTTCACAATATCCTCTTTGGTTGCTTTGGCTGCTTGTGTCCATATTAGCAATACAAGGTATACCAGGGATTCCCAGGTTCTCTATAAATATCCGCTCCCCAGGCGTCTCTGATGTCACTTGTAAACGAAGCCGAGCCAGTTTGATCCAGCCCCGCGTTGTGTTGTCATTACATGACTATACCATGCAGGTCGTGATCAGGTGGTGCATGAGCATGACTATACCATGTGGAGTGTGAGTGGTGAATGAGTATGACTATACCATGTGGAGTGTGAATGAGTATGACTATACCATGTGGAGTGTGAGTGATGCATGAGTATGACTGTACCATGTGGGGTGTGAGTGGTGAATGAGTATGACTATACCATGTGGGGTGTGAGTGGTGAATGAGTATGACTATACCATGTGGGGTGTGAATGAGTATGACTATACCATGTGGGGTGTGAGTGGTGAATGAGTATGACTATACCATTTGGGGTGTGAATGAGTATGACTATACCATGTGGAGTGTGAGTGATGCATGAGTATGACTGTACCATGTGGGGTGTGAGTGGTGAATGAGTATGACTATACCATGTGGGGTGTGAGTGATGCATGAGTATGACTGTACCATGTGGGGTGTGAGTGGTGAATGAGTATGACTATACCATGTGGGGTGTGAGTGGTGAATGAGTATGACTATACCATGTGGGGTGTGAGTGGTGAATGAGTATGACTATACCATGTGGAGTGTGAGTGATGCATGAGTATGACTGTACCATGTGGGGTGTGAGTGGTGAATGAGTATGACTATACCATGTGGGGTGTGAGTGGTGAATGAGTATGACTATACCATGTGGGGTGTGAGTGGTGAATGAGTATGACTATACCATGTGGGGTGTGAGTGGTGAATGAGTATGACTATACCATGTGGGGTGTGAGTGGTGAATGAGTATGACTATACCATGTGGGGTGTGAGTGGTGAATGAGTATGACTATACCATGTGGGGTGTGAATGGTGAATGAGTATGACTATACCATGTGGGGTGTGAGTGGTGAATGAGTATGACTATACCATGTGGGGTGTGAGTGGTGAATGAGTATGACTATACCATGTGGGGTGTGAGTGGTGAATGAGTATGACTATACCATGTGGGGTGTGAATGGTGAATGAGTATGACTATACCATGTGGGGTGTGAGTGGTGAATGAGTATGACTATACCATGTGGAGTGTGAGTGATGCATGAGTATGACTGTACCATGTGGGGTGTGAGTGGTGAATGAGTATGACTATACCATGTGGGGTGTGAGTGATGCATGAGTATGACTGTACCATGTGGGGTGTGAGTGGTGAATGAGTATGACTATACCATGTGGGGTGTGAGTGGTGAATGAGTATGACTGTACCATGTGGGTTGTGAGTGGTGCATGAGTATGACTGTACCATGTGGGGTGTGAGTGGTGCATCATACCAGGTAGTGTGGCTCGTACATTATCTGTATAATGAAGTACACAGTGATGATTAGCTTGCATTCTGTTTGTTTTGGTTCCTTTTTTAAACTTATGATTGGAGTATCCTGATTCGTGTGTGTGTGTGTGTGTGTGTGTGTGTGTGTGTGTGTGTGTGTGTGTGTGTGTGTGTGTGTGTGTGTGTGTGTGTGTGTTTAAGCACCTTCTGTACGATTTCTATGCATTTCCATACCATTGAACCAATCTTGATCAAATTTTGCACACATGAACCTGGGAGGTCAGTTTTTGTACACATACACATACACACACACATATACACACACTCTTCCCTCTGTATGTGGGTCACCACAGCGGAGGGAGTAGGTGTTTCTAGGTACAGTATATTAAAACAAGGAGCTGATTGATCTCTGTGCTACACCTTTGTAATTGTATGAGGAATAAATAAATCTGTGTACTATGAAAGCAAAATCTTGAACAGTTTTTGAAATATGGTGGGCATAAGCCGTTACTGGTGGTTGCCATGGTCACAGAATTCTGCCCATCACAGCTGTGATCCAATCAGGTTGAGATAATGTCATGAAGAAGAGACGTTTGCAATATGAAAGTTCAATGTTCAATGTTTTTTGAAATGTCACGTGCACAAAAGTAGCTGGACGGATGATCGGTTGGACCAAGCTAGTTTTAATTCCCCCTATTCTCCGGCCTTGTCAGAGGGGTGGGGGAGAACAAAGCAGTTCTCCATGTGTACATCTGATCATTATCGACTGGAAAACAGCTGGGCCCATCTGGGTAGACGACTTGCAATTTTTGCCTCGATATGTGAAGAATCTGGAATGGTGCAAGTTGTTTAACCACTGATCCCTACCTAAGGGTTGGGGGGGGGGGGTATCGACACCGTATTTCGCTTGCAGGTTGAGCAGGTATTAGTTTGAATAAAAACGGACTGCTCGATGACCTGACATTGAGGAGAAACCAATCTCAAAGAAGGAAATTAGGCCATTTGGCCCAACATTGCTGTGGTGCACTCATCCATTAATTTACAACCCCGTGTGCATAAAGTGAGAAGCGGGGTGTAGCAATTGGTGTACTGTCTGTGTCCAGACATGTCTGTGTCCAGACATGTCTGTGTCCAGACATGTCTGTGTCCAGACATGTCTGTGTCCAGACATGTCTGTGTCCAGACATGTCTGTGTCCAGACATGTCTGTGTCCAGACATGTCTGTGTCCAGACATGTCTGTGTCCAGACATGTCTGTGTCCAGACATGTCTGTGTCCAGACATGTCTGTGTCCAGACATGTCTGTGTCCAGACATGTCTGTGTCCAGACATGTCTGTGTCCAGACATGTCTGTGTCCAGACATGTCTGTGTCCAGACATGTCTGTGTCCAGACATGTCTGTGTCCAGACATGTCTGTGTCCAGACATGTCTGTGTCCAGACATGTCTGTGTCCAGACATGTCTGTGTCCAGACATGTCTGTGTCCAGACATGTCTGTGTCCAGACATGTCTGTGTCCAGACATGTCTGTGTCCAGACATGTCTGTGTCCAGACATGTCTGTGTCCAGACATGTCTGTGTCCAGACATGTCTGTGTCCAGACATGTCTGTGTCCAGACATGTCTGTGTCCAGACATGTCTGTGTCCAGACATGTCTGTGTCCAGACATGTCTGTGTCCAGACATGTCTGTGTCCAGACATGTCTGTGTCCAGACATGTCTGTGTCCAGACATGTCTGTGTCCAGACATGTCTGTGTCCAGACATGTCTGTGTCCAGACATGTCTGTGTCCAGACATGTCTGTGTCCAGACATGTCTGTGTCCAGACATGTCTGTGTCCAGACATGTCTAGTCCAGACATGTCTGTGTCCAGACATGTCTGTGTCCAGACATGTCTGTGTCCAGACATGTCTGTGTCCAGACATGTCTGTGTCCAGACATGTCTGTGTCCAGACATGTCTGTGTCCAGACATGTCTGTGTCCAGACATGTCTGTGTCCAGACATGTCTGTGTCCAGACATGTCTGTGTCCAGACATGTCTGTGTCCAGACATGTCTGTGTCCAGACATGTCTGTGTCCAGACATGTCTGTGTCCAGACATGTCTGTGTCCAGACATGTCTGTGTCCAGACATGTCTGTGTCCAGACATGTCTGTGTCCAGACATGTCTGTGTCCAGACATGTCTGTGTCCAGACATGTCTGTGTCCAGACATGTCTGTGTCCAGACATGTCTGTGTCCAGACATGTCTGTGTCCAGACATGTCTGTGTCCAGACATGTCTGTGTCCAGACATGTCTGTGTCCAGACATGTCTGTGTCCAGACATGTCTGTGTCCAGACATGTCTGTGTCCAGACATGTCTGTGTCCAGACATGTCTGTGTCCAGACATGTCTGTGTCCAGACATGTCTGTGTCCAGACATGTCTGTGTCCAGACATGTCTGTGTCCAGACATGTCTGTGTCCAGACATGTCTGTGTCCAGACATGTCTGTGTCCAGACATGTCTGTGTCCAGACATGTCTGTGTCCAGACATGTCTGTGTCCAGACATGTCTGTGTCCAGACATGTCTGTGTCCAGACATGTCTGTGTCCAGACATGTCTGTGTCCAGACATGTCTGTGTCCAGACATGTCTGTGTCCAGACATGTCTGTGTCCAGACATGTCTGTGTCCAGACATGTCTGTGTCCAGACATGTCTGTGTCCAGACATGTCTGTGTCCAGACATGTCTGTGTCCAGACATGTCTGTGTCCAGACATGTCTGTGTCCAGACATGTCTGTGTCCAGACATGTCTGTGTCCAGACATGTCTGTGTCCAGACATCAGTTTATGATAAAGAAACCACTTCATGTGAATATGATGTTACATTTTGAACAGGAACCTGCAGTTTATATTAGCAGTAATTTGGCAAATTCTACAGAATGTTGTCTCAATCATGCATGTGCAGAGGAATGATCATATATATATATATTGCTGTAGATTTCCGCCACTCTGGCGTGCGGACGACCGCCTTTAGCTCAATTGCTGCCATGCGCGCCCACCGAACTTGGCAATCTAGTCGTCACTTCCGGATCAACGCCAAAACCCAGCTCCGGGTGTTTAACACACCATAAACCAGCCAACTCTTCTGTCCACGCGCTTACAGGGTCGATCGCCAAATTGTTGATGTACCTAAATATTCACGTGGACAGCAATGCCAGGAGTTTATACCTCGATGGAGCCTGCACGAAAACGAGCCACTTAAGCAGCTCGTTCCGTATGCGATTGCCGAGCGGTTTGATATTGCCAAGCCCCGTCGGACCAGATGTACGTTTTATCGGCTTATCAGCCAGCTAACATTCCGAACGCATCATGGCAGTCAATGGCAGAAAGTGACACAACGAGCAGGTTAACATTAAAAAATGGGGACATTTATTTTCAATGCACATATGCAATGAATGGGGGGATGGGGACAAGACACGAGCAAAAACCTACAGCCGATGTCTATTTGTTTTGTCATGCACTTAATCAGTTCTACTTAGGGACAAGGCGCCACAGACTTTCATCCAAAACCCCAGAAAGAAAGAACCGGGCTCGTAAGCCTTTATAATTGCTTAGAGCCGGGATTACCGAAGGGGCTCCGAGAGACCGAGCGGGCTACCTGGCCACCCTCGTGGTGACTCGCTGGATCCTTGTTCGATGACCCTTGATGTCTTTGCCCGGACCCCCGAGCTCCGACTGGCTTCCTTGGTCGTCCGGCCTCCACTGCGGCCTGGTCAAGCCGACGATGCGCTGGAGGAATGAATGGGTCTGGACTCAGGCCTCCTGGTCACGCCGGCGAACCCCCAGCGAACCAACTGCCCAACCTCTGAACTCTCCACTCCCAACTCCCACCGACTCCAAGCTCCCCACACCAACTGCCTTTTCGGCCAGCGAACGCGGCTTTTTATCGCGTCCGTGGTGGTCGCCCCTCCCTTCCCGGCGCGTGGGGGAAAATCCCTGGAGTCATCGGCTTGGCTCTTTGGTTGTTGTAATTACCGTCATCCGTGTTTACGCCGTTCTGAGGGACCCGCCCCAACCGTCATTTCTGTTTCCTTCTTCGCGTGGCTTTCTGGGAGTGGTGCTTTTGTTTTTAGAGGAGGGTCGCTGTGTTGTGGAGATTGACGAGGTTGTTGAGTTGTTCTTTATTTGAAATAAAAGATAGAACAGAATAATTGCTAACTCAGAGATGCACAGCCCGGCACATGAATAATTACCTTCGCATTCTGCGAAAGGTTATGTTTTAGTCGGCGTGTATTTATTTATTTATTTATTTATTTATTTGTAATCTTGTGATTCGTATAACTCAAAAAGTATTAAACCGAATTGCATGAAATTTGGTGGGATGATTGGTTATTAGCCAGGAAGCATTTGATTAGATTTTGGGATCGTTCGGGTCAAAGGTCAAGGTCACGAAAAGGTCAAAATCGTCTTTTTACGATAACACGGTCAATTTTTATTCAATTTGCATGCAACTGACGCCAAAATGTTCAGAATTCAATGCCTCATCTTGTGATATGCAATATGACACAATGACGCCCATACTCTTGTTACCGGTTAGGGGTCAAAGGTCAGGGGGGTCACGACCTTGAAAAATATGCGGTTTTTGTCATAGCGCGGTCAATTCTTGTCCGCTTTACATGAACCCAGCACCAAAATGTTCAGAATTCAACGCCTCATCTTGTGATATGCAATATGACACAATGACGCCCATACTCTTGTTACCGGTTCGGGGTCAAAGGTCAGGGGGGTCACGACCTTGAAAAATATGCGGTTTTTGTCATAACTCGGTCAATTCTTGTCCGCTTTACATGAACCCAGCACCAAAATGTTCAGAATTTAATGCCCAATCTTGTGACACAATGACGTCATACCACATGTCACCGGTTGGGGTAAAATGTCGGGGGGGGGGGTCATGCCCTTGAAAAATATGTGGTTTTTCGGCATAACTCAGTCAAGTCTTATTCGATTTGCATGAAACCAGCATCAAACGAGATTACCTTCTCTTGTTGAAACGTATTCACCGAGCTTGCGAGTGAAGACTCGCCAAAACGACGTGAGTTGATTGTTGTTTAGTCGGTAGCCCCCGAAAGTCGGGGGGGGGGTCATGACATTATAGATATGTGGTTTGTGTTGTAAGACCATTCATATGAAACCAGTTCCCCACACTGATACCAAGAACAAAAAAAGTAGTGGCGGCGAAGGTATGCGCTCTGAGTGCCCGTTCTAGTTCCCATTATTAATACATTGGTGGGGAAATCTAACCTGGAACACACACTTTCCGAAATGACTGACCTCTGGGGAACCTGAATGGTGTTCTGTGAATTTCCACAACCGTAACACTATATCCTCTCTTTGGTCTTCCTTTCTGGCAGTCATACAAAATTGAAAATCGATCCAAATAGGAAATGTACTATTTTTTTAAGGTCATGAAGGATATGAATAACGAACGCGATGTGTAAACTCTGCATCAACGACCGTAAACTTCCGAAAAAATTTTCCTCTCGCCTTAGAAATCCTATATTTCAATTGAATTATATAGTTGAACACAAATTTCTGCCTTGGCACTTTCAAAACCTTCTGTTTATCAGAACTTGGACAAAATAATACAGCATTTACTTCAATTATTATTATTATTATTATTATTATTTTTTTTTTTTTAACCAATCAAATTTGCTGCTGTCCTTTTATTAGGATCGAATGTCTGTCCGTCAATTTTTCTTTCCGATCTTGATGAAACTTAGCATGTGGGTAGAGGTCGATGAGTGTTGCACAACGATATAACTTTTGTCTGGGTTCAAGGTCAGGGTCAAGGTCACGTAAGTTATAAAAATCGCCATTTTCAAAACCTATCTCGTCTGCCATTCTAGAAGATATTCGGCAACTGTTTATTGATTATGATAGTAAAAAATATTATCTTGTATCTAACCGGACAGATTTTTGAATTTCCGTCCCGTTTGGCTGCCACGTAACCTGGAAGATGGTCAAAAACACCTCCCGGTACAAAGAAAACTTTTTACTTCCGATCTTGATGAAGTTTGGTATGTGGGTAGAGGTTGATGAGTGATACCCAACGCCATATTTTTCCCAGGATTCGAGGTCAAGGTCACGAGGTCACGAAAGTTGTGAAAGTCGCCATTTTCAAAACCTATCTCGTCTGTCATTTTAGGAGATATCTGGCAACGGTTCATCGATTATGATAGTAAAAAAAAAAAAAAAAAATTTATAGAGATGACCGTCACCCCCACACGGGGGTAAATTGGTTCACAAAAAAATATTTTCACGAAAAAAATTAGTGACTACAATATTCGTTATTGTTGTGTGTCTGTCTGTCCCGAGCATAGCTCAGTGGGTTTTGATCCGATCCTGATAAAATTTTGGTGGGAGGTTTATATCATGATCTCGTTGTGTTTTCCTGAAAATGGGTGTGGTGCGCCCATTATGGGCAGAGCCACGCCCAAAAAACGTTTTAGGGGTTCGCCGATTTCAATTTGCATCTTCTCCTCCGGGGTTTGTCGAATCTGATGGGTTTCGGTATTTGGTTAGCCCAATGGCACCTGCATAGCCCCACGGATATCGATTTTTTTTTTTTTTTTTTTTTTTTTAAATTTTATTTATTTATTTTTTTTTTCCATTTTCGTCCCAAGGTTAAAGTCACTACCTTAGAAAATTTTGAATTTTGACATAATCATATGACCGCCCAAACTTTGAGAGCTAGATGACAATATTTTTTTATGCATAATCTTGAGGTTATTCCCCACCTAAAGTCTTGAAACCATTTTGCTCTATCTCGAACACCTTGCCCGTGGCACTCCCTTCAAGTTTGTTTTTACGCTGATTTCATCAAAGTATGGATAATCCGATGAGTGCGAAATGCCATTTCGCCTATATGACATTATATTGTTCCTGGAATGTTCCAGAGGAAGTTTTGTACCAAAGGTCATAATCCTTGACCTTTGACCTTTAAAGTTGACAAAGGTGAAGTTTTCAAAGTTGTGGGAATCGAACCGGGTTTTCGACCTTCTTCGACGAACTAACTCCAATAAGCTATAGCACATATCCTGTTTCCTTATTTTAATGTCCACAACATTGTTTTGTGACCTTTAAAGGTTATGCAAAGGTCAAATTTTGACAGTTGTTGAACGAAACCGGGTTTTCGACATTTTGCAGCTAATAACCTGTCACTCGTACCACATCATGTTGATCATTTTTATAACTTGGTCAAACATTATCACATTGTCTCATCCTTGACTTCTGAAACAATCTACATCGTCAAATACCGCTCGTGAACCATCGTCGTCTTCAGACTTGTTTTTACTATTATTATTATTATTATTTTAATATTTGTTTTTTTTTCTCAAAATTGTGTGGGGTAAGGTGTTCTAGAAACTCTAGTTCCTACAGTTTGAAACATCAATCGTCTTGATGTTTTACTGGTCTAAATGACCCGATCTTGATCATGTGACCCAACTTGTATATCTCTGTTCGGGAGTGAGGCTCTGCATTGTTAAAGGGTTTGTTTGTGTGGTATTAAAGCTGTCATTCGTGTTCCTGGATCATGTTGGTAATGGATGTATTATTTCCTCATTATTTCTGCAAAACTTTGTATTTACATACCGAGCTCAAGATTTAAATTACCTTTTGCTCTGCAAATTTGACATCGAAGGCATGTGGAATATGATGATTCATCATTTTTGTCATGTCATTGTTGTTACAAGAACCAACTAAGTATAATTACTGTAACTCATGAGCTATCAAGACATGCTTTTCAATAGCATTCACCCTTGTTCTGTGTAATCTAATTTTTTTTTCCCTACACTGTACTACTTTAACTGGGATGAAATGGTTGTATGTTTCGACATTGTTTCTGATCTGAAATGAGGGTTGGGAGTTGGGACTCACAAATTTTGTATCACAGAAGGTTCAGAAGGATTGGCCATAGTGTTGTATATCAGAATGTACGCACACTCACCTCTAAACTGTCCAGCCTAGGTTTAAATTGCGATCCAACTGTAGACTATCAGATTCCTGGTGTTTCATAAGCAGGGTGATTCATCTCTGTGTTTGCCATCCTTCAGATCGATCGATTATTATTATATTGTCAAGGCTCATAAGAAGGCCATGTTGAACTGGCCGTTCCATCGACCGGCATTAGACGTTAAAGATCCTGTGGTGTCTTTCGCAAAGAGTAAGCGAGCTTCCTGAACAAATTCCAAATTCTTGCCCAACTACTGCTGGGAAGGCAATGAAAAACCATCCAGGATAACCCGAGCCAAGAAACTGCTGCGGCAGCACCAACACCCTGTTACAGAGTATGGTACATCAGAATTGTTGCCATCCTTGGCTCTGCATCCCTTCCTCCACCCTCTACCCAATTTGTCAAAATTCTCTGCTTTCCTGTTTCGATTGCCTTTTACTTTAATGAGTTGTGTGGATGTTTTTATTTTATTGGCTGCTCTTAGAGAACCCTTATTCTGGACATTTCCATCTGTCTGTCTGTCTGTGAAACTTTGGTAAAGCTTCGGGGCTAAACCACTCAACCGATTCCAATGAAATTTGGTAGGTAGGACCAATATTTCTGGGAATCGTGTGCTTTCAAATATGGGACCCCGGGCCCGAACAACGGCCCTTTAAAGTGGTCAAAAAAATCGAAAAAAAAGTAAAAAAAAACTAGAGGGGGAGCACTCGGTAGAGTGCAAAAACCTCCGCCGCCAATTTCTGCTAGGTCACTCAAGTGAACCTGATATCCTATTCATTCAATTTGACGTCAACAGTGCTCACAGAGTTATAGTTTGCAACTTTCCCTTTTAGGCCTTAGTTATTTTATAACTTGGTTTACAGATCCGCCGACGGTATATTTGCCGAAATGAAATATAAATATAAAACACATTTTTAGCCTTTTATATTGACACATTTTCCGCCGAAGGTGCAAAAGTTTCAAAACCCGAAATGTAAACGTCGGCATTTATTTTCAAAATATAATTTCGTGCGCGTGCGCAAAAATGCCGAGTCACCTTTAACCGAGCTGCGCAGTTGTCTTCGGTCATGGCATCTGAGCAGTGGCCAGCGTGGTTCAGATTGACTGTTGTTTCTGGGGTGAAAGTGATTGTTTGTTTTTGTTTGTTTTTTTTCTGTACCAAGTCGAGGCTCGTGTGAGAGCTAACACACAACGCACATCATGGGGGACATGAGACAAGCGGGGTGGGAGTGGGAAGGACAAAACAGTGGGTAACAGACATTAGATCTGTGGATGGGATGGGGAATAGAAGATGGACATGACATGGACTTTCAGGAAGGAAAGCAGGGGAATTGAAGGAAGTGGGCTTGGGTGGATTATCGGGGGTAGAAAAGATCGAGGATTTGGATGGGCGAAGATAAGAGGTGGTGGTGAACAGCTGTTTTGAAAGCCTGGAGGGAAGAATGGGAAAGAATAGAGTGAGGAAGTTTATTCCAAAGGCGGGAAAAAAGAGGAATGAAAGAGTGAAGGTGAGCAGTGATTCGTGATTTTGGTAGTTTTACCAGAAGGGGGTTGTTGGCGGACCTTGAGCGCCCTGCGGAAATGTGGTGGGGACAAATCGCAGAGAGAGCGGGGGTGCGAGGCTGGAGAGGAGACTGTAGAAGACAGAAAGACCACCGACCAACTTGCGGTGATTGAGTGAGAGGCCCAAAGACTCGGCTTCATTGTGAGAGATGCCGATGATCCGAAATGCCCTGGTTTCGACAGCGTGAAGCCGAGAAAGGTGGGAGGCAGGAGCACCAGCCCAGAGGGGAGAGCAGTACTCCATCAGGCTACGGACAAAAGCTTTGTAAGTGGTCAGGAGCTCAAGAGGGCTGAGGAAGGACTTTGCATGACGAAGGATTCCCAGTCGGCGACTGGCTTTTGAGGCGAGGTTGGAAATGTGACTTTCCCAGGAAAGGTCATGGCAGATAGTGAGACCCAGAAGCTTGAAAGAAATGACTTCTTCCAGAGGATAGTTGAGAAAGTGGATGGGGGGGTTTTCTAAACGGTCCTTTCGAAGAGACATAGTGAGAGTGTGAGATTTGTCTACATTGAAAGACATGTTCCACGTGTTGGACCAGTTTGTGATTTTATCCAGATCTGCAGTGAGCGAAGAAGCTGCTGCTTGCCGGTCTGAGGGATGACAGATGGTACGGCAGAGGGTGGAGTCATCAGTGAAGAGATATAGAGGATTTTCCAGAGAGTCGGAGAGATCATTGATGAAAACCAGAAATAGAACAGGGCCCAGAACGCTACCTTGAGGAACTCCAGCCTGGACAGGAAGAGGGGATGAAAGAACTCCATTTAGGGCCACACGTTGACTGCGACAGGAGAGGAAGTCTGCAAGCCATGAGTGGAGATGGCCTTGGATACCATGGAAAGAGAGTTTGGTGAGTCGTGCAGAGTGCCAGACTGTCAAAAGCACGTGATATGTCCAGGGATACGGCTCAGATTTCCTGTCTGGCATTGAGGACCTCCATCCATTGATGGGAGAGCAGAAGCAGCATATCCAGGGTAGAGTGACCTGGTCTGAAACCAAATTGATGATCGGAAATCAAGCCATTGGAGAAGAGGAAGGATTTCATGTCTGAAGCGATGATGGATTCCATTACCTTGCTGATGATTGGGAGAAGGCTGATTGGTCTGTAGTTGCAGGGATCTGTTTTTGCACCTTTTTTATGCAGGGCAGTGATGTTAGCAGATTTTCAAGCAGATGACCTTGAGCAAATGAGAGGGTGAATAGAACATAGAGAGGGTGAGCAAGAGCAGAAGAGCAGGCTTTGAGGACACATGGGCTGATGCCATCTGGACCCGTTGCAGAATCTGTCGAGATTTGAAAGCAAGCTCTCCACCTTGTTCGGAGGAAAGGACACAGAGTCCAAGGACAGTTAGGTGGGTAGAGAAAGTGATGGGTTTAGGACACAAGATTTAGCTTTAAACACAGAGTTTAGGCGTTCAGATTTGTCACGTGTGGTATCAGCAGTGCGGCCATTTGAGGTAAGGGAGGAGATGGAGGGGGAACATACACCAGAAACAGATTTGATTAAACGCCACCAGGATTTTGAGGAGGGAGAGAGGTTTGAGAGTTCAGACTTGAGAAAGATGTTTTCTGGCTCTCCTGAGGGTAGATACACACTTTTTCCGAGCTTTGTGGAAGGAACTGAGATTGCCCTCAGTTGCGTTTGCTTTGCATGAGGCAAAGGCAAGTTGTTTCAGGACAACTGCCTCACCACAATCTTCAGTAAACCAAGGGTGGGAGGAAGGGTAGGACAACTGAACACGAGAGGGGTTAAATCTGTGCATGAGGGAGAGCAAGTTTCTTTGAAAGAATTCCCAGGATGAGTTGATGTTTGAGAAAGTAGTGATGGGAGACCAGTCTGTTAGTTTGATGGCTGCAAGGAGACCCTGCCAGTCGGCTTGAGTGAAATGCCAGACTCGACGGCGGTGAGGTGGTTCTCTGATGACAGCCAGAGAGATGTCCACTTTGACAAGGATGTGGACAGAAGAACCAATTGGAGCGAGCAAGAGCAGCAGATATTGTCAGGGAAATTTGTCAAAATCAGATCCAGAAGAGATGGAGTACCATTGGTTGAGATCCGGGTCGGGAAATTGACCGATTGAGTCGCAGAAGAGTGGGATGGTTGCTTTGAGAGTGAGGGGTGAGGGAGGTGAGTTGGCACTGAAGTTGGAAAAAAAGAATGGTTGATGGAAAGCGAACATCTTGACGACAAATATTCCAGCCGAACTATTGCATCAATTCAGTGCAGCAGCAGGGATGATTCGCACGCTACTCTCGATCGTACCGATATTGTTTCCATCGAAAGTTTTACACCGCTGTTCGTATTGAAAGATTTCTGTGCCAAGTACGTCAAAGTTTTCCTGCGAGATGCTGATATTCAGCTTTCAACGGACCAGAAATCTCCTTTGTGTTCATGAGGATGGGGAGACGGTACGATCAGATGCCCACTGAAAACTAAGCTGGTTATGGCTCTGATTGACCGTTTTGAGCGTGTTTACTCCGAGTAGACACCTTTTTTTAATCATATCCAGCACTATGCACTGGTGTGCACGCACACATCTATGACTTGGACAGTAATTTTCTCAGCATTGTTTCCATTTGTTTGATGATCCAACAGGTTCCTATAATAAAAACATGCCAGACTATATTGTAAAAACAGGTTTTAATCCTTCTTTATTGTTTTTCACATCAGATAATACAGTGAGCAATGGCGTCCTGCATTTGAATGGTTTTCCATCTTAAATGTTTTCTTAAGGCCCAGTCACACCTTGACGTTTTAGCCAACGTATGCCGATTTTTGAAATTTTTTTTCTGAAACGCTGGCACACGTTGAATAAGTTATGGGTCAGTTTTGATAACATTGAGAGCACGCTGAAAAACACTGCCATACGTCGTTGTACGCTGGCTTTAAACGTTGTACTTTTCGGTTGTCCTCAAATTTTTGCATGCTTGAAATTTCATGACGTATGCCGGCGTATGACTCACACGTTCCGCTACGCTGGCCACAAGTTGTATGCACGGTCTGCGATCGTTGACAGACGTCAACACATGCTACTTGTAAGTTAATCATAAGTTGAGACACGCTGAGGTCATGTTTAGCGTACCCGAAACTTATTTCTAACCTATGATTAACGTGTTGTTGGCATGTTACGCGATCGTTGCCACACGTCGACAGACGTTACTTTTAAGTTACTCATCGGCTGAAAGACGTCGGTATAATGGATCGTCCTTGCGTCAGCGTCCACGGCCACGGCCAGGACACTTATTTGCAGCATTCTTCAAACTTTTCTTCGGCATGACGAGGATGTTCACACTTTGATGTCGAGCTTGGCTATGATTCCAATTGTCCATCGGCAGCGTCTATTTAAAATAGTCGAGTTTTAGCGTTTTAACACGTTCAGAAGAAACGCTTCAAATTTCCAAACCCCAGCGTCAAAAAACAAAGGCGAGTGACAGCAATTTAAATCGTTCATTGTGAACAATGAAAATAGTTGAGTGGTACCGTTTAAAAGTCGTTAAGTGTAAAAAAAAAAATCCAATTGTTGAGCGCAAGCGTCTACTTTCAATAGTGGAGTTTGAGCGATTTAGCACGTTCAATAGAAACGATTAAAATTTCCGAGCGCCAGCTCAAAAAACAAAGGCGAGTGACAGCAATTTAAATCGTTCATTGTAAACAATGAAAATAGTTGAGTGGTACCGTTTAAAAGTTGAGTGTAATAAAAAAAAAAAATCCAATTGTTGAGCGCAAGCGTCTACTTTCAATAGTGGAGATGCAGCCATTTAAATCGTTGAGTGGCAGCCTATGAATAGCAAACCCCACGTCACCGGTAAAGATAAACTGCCGCATGATATGGATAAGTTAGGCTATCATTGGGCATAGTTTGTGAACGCCGGCTACACGATAATTATTCGTTGGTATACCGTATCTATAAGTTATCGAAGCGCTCTATGCACATTATTAGTTCATTGTGCATTTGTCCAACCCGTTATGAATCGACCTAAATCGTAAAAACAAGCCATAGCTCATTGTTGAAAAAGCCCCATAAAAGATTAGCCGCGAAGAACTTCGAGCAATGGTGCAAAGATGTCTCCAACCCGTGGACACGCGGACGCAAGGAGGATCCATCATAACCCATACCCTCCCCCTCACACTCACCTACTACTGCCAACATGAACAACCTACTACTAATACTAATACTGTTACTGCTGACATGGACATCGACTCAAAAAGGACTCAAACACTGTTGGGTTCCCCTTTTATGAACACCATTTTTATCTACCAATTCCCAAAATCGCTGGGAACACGTCTTTATATGGCAGTTGTAAGTTATAAACACGTTTATTTATTTTTTTTTGTCGACCGGAAGATGTCATTGGAATAAGTCTACATACGTCAATGTTTGTTGGGACTACGTAAAGAATTGGTTCAAAGCACGTCAAACATAAGTTAGAAATAAGTTTCGCGTAAAAAAATACATTACCGCGACGTGTTTCGACTTATGAGTAGCTTATAAGTAGCCTTTGTGGACGTGTGTAAGCGTCCGTATATCGTGTGTACAACTTATCCCCATCGCATGCGGAACGTGTGTCATACGCCAAGTACGTCGTAAAATTTTGAACATGTTTAAAATTTCTTGACTTACTCTACTTACTACGACGTATGATAGCGTACTTTAGCGTTCCACTCACGTATACCAAACTTACTCATACCGTATTTGACGTGCCCCAACGTTTTAGACAAATTTTTCTTAGGTCGGCATACGCTGGCAAGATCGCCAAGGTGTGACTGCGATGTTGACACTTCCATTTCTACGGCAGTTATGATTCGAATTGTTGTGCGTCAGCCTTTTAATAGGCTACGTCACAACATCGTCGGCGATGCGTGCAACGCGCTATGCCTAAGTTAGACTATCGTTGGGCATAGGTTGTGTCGGCCGACAACAGGTTCAGCATTCGTTGGTATAAGTTATCTATAACACAACGAAACATTCTGTGTCCGTTACTAATGCGTTATACATAAGACCAAGTCGCTATGAATACGTCCGAATCTTTAAAAAAAAAAACATCAAAAGTTCAACGTAAGCCAGCGTTTTACATAAATTTTAATACGTTGCCATCGCTGGCTAAAACGTCAAGGTGTGACTGGGCCTTTAGATCCTCCTGGTCCAGGATTTATATTTATTCCTCCCCCCCCCCCACCTACCCTTGTCTTTTCCATGGAACATCCGAAAAAAAAAATCATAAAAATATATAATTACTAAAAATTGAAATTATATTTATATTTCGACCTCCCGACCCTACATTTTAGCTGAAGAACTGCGTAAACCAAGTTATAAAATAACTAAGGCCTTACTTTTAACTTTTACATCCTCAATTCATTCGTCATAACTAGATTCCTTGAGACAGAAATTGATTTTACGTGGGTATATCCACCTGAAGTTCCAAAATCAGCTGCAATTATAATTTTTGCATGTTTTTTTGTTGGAAATCACTTATAACATGTAGAAATGCAAAAAAAAAATCGAAATTTTGTTGAAAAAAAAGTTGCAATTTTTTTCTCAATTTTTTTGGGGGGGGGGATTGAAAATCACTTAAAACATGTAGAAATGCAAAAACAAAAATTCAAATATTTTTTCAAAATGGCCACCATAGCGGCCATATTGGACTTTGGATCAAGCCCAAAGTCTAATGCCATGATCCTTGGACCATACCTAACCCCCCACTAAGTTTCGTCGAAATCCGTCCAGGAGTTTTTCCGTAATATTGTTCACAAACAAACAGACGGGTGAAAACAGTAACCTCCATCCATCTTCGATGGCGGAGGTTAAAAATCGAAGCTTAGAGTTCTGTGCGCGATCTATGGAGGGAGGCAGCTTGGTGGATGAGAGGGGGGTCAACTTTGAGAAGGATGAGTGAGGGGGATGAAAGGTGGGAGAAAGGTGAGGGGGAAATTTTTGAGGGAGGTGAGAGGGACGCTTGGAGGGAGAAGAGTGGGATGGTTCGCCGCCGCCGTCCGGGGAGGTGCGTGCGGTCGGGGCTGTCCCGCCCCACTCCTCGCCGGGGCGTCTTTCCTCTTCCGTCGTCGAGCGCTGCGCGCGGCGACCCGCGTTTTGCGGTCGTGTTTCCGTCGCTTTCTCCCTCACCCCCTCCTTCGTGGGGGTGCGGGGGGGCTCCCTTCATGCCAACTTGCAGCCCTTACAAAAAATATTTGTAGGAGGAGATAGGTTTTGGGCGAGTACATGTCGAACATTTCAGAAACGGTTAATTGCGAATATCTCTAAGAGAAAGAGTCTGATTTTGATGAAACTTGGGTAAAATGTGTACAATGTGGCGAGCATGTACACAAAAATGAATGGTTGCTATGCACACCTCCATTGCTTAGCAACAGCTAAAATACTTTATCGTACATCACACAGTTATTGTGGACTGTACAAAAAAAATCAATACCTCCGAAACTGGACCTCCGAGGGATCTTTTTTTTGTGCACAAGGAGAATGTCTTGCAGCATCATATAAAAAATAAAATCTTTAGCGAGTAGATAAATGGAATTACCAGAGCTGCCATTTGTTCGAGTCTCTTTGGAAACATGCTTGAAATTTCACAAGGTGGGTTTCTGGGCGCAAACTAAGAGGGCTGTGATAATCATATTTATTGTTCTAAATTGATTGATAGCATGTACATGAATATCGGCTAGTCGCCTCGGCCAGCTTTCCATCCAGAGCGAGCAGCCATTTTGCCTACCGGCTTGTTGTTATTATTATTATTATTATTATGACTGTCTATGGCAGCTGTTACATTAGTTTTGTTGGTTGTTTTTTTTTTTTTTTTTCCTCCTTCCCCCATCATGGTATGTGACTTGAATCCATGGTTGTGTGTAAGCCAGTTTTCAATGAAGGAAACTTATACTTGTGCCATGAACAAAGGGATTGGAGTTTGTGTTGATCTCCCAAACCTTCCCTGGCTGAACCTTGGATAAGAGTACTCATTCATTCGGTTGTGTGGCTGCTGGTTTG
The DNA here is from genome assembly GCF_056783735.1 of Eptatretus burgeri. NCBI lineage: Eukaryota > Metazoa > Chordata > Myxini > Myxiniformes > Myxinidae > Eptatretus > Eptatretus burgeri. The sequence goes on from NC_140970.1 coordinate 98,129,352, forward strand.
CATCACTGCTTGGCCCAATTCTTTCATGAACTGGCTGGCCAGGCCTGACATTTGATTAAAGTTAGGCTAGATATTTGTAATACGTTCAGGGTCAGGGTACCAGCGGTAGCTCGTCTACTCTTTGCGAAGGACACCTTGGGGTATTTATCATCCACCAACTAATGCCATCAGACAGGATACCCAGCTGAACGTCCATGGACATCCATTACAGCATGAAAGCAAATGTCCGAATATATTTAAAAGTTTATGATAGATGCTCTCAAAAGGCACCCTCAATGTGAGGATGTGTAGAGGTGTTTAGTATTTAAGGAGATCCGGATCTTGTGTATAAAAGAGCCGAGTCCTAAAGGTTTTGTCTTCACCAGAAGAAGAAGAAGAAGAAGAACAACGCGGAGCTCTCTGAGAGCAGCGTTCGCTGCTAAGAAGCCCACCTTGAGTCCCGTTTGAGGTTTACAAAAAAACCAATCTGGAGATTATGAAGCCATGTGGCAAAATGTTTTGTGGTCTGACAAAACCAAGATGTAACTGTTTGGCAAACATGCAAAATGTTCCATTTGGCACAAACCTAACAGAGCACAGCACCCAAAGAGCACCATCCCTACTGTGAAGCTTGGTGGTGGCAGCATCATGTTACAGGGATGTCCCTCTTCAGCAGGGACTGGGGCACTTGTCAGGATAGAAGGGAAAATGGATGGAACAAAATACAGAAAAATCCTCGAGGAAAACGTGATTCCCTCAGTAAGAAAGCTGAAATTGGGACGGAAGTTCACCTTTCAGCATGAAAACGACCTGAAGCACACAGCCAAAGCTGCATTGGAGGGGCTGTGGAACAAAAAGATAAATGTCCATTCGTGGCCCGGTCAGAGCCCCGACCTAAATCCAATCGAAAATCTGTGGCATGACTTGAATATTGCTGTCCATCAATGCTCTCCATGCAGCTTGATTGAGCTTGAACAGTTTTGCACAGAAGAATGGGCAAATATTGCCCAACCAAGGTGTGCAGAGTTGGTAGATACTTATCCCAACAGACTCACAGCTGAAATTGCTGTCAAAGGTGCTTCCACCAAGTATTAACTCAGGAGGGGTGGACACTTATCCAACCAAGATATTCTAGTTTTGTACTTTTAATTAATTTTCTGAGATTTGTAGAATTTGTTTTTCATTTGGAAGTTGTGAGTTATGTAAAGGTGGAAAAAGTGATGTAATTCTAGAGTAGAAGGCAATAAATGGTGAATATTTTGAAAGGGGGTGTGGACTTTTTCTATCGGCACTCTGCTGTGATTGTTGCATTGGAAGTTCTCTTTTTGCATGCATGCTCAGCCAGCTATGGATCAAATCCCTTTCCTGGGATTGGGCCTGGTTAGGTTAATTGGGCCTGATTCTACTCCTGGTTTCCCTGCCCCCTCCCGAACTTTGTCTCCTGAGACTGCAACTTCCAAGTGTTCATGCGCATGGCCAGGTGTTTGTACACATTCTTGCAGCATGATAGTCTGTATTAAAATCCTCATCCTTCCAGTTCAGCTGTAATGGGAAAGAGTGGAATGGTGTTTGGTGAGACTTGTAGTCATAAAAAGGTGGTTGGAAAACTTACTGTGCAGGAATTACTGAAGGTTCTTCCTGACTGTTTCAGAATATCATTAAAAATAAATTTTAATGCATATGCAAAACCTTCTCCCTTCCTCCCTCACCCCCTCCTCCCTTTTCTCCCCTAAATAATTTGATACAATTTATCGAAAATTCATTTCCATCTAAAATATATTGCCTGTTACTGTTTTATTTAAATTGGATCATGAAATGATGGTGCAGAGGTAGCGTATTTTGTTCGCCCACCCCCCTTCTCCTACTCAGCCACTTAACGGTTGCATTGGTGCTTTGCAGACGCTAATGCAGCAAATGTGTTTTGTCCCTCAAGCGCTGTTAAGCTGGGTATCCCAGCTGTTAGCTTAAGCCGATGGATGTTAAAGATCCCCCAATGTCGTTTGTAAAAAGAATTATGAGAGTTTTCGCTGCACTCTGGCTGAATTCAAATTTCTTAACCAGTCAAACATCAGGATTGGTCAGCTGCTGTTTGAAAGACTTTTACCTAAACTGGGGGCTGGCAACGTGCGGCTCTTTCTGGACTTTGGTGTGGTTCCCAACCCTGATCGACATTTTGAATCCATGCTGAGCAGGTTAGCTAGAATCACGATAATTAAAGATTTGGATCGAAATAACCAAGATGTTTTGATATTTGATAAATCCCCCTTCAATTGAACGTGTGCATGTGACGTCACCACATTTGCGATTCACCATTTTGGAAAAGAAGAAAACAAAGAGAAACTGCACATGGACTGCTTACAAGCAACAATATTAAGATTTTGATATGGAGGTTTGACTTTGAGTTATGAAAGGTGTTCAAGATAAGGTCAGAGGGATTTGGAACGAGATTCTCACAGTAGTCCAAGAAACACCGAATCTGTCTTTTCTTTCTCAATATCTCATGTACATGAGATAAGGTGTGTACGTGTCCAACTATAAACCATTTGATTGGTGCTTCACAGGGAGGGTGTTGCATCACAGGTTGTACCGACCCTCAAATGGACATGAAGTTGGGTGTCCCTTCTGTTGGCATTATTTGTTGAGTTTGTGTCTTTCATGTTGTGTGAGTAAATCGAAATGTATCAAAAGTTTCTGAACGTCGGTAAATATGTCCTCAGAATGTTTCCATATTATCTCTGTAGCCTTTGTGCAATGCCTGGTCAAAGACCTGTACAGTCTTGGACAGCTCAAAGCATTGCGTTATGGTGAGTGAATGATTCAGCACTTTGCTGACAGTCAAGTCAACATTTGTGCTGCAGGAGTATCTATGGTGTGTAGATTGCCAATGTTGTCCTTGTAAAGTACTGTGATATCACTTCAAGTCAAGATGTTGAAGCATTCCAGCTGCTGATTGATTGGTCATCTTCCTTTGAAATGCTGGCCATAACCCAGATGAGGTTCTTTCATCTCGCAGGCAGGACACTGGCAGGGTCAACGTCTACACCTTCATTTTGGCCTATCCCCTCTCTTGGCTTAACATTGTATGTGCGCAGCATCAGTGGTGTACCACTGATGCTTCTTTTATTTGCCTTGTCAACAGGAGGCAAGGTTTTAACTGGCTGCACATCACCTGCCTTGGCTTGGATAGTAATTCTGTTGACTGGGATGTCCCCTCACTACTGCTGGTGTCCTCAATTCAGTCAATGTTGTCCCAGGCTAGGGTGGTGAAGACTCCAGGATGGGTGTTTGCTGGAAGGGTAACATCTTCTTTTGTCATTGAGAGCTTCTGCAGACACAGGCCTGTCAATATCTTCCATCTCGGAGTAGGATACACTGACCAAGTCGGTTGAGTGTCTGTATGAGCTCTGCATTTCTCGTCAGAGACTTGACTGCAAATGGCAGAATGATGTGTTTGGGTGGCTTTGTCTTGCCATGAGTGATGGCATTTATCAAGTCGAAACCAAATGAGCTTCCAAGCCATTGAACTCTGGGATGCATGGCCGTTGTCCTTGGTACTTGTCAGCAAATATCGTAGAAAGAGGGTAACAGACTCAGGGATGATGGGTTCACTCTCTTCTGCTTCCAGTACCAGTGGTGGCCAGGCCTTCGGGAAATCTTGCTTTTTTGACATCTGATCTCACTTGAAGGGCTGCCTTTGTGATAACATCCTCTGCAATGAGAGATTTCAGGGTCTGCAGCTCTGCTTTCAGCATCTGGAAGGCCTTGGAAACTTCAGTTATTGACAAGTTGTCAGGGTAGAGAAGATGTTTCCCTTTCTCGTTGAAGATGTCATGCTGTCTGGCGGTTAAATGGAACACAATTCCACGAACCGCACACACAAAACGGTTCTCAAACACATCTTCCATGAGCAGTGCCAAAAGCGAGCTGTATGTACATACAGTGTAGTGGTGCTGTACTGTGTGCAAAAACATATCCTTCATGAGCCGTGTACATCACAGTTCTAGAACATATCTTCCACCAGCCACATTGTAACCAAGCTGTGCGACTTGTTCCACCATTTGTGTGTAATGGTGCTTCACTACATCCACAGTACTGATCAGTATTGTGAGCTGCTGAATATTCCCCCCCCTTTCCCCCTGAATTTGTACAATTGGAATGTTTCACCACATCTGATACCTGCTGAGTCAACTGTTAGTATGTACACTTGCATAAGTAATTAATATGCTTCACCAAATCTGTGGCAAGCTGCTGAAGAAGAGAGGCATAAAATTGTCAGGTTGGCACGGCACGTGGGAGGGAGAAGGCTTTGACGACATGGGGCCTGAGTTGTTGAATGCTCTTAATTGCCTTGCATGCCGAGGAGCAAACTGAGGACAAATTGGGAGTCGTTACCAGGAAGATTCCGAGGAGGAACATTCCGAGGATTCCGAGGAACGTTACCAGGAGGAACAATTCCGAGGAAGAGGAGGCGGTCAGTGATGAAGAAGAGGTGTTGAGGTCCAAACTTGCGGTCAAGTTCCTGGGTGAGATGCAGGACATTCGGTCAGTTACCGAGAGGGTGTTAGACGCCGATCCGGTTATGGAGCGTCACCTCAAAGTCGAGAGGGGGTTGGATGACATGATGCTCCCATACAAGGAGCTACATCAAAATCTTTGCCAATCTACCAGGCAGCTCTTGATCATGGAGTTCTCCTCCTGCCTCTCCTGCCTATCTTGCCTCTTCTGCCTATCTTGCCTCTCCTGCATCTCATTCAGTGAGCAACTCTTCAGGATCCTCTTCTGCTTCAGTGCCCTTGCCTACCTTCCTTCCAGTGAGCAATTCATCAGCACCCTCACCTGTGTGGTCTTCAGTCAACTCCTCTGAGTTCACTGAATTTAGTGTAGTAGGTAGTAGAAAAATCGTGCAAATTACGATACAAGCATCAAATTTGGCATTTCTGTTCTGCAGGACTTTCTGATCAAATCTGCCCGATTGGCCATTTGAAAATCCAAGATGGCAGCCATTTTTCAAGGAAGCATACCATGACTATCGCTCTGAAGAGTCTAACAGATCAGATGTAACCTTTGAAGATTGGTGTGAACAACGGAGACAAGAGAGTCTACAGTTCCAGTTCTGGAGTCTGGTGCTGGACATGGAGCTCACCATAATGCACCCTGATCCGCTCATTCAAAGAAGGAGACTTCAACCTGTCCCGTGAAGCACTTTCAGAACTGGTGCCCTACTTCTTTGCGAATAACAATGTCAACTATGCGCGATGGATCCCAGTTCACCTTCGAGATATGATGTCGCTTGAGCAACAACATACAGATGTGGCCAGGGAGTTTCACAAAGGGAACTTCGTTATCCACAAGTCTAGAAGAGAATTCTCTTCCCTGGCAATCAACCAAGCCCACGAGCAAAATAATGCAGTCATCAAAGGTGACTGAGGAGCAATTGGGTTGACAGAAGACCCGGCAGCACTTCGTAGGTGGATGGTCGCTGGACCCGAAGTGAGTCTGCGAGTAGCTGGATACGAGGCCATGTCTGGTATGAAAGATGCAACCAACAACAGCAGACACCATGAGCAGACACTGACTGCTTTCTTTGAAATGCTTTCAGGACCAGAAATCTTTCTTTGAAAAGGTGAAAGCACTCTCTGCAGTAATGCAGGAGATGGGCAACCCATTCCAAGAAGAATCAGCCGACCTACTGGTACTGGACATGAAGAACATTGCAGACCCAACTCCAGCCGAAATGGTAGCTGCACATCACCAGCGGGGCAAAGAGCAGTTCCATTCATTCATGGAGGGCTACATGAATGCATTCATGCATTCATGAATGTCCTTTCTATCATCCAATCAAGAAAAACATTGTTTCTTTCTTCAAACAAGAGCAAGCTGGGGGAAGTTCTAAGGAGAAAGTCCTGAAAGACGACTGTCAGCTGTTCTCACGACTGTTCATCTCGTGCCAGAACAGGCAGTGTGACTTGCAAGAATTCTTCAAGCATGAGAATCAGTCACACCCTGCATCTCTCAGTGACAGCGGCATGCTTCATAGATGTCAGAAGTCACAGCTGGCTGAAATTCTTGAAACGCAAGTGAACATCCCAGACAGAGAACCAAGGGGAGATGGTCATCATTGATGGCTCAGCACTTATCAATGCCCTACCTCCACGCACTTCAAAGATATTTGATGACTGTGCTGAAGAAGACATCATCCCAAAGGTGGAATCCTATGGTGCCAGGTACGAGAGGGTGGATGTAGTGTTTGATGTGTACAAGGGGGCAAGGAATCAGAAGAAGAGTGACAGAAACCAGTAAGACCCCAAGTAACTGGAGAAGCTTTCTTCGAGATGACGGCAACAAGATTGAGCTGTTTCCCTTCCTTGTGGAAAAGATGTGTGAAGCACAGACGACAAGCACAGTCATTGTCACAAAATGAGAAGATGCCATTAGCAAAACAAGGAAGTCACTGGATGCTGTCTCCATGTTGTCATGAAGAAGCTGACACTCAAATATTTGTACTCGCCAGGGATGCAACGACGGATGGTAGCAAGTCCATTATCATGAAGGCTAATAACACGGACGTACTAGTCATAGCAATATCTGTACTACCATCCTTGCAGGAACTAGGTCTTGAGAACATGTGGATTGCCTTTGGCCAAGGAGCCAAGGTGCGATGGATTCCAGTCTATGAGGTAGTTTCTGCAATAGGGCCTGAGAAAGCGAGAGGGATCCCATACTTCCATGCGTTCACTGGATGTGACGTCGTGTCTGCCTTCCGTGGTAAAGGGAAGACAACTGCATGGCAGACTTGGAGCGTCTTTGATGATGTTTCTGAAACATTCACCAATCTCAGCCAGCATCCAACATTGATTCGTGATCTTGACCTGCAGAGGCTGGAGAGATTCGTTGTCCTCATGTATGACAGATCAAGCGCAGCCACTGGTGTGGACGGAGCAAGACTGGATCTCTTTGCCCGCAAGCAGAGGCCCTACAACTCAATTCCACCAACACAGGCAGCCCTCGGAGAACATCCAAAGCGTGCGGCCTATCAGGCTGGGATCATCTGGGGCCAAGCAACCATCTCCAGTCCAGACACGAGCAGTCCCGCTGAATGGGATGGACACAGAAAGGAGAGACATGGCAGATATGTTGGACAACACTACCCCCTATTGCAGCCAGCTGTCAGGAACTGACCAAGTGTTCCTGTAAGAAAGGTTGCAACTGGAGATGCAAGTTCTTTCAGCCAGGTCTCCCCTGCACAGCACTCTGCAGCTGCATATGTGGACAGTAGCAGCTGGAGGAACATTCGCATGGGATGCAGGCCTTGCATTTTCAAAATCGGACGGGGCTGATAAATAGGCCTCGTCATGTGGGGTGAGGGGGCTGATTTTAAAATTGCTTCAAAATCTTGTGAATTAGTTTTTGTAAATTGTTTTAACATGTGGTCCAAATTGATCAATGTCCGTACAAACTGAACTGCCAAAGAATCTGAATAAACTGAGCCTAATCCTAACTATGTAATTTCAAAATGTACCTTAAACGGCCCTTCTTGGGACCAAACACAAAGTTCTGAGAAATAGAACTTTCTGCTCAAGCACAGCACTTTCCCACAATCCTTTTCATTAAAAAGTATAAGAACTAAGTTGTCTTTCTTGTTGTGGATTATTACCTGTAATGACAAATATTCTGACAATTAGCATGAATGATGTGCCGGTACAATACATTACATGTATGCCATTGAACTGGGACCATTCAAGTATTACGAACACAAGTCCAACCCATTTCTCCCCCTGGACGAGCCCACTGTGTTCAACATATACATGGGGATAAATCTTGACTTTTCACTGCCATTACCTTGTCATGTAGGTTGTACTTGAATGTCCACACCTGGATCCACCAGCAACATAGTAATAATGTCAAAAGATTTATTCTCGTAACAGATTAAAAACTTTATTCGCTGCAAAGCTGAATGACCAAAAAAAAATAAATCTGAACAGTCGCAAATTTAATGAGTTTATTGATGCATTTCTGTCTCAACAAAACGAATTTATCTGCAAGTATCTCTCTCTCCAGTCCAATAACATAACAGATACATGTGTTCAGTACATTCTGCCAAATACTAATTAACTTTAGCAGGTTTAGTATTGATGTAAATCTTCAGGCAGAAACCCCCAAAAGTCACTATCAGACTTGTCAGAAAATTGTGAAAGAGATTCATCCCCTGAAGATAAGTCCAACACAACAGTATTTTCATCATCTGTGGAGATGGTTTCAACCATGTCATTGTCCGTTTCTCGCGTCCAAAAGGAGACCAATGGTGTTGAACAAAGGTGTTTTGTTTTGCCATACAGGTAATCTTAACTTAAAAAAAAAAAAAAAAAAAAATTTCACAGCTTAATCTTACTGGGCCGATAAAAAGACCCCCTCAAAATCGACCACTGGGTCGATCACGGGGGCGAAGCCGATCGGCCCCGTCAAAATGCAAGCCATGGGTATGCATAACTTTGAACATTTACTAGCCAGGGCCCGTTTGCAGAAAGGCCTTGGCTTCATATGACAATCATTAAAGTGGTGCAAAATCAGAAAAAGTGTCAGGGGGCTTTAAAAAACAGGAAAATCCACTCCAGCAGGCTTGAAAACTTAGGAATCCACACCTAGATCATGCAAATCGGACAACTACAAATACTTCAAAGCAAAAAGTCAACTTTGGGAGGCTAACTTGGTGGCCATCTTGAAAAATGGCCGCCATCTTGGATTTTGAAATGGCCAATCGGGCAGATTTGATTAAAATCCCCTGGAAAACAAATGTGCCAAATTTGATGCTTGTATCATTTGCACGATTCCTCTCAAAAATTGCTGTTATCTGCCCCACTAATTTTAAAACATCAACATTTGTTTGTGCAAAAAAAAATTAGAAACAGGATGTTTTTTTATATTTTTTTTTTTATAATTTCTTTTAATTGTTATGGTATAGTTGGTTTCTCACTTTTAATAAACTGTTAATCGCATTCTTCAATAAACATTGGATCTTTTTATTCATTATTATTATTATTTTTAATGAAACTAAGCATGTGCATTCACAGTTGAAAATATTTTAAACTTTAAAAAAAATTCCCTGATGAACCAGGAATCGCTGGGAACATATCCCCATTTTCCATTGAAACAATGCATTGCATTCCTGGCTTCACCATTTGCGGCATTTTTTCATGAATCAGGAACCGCCTGGAACCTTTCCCCACTTTTTCCATTCAAACAATGTCCCGCTATTTGTGGATTTACGATTTGTCATTTTCCAGGAACGTATCCCCATGAATGGCGGGGTTCAACAGTATTATATATTGTTACGGAAATGGCCCTTATTGGACTAATAAATATAGGATCAGCTCAGATCCCCATTAAATGCATGTTTAGCTAGGTTGTGTGGTAAATTGGACGTCACATGTGTGTGTGTGTCGGGAGGTGTAGGATGCATATTTAATTGTTCTTGCAGTGGTGGTGTGCCTAGGGCTCCCTCCTCTTCTTCCCCTCTCCGGATGAGAGGCCGCGCCCAGTCGGCTGAGAGGGTGTGGCCAAAAAGGAAGTGAAGCTCAGGGGAGGAGTTTTGTCGGCTTCGAAAAGGGGGAGGAGCTAGCGGTGAGCGAACGAAGACCTCGTGAAAAGGTTCAGTTTGGCAGAAGTACAAAACTGCAGTCGGTTGAGAGGGTGCTCGTTTGTCAAAGGAGCGAACGAGAGAGAAACGAATGCTTCGTAAAAAGGTTGAGTTTGCAGAAAACAGTCGGGTTTTCGAGGCGTGCTCGTGGTTTTGAAGCGAGCGAATGTAAGAGAGGAGGCCTGCACGTCGAGTCTACCTTTTTGGGCAGTGGGAGAGGCGGCCTGCACGTGGAGTCAGCGATCGACTCTTATGAAGAGGTGATTCTGCCGTGAGAGAGACTGCAGCCGGCTTTGAGAGGCGAGCGTGGAAAAGGAAAGAAGAGGTGATTTGACAGGGAAAGAAACCGAGAGGACGGAGTTGAGAAGTCGGGCTTTGAGGCGGGAAGGCAAGAGAGGAGATGACGGAGCCTCTGACGGTCCCTGTTCACACCAATGGCTCGACACGTTTGCCGATCCGCTTGCCGGAGCCCGGCACCTCGATTTGGGCCATGTCTGGTGAACAGGCCAGGCCTGGATTTGTATGCTGGACCTAAAGAGAAATCAGCTGAGGCTCATCGTGGACTTTACGCGGGGTCAGAGCGCACAGAGACCGCGTGCGGAAAGGAAAGAGTGCGGTGCCGCCATCTTGCCGCATGGCGTGTTCGAGCTGGGGGCTCGAATCTATAGACATCTGCTTGTTACGAGCGACATTTGTGCTTTTTGACACTTTTCTCTCGTCCATGAGGCATCACCAAGTACTCTCTTGCATGCTGTCTGTCTGTCTGTCTGTCTGTCTGTCTGTCTGTGTCTGCACGTGTTGTATAAGGCATATCTCGGTCGCGACCCCCTTGAAACCTGTATTCCGTAGTTCCCTAGTTAAGAACGGGTTAAAGATTGTTAATAAAACCATTGTCATGAATGTTTTGCTTGTGTACTGTTCCCCGATGTTCCCGAATAAATCTGGTTTGTTCGTATGAAGTTGCCGCTATGGATTAATTCATGTCGCGTCGAGGAGTGATCCGTTCGATTGGCGTATAAAACCAAAATGGTTACAGACTGGCAGAAAACGCTCGACATCTGACACAACCAGTCTGTAACCGTGGTTCATTTCCCCAACTGGTAAGGTACAAGGATTACGTTGGTATCGCGATTGAAGACGCGTGACCCGAGGCCTGTGCCGAGCCGGCCGGCGTTATAAACCCCAGAGACTGCGGTGGTGAGGGTGGCGCCAAGAGTCGGGCGAGAATCCTGCCACCCCGGATCCGCAACAATATATTTACTTCCGCCACCGAAGGTGAAGGAGGTTATGTTTTCGCCCCTTTGTCTGTTTGGGTGCAGGATATCTCAAAAACTTGTGGACGGATCCGATTGAAATTTTGTGGACAGGTTCGGTGTGTAACATGGACGAATTGATTCGATTTTGGTGAAGATCTGAATCTGGATCCGAGAGTTATTTAGTTTTTTAAATGCTTCTTCACCATTGAGAGATGGGGCTAAAAACAATATTGTACTGTGTGACATGATATTTCAAAAATGTATTGGGCATGATATGATCTCGTGGATCAGGCATTACGTGGCGGAGGTATGCACTCTCCCGGGTGCCCTTATAATTATAATTATGTATGTATATGTATATATTGTTGCGGATCCGGGGTGGTGGGATTCTCACCCTCACCACCACCGTCTCCAGGGTTTATAACGCCGACCGGCTCAGCACAGGCCTCGGGTCGCGCGTCTTCAATCTCGATACCAACGTAATCCTGAACCTTACCAGTTGGGGAAATAGAACCCCGGTTACAGACTGGTTGTGTCAGATACCGAGTGTTTTCTGCCAGTCTGTAACCATTTTGGTATTATATGCCAATCGAATGGATCACTCCTCGACGCGACACAAATTGGTCCATAGCGGCAACTTCATACGAACCAACCAGATTTATTGGGGAACCTCGGGGAACGCATCACAAGCAAAACATTCACGACAATGCTTTTATTAACAATCTTTAACCCGTTCTTAACGAGGGAACTACGGACTGCAGGTTTCGATGGGGTCCCGACCGAGATATGCCTTAAACAACGTGCAAGCAAGACAGACAGCATGCATGCATGCAAGACAGAGTACTTGGTGATGTCTCATGGACGAGAGGAAAGTGTCAAAAAAACGAATGTCGCTCGCAACAAGCGGATGTCCACGGATTCGAGCCCCCAGCTCGAACGCGCCGCGTGGCAAGATGGGGGCGCTGTACTCTTTCTTTTCCGCACCGCACGTGGTCTCTGTGCGCTCTGACCCCGTGTAACGTCGACGGCACAAGACCGCCAGATCAACGATGGCCCTCAGGCGATCTCTCCCAAGGTCCAGCGCACAAATCCAGGCCTGGCCTGTTCACCAGACAAGGCCCAAATTGAGGTGCCGGGCTCCGGCAAGCGGATCGGCAAACATGTCGAGCCGTGAGGTGAGCAAGGACCGTCAGAGGATCTGTCCTTTCCTCTCTTGCCTTCCCGCCTCGAAGCCCGACTTCTCAACTCCGTCCTCTCGGTTTCTTTCTCTGCAGAATCAGCTTTTCTTTCCTTTTCCACGCTCGCCTCTCAAAGCCGGCTGCCGTTTTTCTCAACTGGTTGTTGACAAGCTCAAGGATGAGAGGGTAGCTGAGAAGATTGCGAACAGCTGAGTTGGGATTTGGGTGGTTTGGGTGCTTTGAGGAATCCTGAAGTGTTGTGGAGTGCCTTCAAGGCAACCATCCTTGATGTTGCTGGTGGATGTTTTGGAACTCACTGTAGGATGAAGAAGAACCTTGTCTGTCTCTCAAGGGCACTGGATACCACTGACCAGAGATGCAGGGCCAGGCTATGTGGCAGAGTTGAGTAAAACTGTATGTGCGCTGAGGGCAGATGAGGCCTATGCACGTTTGAACTCATTTGAAACCATTGGGTCAATTTGATAGCATTTATGGCGGATTATGATGGGGTGTTTTCCAATTTGTGCATTATCGGCCGCCCGTCAGGGGCCGCACTTTTGACCACCAGGGGCTGCCGGTGGCTCGTGGGCCATGCAATGAAGAGCAGGGTGCTCGTGTAATAAAACAAAGGTAAATGGAATTTCGTTTGCTCATGGAAGGATAAACTGGATATAATGAGGACCACAACAAAATTTTTGATAACTAAACAATTGTTAGATGCGGTATATCTTCATTTCAACAAATCTTTGCAGCCATTTTAAGTATCTGAACATGTCACTTTTCATTCTCAGTTAAAACAGTTAAACCATTTTTCCCCCACTACCACAATCCGCTCCACTCTTCAGTTCAAGACTAATGCTCTTGTTTCCGCTCTCTTTCTTGTCGGCATCGGTTTGCTTTTGTGAGAAAAGACCAATGACGGATCCTTTTCTGCAGGAGTTGAAATGGATGTTGAATATCTGGAGGCCTTGAAATGTTTTTTTTTCCCTTTGTTAGAACTGCATCTGAATAAAATGTTGTTCATCTCAGAAGTATTTGCTCATCTTCCAAAGCCATGTACTGTATGAGGCAGGATGTTAAAACAAACAAACAAAAAATTACAACTCCATGAGGCACTATCAACTTCAAATATGTACTGTATGAGGCAGGATGTTAAAACAAACAAACAAAAAATTGCAACTCCATGAGGCACTAACAACTTGAAATGCTTGGATTTCTTTTTCTTGTCTTTATATGAACCTCCACAAACCACTTTTGTGTCAATTGTCGTTATTTCCACAGGAACTGGGTGACTTGAGACGTGACCCACCTGCACAGTGTTCAGCTGGACCCGTAGGCGAGGATTGTAAGTATGATGCTGCAAAGCGCAGTCGCTTTTGTTGTTTTTTTTGTTTGTTTGTTTTTTTTCTACTTTGCTAATGACCCGTTGTTTTTGTCTTTGCTTTTTTTTTGTTGGGTGAGTGGGTGTTTTTCCAATGTTGGTCCTCCAATGACGATTTCTTTCCAAACATCTTGCCTGCCTGATCCCTTTTTCCTCAGAGGTGTCCTAAGATCACACACTTTCTTCTCCCCTCTCTTCCATTGAATTTTGTTCATTTCTGTTTCGAAACTTTGGTAGTACAGTGGGACCCACTTAATAGAATCACTTTGGGCCGGACAAATTTGATTCTAATAAGCGGCTGATTCTAATATCCGAGTTCACCAGAGTTGTGGAGTATCAAGCAGATCAAATGTCGAGTACACATACGGAGACAAATACTCAGCATTTAGTTTGATTTATATGACACACTTGCTCAAAACAATGTAACTTACTACCGAAAATAAAACAATTACACGTACAGTACATATGTACTTTTCAAAGCAAAACAACATAGGTTTGTCGATGAGCCTACTCTGTAATGAAAAAATTGTCGATTGTTGCCTGCTTTAACGAGTCTGTGGCAATGGCGGTGACCTCCTTGTCAAGTTTGCACAGGAAGGCCATGTCACTGAACCCATGTGATAGCAAACCAAGCCTGATCGTCTTAGCTGCAGACATCATTTCCTTGATGGTCGGGACAGAGATCTCCTCTTCCTCCTCTTCCTCCACTTTAGTGTCGGCGTCATAGTCTGCGTCAGTAGCAATTCCCATTTCGCGTTGGACTGCCGAAACGATGGCTTCGTCTGTGACGTCATCGTCTGTGGTTTGGAGAGTGGCGTCCATGTTGACGAAGTCCTGCCATTGGTCGGGATCCATTTGAAGAGGGTTGGCTAACTCGTCGTCGTCATTGCTCTCGACCCTTTCGCCTTCGCTTGCCGCTCCGATGAAAATTCCTCCTTTGCGCCAGCAGTTCACTATGCCGGTAGTCTTCACATCATTCCATGCTGCGTCCGTAAACAGCATAGCGTCGAGGATCGTTATCTTTTTCGCCAAGTCACTCGCTGTCATTGCTCCATCCTCGTTGTCAATCTCAGTGAGCACTTTTCGTAGCATGGCACGGCAGTAATGAGCTTTGAATGAACGGATAATTCCCTGATCTAACGGTTGAAGAACAGAGGTTGTGTTCGGCGGGAGAAATGCCACAGTAATGTTCGACAGTTGAAGTGATTGGGGATGTGCCGGACAGTTGTCGATGAGAAGCAACGCTTTCTGGTCATGACGCCGAAGCTCGCGATTCCACTCAGAGCCATTCAGTGAAGAGGAAACCTGTCATCCATGCGGAGGAATTGGCTCTGTAGCGAACTGGAATTGTTTTGAGACCTTTGAAACACCGTGGATTCTTGCTTTTACCAATACCGAAAGGAGGACGCTTAGCACCAGTCATCGAGCAGCAAAAAAGCACCGTGATTCTTTCCTTTGGCTTTTTCCCACCGCAGTGCTGATCTCCCTTGAAGAGGAACGTTCCGTCTGGTAAGGCCCAAAAATACAACCCGGTTTCGTCAGCATTCCAGATCTCATCAGCCGTGAAGCCTTCTACGAGATCCGGAAACACGTGGTCCAGCCATTGTTGTTTCCCTCCTACGTCAGCCGCTACACTGCCTCTCCGTGAAGTTTCTTGTGGACGATTCCATGTCTTTTCTTGAACCGGTCAATCCAGCCGTTTGTCGCACTGAACTTGTTGTTGTTGAACTTTTCCGCGAACTGAGCCGCTTTCTCCCGCATCAGAGGTCCAGAAAGCGGTGCTTCCTTTTCTCTAGAAGTTTGAATCCACTTGACCATTGCTGATTCGACATCGGGTGCGTTGCCGCTTCGCTTGCGTTTCTGAGAAGAAGACGAATCCACTTGACCTTTCAGAATGGCCTCTCGATCTTTCAGAATCTTGCAAAGGATCGGCTGGTTAATTTCCAACTTGTCTGCAGCTTCTCGTTGGCTCATTCTGGGCAAAGCGTCATAGTCCCTCAGGATTTGTGCTTTATCAATGTTTGAAGGATCCGTCCGCTTTAGTTTTCTGTCCATCGTGGAAATGACGACACGCCTAGTCCTTAGACTGCAGCTGTCAGCCGTCTGCCTATCTGCACAATGACTACCGAAATCACTGTAGTGGCATAGCGTTATTTTTAGCGTGACGTCAGCCACCTGGTGGCAAAAGTTGGAACTGTGCGGCCAGTAGGCGCTGAACTGTCGAAGTGGATGGCCAGCAGCTGATTCTATTAAGCGGGTTTTTGATTCTAATAAACGGGAAAAATTGTGTACATTTAGATACAATGGAATCGGTCTCAACGATTTTGATTCTATAATACGGGTGATTCTATTAACCGTGATTCTATTAAGCGGGTCCCACTGTAGCTATGTGTGATTGCATAGAGATTGCTACCATTCCATATTTGGAGAGATTACCTCGAGTCCTTTCATAGCCTCGTGGTCCACCTTTGTATTAAAATGTGTTGTCACTGATTTACAGCTGTGACTCTGCAGCAAAAACTCTAAAAACAAAAACATTCCAGTTCCTGGATCGGCTCAGGACTCTAAGTTTGCATTGCATCAAGCATATGTAAATCGATTGTATGGTCCCAATCTTAGCTGCGTTGACAGGTACAGCTGGTGACAGCACTGCTCTCAGTACAATACAACCATGTCTTATGCAGGAAATTACACTGCTTAATTATGAACTTGTCTGTTTCAAAAGCCTCTTCCGAGTTTGAAGAAGAACTAGTGCTAATGGTTTATTCCTGCAGCGGTTAAATGGATACATTATTCCACCGAAGCAGGAACTCTTTAGAAGTTCACGATATGAGCAACCAAAATTTTGTTGTTATTAGTAAAAGCCATATTCTGTTTGTTATCCCCCACACTTTTTGAAAACTCGTACTTTCCTGTAACATGGAATGGTGGGATATTGGAATTGGCTCTGTTTGTCTGCCCACCCATCATGCTATCTCCTCAAACGGTTGTGCAGAAATTCATCAAATTTGAAGTTATGATCACCACATTGTGAGAAGGAGCAAGGGCAGTATCATGTTTGGCCCTGAATTGCAAGAATGTGCAAGGGCAGTATCATTTTTGTCCCTGTCCTCTGGGGCAGGGTGAAAAGGTTCACTACCAAAAATGCAATTACGGGCACATTTTAAAACTTTTTTTTTTTAATGAAACTTT
This sequence comes from Eptatretus burgeri, assembly GCF_056783735.1. Lineage (NCBI taxonomy): Eukaryota > Metazoa > Chordata > Myxini > Myxiniformes > Myxinidae > Eptatretus > Eptatretus burgeri. The sequence continues at coordinate 98,145,972 of NC_140970.1, forward strand.
GAATATGCAATCAGTAATTGAGGGTCGCATGAAATGTGTGGTGATTTTTTTTTTTGGAGAATTTGACCACCTTTTTAGGATTTTGAGAAATGATCTTTCTGACTGGAAAATCTTCTTCATCTCTTTGTTCATGGCTCCACCCTCTACCTTATTATCTGTCATCCTTCAGATCAGCAAGCAGCAGCCTCTTCACTCTCTGCAGATCTGGATAAAATCACAAACTGGTCCAACACCGTGGAACATGTCTTTCAATCCTCACAAATCTCATACTCTCACTATGTCTCTCCCAAAGGATCGTCTAGAACCACCCCTCCCCCCCTTCCATCCACTTTCTCCACAATCCTCTAAAAGTTCTTTCATTCAAGCTTCTGGGTCTCACTATCTGCCCTGATCTTTCCTGGGAAAGCCACATTTCCAACCTGGCCTCCAAAGCCAGTCGCCGAATGGGAATCCTCCGTCGTGCACAGTCCTTCCTCGGCACACCTGAGCTCCTGACCACATACAGAGCTTTTGTCCGCAGCCTGATTAAGTACTGCTCTCCCCTCTGGGCTTTTGCTCCAACCTCTCACCTTTCTCGGCTTCACTCTGCAGAAACCAAGGCATTGAGGATCATTGGCATCTCCCAGGATGAGGTCTCAAACTGCCAGTACCCAGGCCATTCTCAGAAAAAGGTCATTTTTAGATTTGGATATTTTTCACAAATTATTAATGCTATAATCATTTGAGATTACTCCAAAATGTCAATATTAAGATGACAGGAAATAATATAACAGCCACAAAGCAAGAAACCTCATTTATGACCAAAAAAACAAACAAACAATTCTATGATGGTAACGGTAAATAAAAGTCGTTACCGTTACCAATGGTTTACTGAAGAAAAGTCGTTACCGTTACCCATCGTTTACTGAAAAAAATTAATACCCGTTACCAATGGTTTACTGAAGAAAAAAATCATTATTGTCACCAGTTAACTAATTCAACTTTACCTTACATTATAATATTATAACATGAACACATCTACAAACGTTTGAAATGACAAACAAATGAACTGGACAATATATATTTCTAATTGGTGTTGATCACTTTAGTATTTCATCAATTCATTGGTTTATGGTTGAGGATGCTGTTGGCCTGCTCCCGATCAGTTCAAATTGTGGCGGGCCGATGAATGTCACTTGTTGTATAATGAAGCGTCGATCTTCCTTCCCCTCTGTTATATCATCCCGCTTCGGCCAATTGAAAATGTATCAATCCCTATCGCCGACACGTTCCAGATACTTCAATCTCATGGGATGCCTTGAAATCACTCTCCCAATATAAAAAACTTTACGTGTTCCTCGAGTGAACAATGCAGGATAATATCCATGCAACACAAAATCTGCTTCCAAACTGTCGCCATCCTTGCCCAACGATTTCCAAATGACCCACTTACAATCATCTTCCGGATGAGCATCCAGGTAGTCAAATCATCGATAGTGACAGCATATCCTTCTACAAGGCGTTGGCGGAATAAAATCTTTTTCCGCTCGCTTGAGGTTGCCTCAAAACGATGTAAAGGGCATGATTTTTGAGATGATAAATCCATGCACTCAACCTCAACCAGTTCTGGGGAATAACACTGACAGAGATTACATGTACCAGAACAAAAACAGGAATGATTTCTTATATAGAATGTTCCTTGTTCTGTGGAAACCACTTGATGAATTTGCAATGTCCCCTTCACAGTTTCAATATTATTCATTCTTTCTTCTATATCATCCATTCTCTCAATCAATAGCCGACATCTTCACATTTATATTCCGCCCCACATGGTCAAGTAGATCGTCAAGACTGGCACTGTCTTTCCCATATGAACCTAATTTATCCGCATAGTTTTTAACCGCAGCACCGACACCATCTGCTGGGACTTTCCATGACCAGCTACTAAAAAATTCCATGACACGTGCTTGAATCACATGATATAAGGAATGTTGGCCAACAGTTGAAAATTAGACTTATTCCTGTACTGGCTCGTTGGTCCGTCGGAGACAACGTGTAACTTTTGCACTCTCGCAGATCAGCGAGAACAGGTTCAAGATGAGCCCAGATACTCGGAGCCATGTGACGGGTGTACAAACTTGCCGTACAGTAACACCTCGTCTCGTTCCTTAATGTAACATAGCACGTATGGAGAGATATCTGCTGTTTCGAAGCTCCAAAGTGCATCAACATCGTTTCCTCGCCCAACTTGCAATCGTAGTTTTCGCTGAAATCGCACTGTACTACACATTCAGCATCCCCAATCTACTGTTTCAGCTTCCTCACCACACAGTACTGACTAATGATTCTGTATTGATGTTTCATGAGTTCTTTGAATTCTTTCTCAAATTTCTGGCACAATTTCTCCTTTGTATCACTATCATGTTCTTTCCTCTATTCTTGAACTGGTACTACCAATTGACACAAGTACGAATCCCCTTTGATAATAGCTTGCGTACTTTGTAATGAGTGACCCGTCAATGACCAAATATTGGGTCAGCATCAGTTGTACATAGAAAACAACATGCAACATTTGTCGACTCTTCCACTACATTTGATTGTTCTATGAAATATTCGATTGCTGCTCAACAAAACCTTTCATAGTTGAGAGAAATGGAAGTTAAAGGCTGATAAAATGATCATGCTATCACACCTTGCCTGTCTGAAAGTATCAGATTGTCATTACCATTACCTGAGGTCATAACCGTTATTTGACGTCATTACCGTTATTTTCGATGGATAACGGCAATGACAAACTTTTACTTTTTCTCCAACAACACTGCTCCAAATTTTACCAAAAAGACGATGAAAGTCACTAAATATTAGCGCTTCATGATTACAAACACACCTGGAATATGAACGAACCCCTTCCACATTCTCTGAGGGTAACGGTAATGACCATTAATTTCCCTGACAGAAATAAATTCAATATTTACCTCGTTTTATTCTTGATTCTTCAAATTCTTTGACCTTGTAAATTCTAAAATGGCGCCTTGAGAACTGGTCTCCTGACTCAAGGTACCCTATTGGCCACTCTGAACAATTCTTCTTCATTCAATATCAGTAACGGTAATGACATTTTCAAAGTTAATTAAGTGATTGGCATCATTTCAATCGTTCTACTCCCTTTTCTGTGACAAATATGTGACAAATTATGCAAATTGTATTAAAACTATTGCCAATCATTCTTTTTCACTTCAATT
>NC_140970.1:98154192-98295157 GCF_056783735.1 Eptatretus burgeri
CGTTCTTGTTACTGATTACAATATACACATACATATATTGCTTTAAAATTATTTGGATCAGACTTCACTGCAATGCTTTATAAAAATATTAATTATGAGACTCGTCTTTCAAAACGATAAATGTATAAACAGGTGAGCATTGGGTGTCTTCGACACCAACTCTCTGGTTGTAACACTAACACACACATACACACACACACACACACACACACACACACACACACACACACACACACACACACACACTAGTGTGTGTATGTATATATAAAAATTTTTTTAAACGTGTTTGTTTATGACTGTCGTCAATCTTCCTTGATATTCTCTCCAAGTCCAGGAACCAAACCCCACCTCTTCCCATTGGCCCTTGGTTTCCACGATCGTGGTTTTAACTATTGCGGCTTTTTCCTGAAACCTAACCCCCCGATATTGGAGGGTGTACTGTAGTTTTTGATTATTGTTTTGTTGAAGTACATAATGAACATTGGGTGGGGTATTGAGTTCCATGAGTTTTCCTGTTTAACTTTTCTTAAGTTGAAAAGCGTGGGGATTTGCAATGGCATGCTATCGACTACGCTTTAGTTTTTTATCCCCCGCCGCGTGGTGGAAGGGGGATATTGTTGTCACCCAGGTCGTTCGGCTGTCCGTCCGTCGGGGCGTCAACATTTACAGCTGTGAGTGCGATAACTCGTAAACTGTTTGCCATATCGATTTGAAATTTGGGTCACACGTGTACCACCTGAAAAGGAAGAACCCTATTGATTTTGCGCGTGGCCGGATCCAAGATGGCCGACAGGGGTGGCCATCTTGAAAAAATTTTTTTGTAATAAATGGAAAACCGTTTATCTGATTTCAATTATTTTTGGTTTCTACGTTCCTCACCCCTGGGGAACTTTTTCGAGATGATGACCAAATGGTGTCTTGTTTCCAATTCACCTCCCTCATTATCTGGGATTCCCCATCTCTGATGGTATATTTGTATCTCTCTGACTATGTTCTCAAACTACTTCCTGGTCAGTGACCATAAAACCAATATTATAAAGTTATTTGTTTGAGGAGTTCCAGTTGTATATTATTTATCACGAGCTGACGTGATCTTGTGATATTGTGAATGAAACGTTCTGTCATTTACTTTTGATGTTGTTAATAACAGCAAGAAAGGGGGAGGGGGAGTTTGATGAAAGGATGAATCGGTCTCTCCATTGTTAAGAACAGAATTGGGAGGGGGAGATTGAAGCTTTGAAGGATTGGAGGAGAGGGAGATTGAAGGAGAGGGAGCATGTCTTTTGAGTTGGGGTTGTGGACTTGAAGTTGCATCTTTTATTAACCAAGAATTTCCATGGTTTCTGCTAGTATTTAGTAATAATTTTCAAAGCAATAGAAAAATAATCAACAGGACACAGAAGGAACACACAAACAACAACCACAGCCATAACTAGATGGTTTTCGTGGAATACTTAACCCACACTGTTTTGCTTCCTCAGCCTGGGCTTCTGATGGGAGGGGGCAGGGTTCTATGCACTCTTATAAACACAAGTTGCTTCCTCTCAGTGATGTGTTGGGGGGGGGGGGGGGTTGTCCTCCCAGAGCAGCACCTTTTTGATGTCAAATTTGTAGTTGCATCTATCTACACTTCTGAGGTAAATGTGTACAAATTATACTTTGGAAAGTCTGCCACGGAGTACATTCATAGGCCTTTAGAAAGTATCATTTATTCTCGTTCTCGAGTTTTTATGACTACCAAGGCTGATAAAGACGCCAGAATAGATCCCGAAAGTCTAAATTGGGAGATCGTTAAAACGCCAAATCGTACTTTTTCTTCTTCTTCGCTTGTTTTTTTTCACCAGCTGAGCACAATTATGGCTGAAGCAATTACAATGACACTAATTTCTCACGTGAAGAAGTGACATTATCTCTGGGCCTTAGGCTTTGTTTAATTCACCTTGAAAGTTCTGAGGGGGTGGGCATCACCCAATTCATATGCACCGTTTCAAATGGTCATGTTACATGTGGTAAAGTTTCAATTTCCTCCGTTGAACGGTTTTTCATGTATGTGTACGTATGTGACCGATTTGCATTACCCCACCTTTTGCTTTGCTCACACGGGGTAATCACCACTACATGTATATTGTACACTGCTCCTTCCCAAATCCATGCCGAGGCGATGCATGATGTCATCCCCGGGCACCAAAGGCAGAGAGTACAGTTTTTACTCCGTTTGTTTGTTACTTACGAAATCTAAATATTTCGTAAGTATATTGATGCCTTCCGTCGTGTGTGTGTGTGTGTGTGTGTGTGTGTGTGTGTGTGTGTGTGTGTGTGTGTGTGTGTGTGTGTGTTGCCATGATAACTCGAACGGAAGAAGCTACCAATGTGAAATTGCACCACGTGATTCAGAAGGGTGATGGCTTGCGCTGATTAGATTTTGGTCAAAATCGGTCAAAGGTCAAGGTCACAGTGAGGTCAAACATTCGATTTTTGATGGTTTTGTACAGAATCATCATAGAAACTTCTGGTTTGCGTCGCTACCTTCTCTCGAGACGGCTTTTATTAGACAAGGTCAGAGGTCAAGTTGACGATTTCGTAAGTACCAGTCGATGACGACTTGTTTGTTTGTTTGTTGGCACGATAACTCGAACGGAAGCTACCAATGTCAAATTACACCACGTGATTCAGGAGGGGGATGGCTAGTGCTGATTACATTTTGGTCAAAATCGGTCAAAGGTCAAGGTCGCGGTGAGGTCAAATATTCGATTTTTGATGGTTTGGAACATAACTCGAACGGAAGAAGCTACCAATGTCAAATTACACCACATGATTCAGGAGGGTGATGGCTAGTGCTGATTAGATTTTGGTCAAAATCGGTCAAAGGTCAAGGTCGCGGTGAGGTCAAATATTCGATTTTTGATGGTTTGGAACAGATAACTCGAACGGAAGAAGCTACCAATATCAAATTACACCACGTGATTCAGGAGGGCGATGGCTAGTGCTGATTCGATTTTGGTCAAAATCTGTCAAAGGTCAAGGTCACAGTGAGGTCAAACCCAAAAAATGATAACTCGAGAACGGAAGAAGCTTCCAATGTCAAATTACACCACTTGATTCAGGAGGGTGGTGGTTAGCGCTGATTAGATTTTGGTCAAAGGTCAAGGTCACAGTGAGGTCAAACATCCAAAACATTCGATTTTTGATGGTTTGGTTCAGAATCATCGAAGAAACTTCTGTTTGTGTCGCTACCTTCTCAAGAGACAGCTTTTATTAGACAAGGTCAGAGGTCAAGTTGTCGATTTCGTAAGTACCAGTCTATGACTGCTTGTTTGTTGCTTACGAAATCTAAAGATTTCGTAAGTAAATTGATGCCTTCCGTTTCTGTTTGTTTGTTTGTTTGTTTGTTTGTTTGTTTGTTTGTCGGCACGATAACTCGAGAAAGGAAGAAGCGACCAATGTCAAATTACACCACGTGATTCAGGAGGGTGATGGCTCATGCTGATTAGATTTTGGTCAAAATCGGTCAAAGGTCAAGGTCACAGTGAGGTCAAATATTTGATTTTTGATGGTTTGGTACAGATAACTCTAACGGAAGAAGCTTCCAATGTCAAATTACACCACGTGATTCAGGAGGGTGGTGGTTTGCGCTGATTAGATTTTGGTCAAAATTGGTCAAAGGTCAAGGTCACTGAGGTCAAACATCCAAAACATTCGATTTTTGATGGTTTGGTACAGAATCATCTTAGAAACATCTGGTTTGCTTAGCTACGTTCTCTCGAGACAGCTTTTATTAGACAAGGTCAGTGGTCAAGTTGACTATTTCATAAGTACCAGTCTATGACTGCTTGTTTGTTTGTTTGTTGGCACGATAACTCGAACGGAAGAAGCTACCAATGTCAAATTACACCACGTGATTCAGGAGGGTGATGGCTAGTGCTGATTACATTTTGGTCAAAATCGGTCAAAGGTCAAGGTCACAGTGAGGTCAAATATTCAATTTTTGATGGTTTGGTACAGATAACTCGAGAACGGAAGAAGCTACCAATGTCAAATTACACCACGTGATTCAGGAGGGTGATGGCTAGTGCTGATTAGATTTTGGTCAAAATCGGTCAACGGTCAAGGTCACAGTGAGGACAAACATTCGATTTTTGATGGTTTGGTACAGATAACTCGAACGGAAGAAGCTACCAATGTCAAATTACACCACGTGATTCAGGAGGGTGATGGCTCGTGCTGATTATATTTTGGTCAAAATCGGTCAAAGGTCAAGGTCACAGTGCGGTCAAATATTCGATTTTTGATCGTTTGGTACAGAATCATCATAGAAACTTCTGGTTTACTTCGCGACCTTCTCTCTCGACAGCTTTTATTAGACAAGGTCAGAGGTCAAGTTGACGATTTCGTTAGTACCAGTCTATGACTGCTTGTTTGTTTTGTTGGCACGATAACTCGAGAACGGAAGGAGCTACCAATGTCAAATTACACCATGTGATTCACGAGGGTGATGGCAAGTGCTGATTAGATTTTGGTCGAAATCGGTCAAACGTCAAGGTCACAGTGAGGTCAACTATCCGATTTTTGATGGTTTGGTGCAGATAACTCGAACGGAAGAAGTTCCAATGTCAAATTGCACCACATGATTCAGGAGGGTGATGGCTCGTGCTGATTATATTTTGGTTAAAATCGGTCAAAGGTCAAGGTCACAGTGAGGTCAAACATCCAAAAAATGATAACTCGAGAACGGAAGAAGCAATCAATGTCAAATTACACCACGTGATTCAGAAGGGTGGTGGCTTGCACTGATTAGATTTTGGACAAAATCGGTCAAAGGTCAAGGTCACGGTGAGGTCAAACATCCAAAACATTCGATTTTTTGATGGTTTGGTACAGAATCATCGTAGAAACTTCTAGTTTGCGTCACTACCTTCTCAAGAGACAGCTTTTATTCGACAAGGTCAGAGGTCAAGTTGACGATTTCGTAAGTACCAGTCTATGACTGCTTGTTTGTTTGTTTGTAGGCACGATAACTCGAGAATGGAAGAAGCTACCAATGTCAAATTACACCACGTGATTCAGGAGGGTGATGGCTTGTGCTGATTAGATTTTGGTCAAAATCGGTCAAAGGTCAAGGTCACAGTGAGGTCAAACATAATTCCGTAAATTCACGTGGAGAAATGGAGTATTTTTGCTTCGCTCGACGTTACGAGTTCGTTTTAACTTCGATTTTAATTTTGTCTTCGGTTTTTGCGATCACTTTGGACGCTTAAAACTCGGTTGTCGAAATTCTGGTAAAAATCTGGATGTTTTGGAGACGTTTTAAGATTGTATAAAAAATATTTAACTCGACGCGTCATGGGTCGTCCCATGATGCAGTGCGCTCGAGCAGACGCGTCGTTGAGTTACGTTAAGGTTTAATTGCGTGGAGAAATGGAGATTTTTGCTTCGGTCGACTTTACGATATTTGATGGTTTGAGACAGAATCATCGTAGAAACTTCTGGTTTGCTTCGCTACCTTCTCCAGAGACAGCTTTTATTGGACAAGGTCAGAGGTCAAGTTGACGATTTCGAAAGTACCAGTCTATGACTGCTTGTTTGTTTGTTTGTTTGTAGGCATGATAACTCGAGAACGGAAGAAGCTACCAATGTCAAATTACACCACGTGATTCAGGAGGGTGATGGCTCGTGCTGATTAGATTTTGGTCAAAATCGGTCAAAGGTCAAGGTCACGGTGAGGTCAAATATTCGATTTTTGATGGTTTGGTACAGATAACTCGAACGTAAGAAGCTACCAATGTCAAATTACACCACGTGATTCAGGAGGGTGATGGCTACTGCTGATTAGATTTTGGTCAAAATCTGTCAAAGGTCAAGGTCACAGTGAGGTCAAACATTCAATTTTTGATGGTTTGGAACAGAATCATCGTAGAAACTTCTGGTTTGCGTCACTACCTTCTCGAGAGACGGCTTTGATTTGACAAGGTCAGAGGTCAAGTTGACGATTTCGTAAGTACCAGTCTATGAAGCCGGTTTCTTTGTTTGTTTTCTTTCTTGTTTGTCTGGGTGATCTCAGCCATCCTTTGAGCTCGAAAGCTGAAATGTCGGGACAAAAGTGAAGATTCGCTTTGGCAAAAACAGTATTTCTTATTTTTTGATTAATTGATTGATTACCTAATTATTATCGATTTATTAGTTACTTATTTATTTTCTTTCTCGTCTGGGCAATATCTCAGGCATCTTTTGAGCAAGGGAACTGACATTTGGACATGGTGGTGAACAAGTGATTGGGCCCTAAAAGTTTTTAAAATAATTTTATTACATACGAAATCTAAAGATTTCGTAAGTGTATTGATCAGTTCCATTTCTGTGTTTGTTTGTGTGTTTGTTTGTTTGTTTGTAGGCACGATAACTCAAGAACAGAAGAAGCTCCCCATGTCAAATTACACCACGTGATTCAGGAGGGTGATGGCTAGTGCTGATTAGATTTTGGTAAAAATCAGTCAAAGGTCAAGGTCACAGTGAGGTCAAAAATCCAAAAAAAAGTTATAGCTCGAACGGAAGAAGCTACCAATGTCAAATTACATCACGTGATTCAGGAGGGTGATGGCTTGCCCTGATTAGATTTTGGTCAAAATCGGTCAAAGGTCAAGGTCACAGTGAGGTCAAACATTTGATTTTTGATGGTTTGGTACAGAGTCATCATATAAACTTCTGGTTTGCGTCGCTACCTTCCCAAGAGACAGCTTTTATTAGACAAGGTCAGAGGTCAAGTTGATTTAAGTACCAGTCTATGACTGATTGTTTATTTATTGATTAATCCATTAATTATTTTTCGATGAATTACTTAATTTTCAAGAAGTTAACAGATTTGGAAGAAACGGTGTTGGTTTTTGGTGTGCTATTTGCCAATTGATTCTGAAATTAATTATTTTACGATTCTTATTTGTTTATTTAAATTTTGCAATTAATCAATTATTGTGCACTGCTCCCTCCCAATTCCATCTCCACGTGCTGTACCTGTACTTGTAAAAATATCCTTTTTTTTCATGTTTTGCTTTATTTTGTATGCTTAATGACATTCACAGATAGACCTGCAACATGTTTGTGGTACAATATACTGTCTTTTGATTAAACCCGTCAGCTGTCACGATGAAGTTCATTGCGAAAAGATTGCTCTCAGAGATTACTGTCAGATTGCTCACAGATCAGATAACTCAACAGCATGAAAGTGTAGATAAGATTTGTTGTCGCCACATTCTGCTGCTTGAGATTTTATTCAATTTTATCCTCATGAAGCGTGACTCACTTCGATTTACTCAAATTTAAACAGTATCTATACTTTACTGTGTCTGTGGTTACCAGGGCTATGCAGTTAACATTTACAGTGTCCGATTACGTTAACATTTTGCTTTGAAACCCACAGAAAAACGCCATGACCATTTGAGGCACATCCAATTTGCACACTAACACACATTTCTACTGCACACACTTGCAAAATACCACAATTACTTCATTTCATGTGACAGGAAAGTATGCAAGTGTTCTGATTGTTCTGAAACTTGACACAAGAATGCAAGACAGCACTTCACAATCTCCCGGGCTTCGTTATTTATTTATTTATTTTCCATTTTCGAATCGTGGGGGTTCCCGGTGGGGAGGGGGTTAGAGGGAGGAAACCATCTGAAACTTCGGATCTCTACTCGTCCCTTATTTACCAACCAATTGCTCTGAAACCCGATACAGTCCTTCTCCCCGATGGCATGTAGGATAGCTCGGTCTTAGTTTTTTTTTATTTTATTTCGGAGCTGGAGGGCTCCCAGAAAGATTTCCCCCCCAAATCTCGCCCTGTAGCTCTCGGTACCAGGAGATCGAGTCAGCATGTGTTTGAATCTTGGTCTGAACTACAACCTCAAGAGATGACCCTCAGCCCACTCTGGGCTATTTTATTTTGTATCATCTCCCTTTTTATGGAGATGCTTTGTTGCAATAGGTTGCTTTAAGGATCGCTTGTTCAACAAATGGACCAATTCACCCTTTCGTCATTTCGGGGTTGATAAACAGCTACAATATTTGGAAAAATGTTTCCCTGTTGCACAGAACCAGCAATGCTTATATTTATTTCTCCCGCCCCCCCCCCCCCCCTGCAAAAGCGGTTTGCATAACATTCTGTTATAGTGGGGCAACTTAGCATAACAATTGTGCATCCACACACACACACACACACACACATACACACACGCACGCACATATATACACACACGCACACACACATATATATATATATATATATATATATATATATATATATATATATATATATATATATATATATATATATATATATATATATATATATATATATATATATATATATATATATATATATATATATATATATATATATATATATACACGCACACGCACACACCTGGAATTATAGATGGATTATTATTTTTAATCAAGTGAACTAACAGCTTTTAACTATCGTGGCATTTTCCAGGAACCTAACCCAGACGATATTGGAGGGTTTACTGTGCAGCAAACCCTCCCTGTTTGCGGGACTTACGTTTTTTGAAAAACCCCGCATTAGTCAAAACCACAATGCGCAAAGTTAAGACTTTATGGGAACGATACGGTTAGGGGACCCAACTATAAAATTTATCGACTTTTTTGGCTAAACTCGTAAAAATGAAAAACACTTAAAATTGTACAGTCCCTACTTTTGTTGATGATGAAATTTGAAGAGAATTTGCACATCAGGTCAGTGAATTCAACTACCAATTATTTTTGAGGTCGTCATCGGCCAAAGGTCAACAACTTGGGTGTAATTTCTGAAATCCTCAATTTTCATTCGATTGATTTAAAATTTGAAGAGGATTTGCATGTCAGGTTAATGAATTCAACCACCAATTGTTTTTATGGTCAAATTTTGTTTTTGAAATTTCGCAAGTATCGACATCTTTCTTGTGTGTTTTGTTCGTTTTGTCTGTTGGTCTGCACATAATGTGAATATGTGTATTAATTACTTTAGACCAGTGCTTCTCAACCTTTTTTGTCCCACGCCCCACTTTGATTTTCAAAAAAATCGTACGCCCCACCATGATTGGAGACACCACAGTATATACTACATATGTATTCAAAAGGCTTTATTAAAACTTTATTGCAAATGTTATTCAATTGCTACTCACTTCAATAGTTATGATGCTATGAGGCATCAGTCGCAGCTTCAAACTTTTGAAAGCGATCATATACTGATTCATTAATTCTGAATCCTCATGCCCCACCAAAATATTGCCACACCCCACCTTGAGAAACACTGCTTTAGACCCTTCACAACCTTAAGACCCCGAAGAACCCTATTACACCCTTTAGAATCCTTGGACCTCGAAGACCCCTTTGAACCCCAAATGCCCTTAGACGACTTTCTTCACTTTTAGCCTTCACATCTTTCAGACATTTTAATACCCATAGACCATCGTTTTAAGACCCCTTAGACCCCTCAGACAATTCCGACCCTTTAGACTTTAAATTGCACTCTTTCGACCCTTTTGACCTTCTCTGACCTTTCGACTTTTCAGACCTTTGACCTTTATGCATTAATGACTTGACCATTGTGATCTTTAATCTCATACATCCTTTCCATTTATTTGCCACAAAATACACCACACAAAACAAGTTCTGGTGAGGGTCTGCAATCTGATTGTTCTTTCTTGTTTATGGTTTTACATACATGGAATTATTCGAAGAATGAAAAAATAGACTTGTAATCATTTGCTTTAAATCTGTGTTGCAGTGGAATCAAATTGTTTGGGTTAAATCGAGACTTTTATAACTGGATAATTTCACGGTTCTTTTTAAGCTTAAGATTTATGCCATTTTAGTGACTGAATAATGTCACCTCACAAGTTTTGGTGTGCATGCTGTTTTTCACATCGCTGCAGCAAAACTAAGTGTTGCATTCACCACTTCTACATCTTTGTTGTGGAGACTCTCTTCCATTGCTTACTACTCTATATGAATCTGAACCAGATGAAGAACTTCAGTAACACAAATCATCTATTCCAGAACAAGCACATGTATGATCGATCCTCTTGCCTGTTGATTTCACCAATTGATGTTAATTTTTGTTTTGGCTCCTTTCCATAAACCTTTTTTGTGACATTTTTGCTATGTATAATTCATTGTACAAGTTTGTTGAACAATGACTGCTGTCCCTAAAGTTTTTTATTTATTTATTTATTTATTTATTTTATTTTATTCTATTTTTCTCTCATCAGCTTTTACTTGAAGAGAAAAAAGAAATGGCAGTGCCATCTTTGCAATTGCTATTTTGTCCTGTAATAACCAATTCCCACTCCCCTCTTTCAGCCTATGTTGGTTAACTAACACTTGTTTGTCTTTCAGTGTTTCACTGGCAAGCTACAATAATGGGACCGGTAAGAAATTTATTTTGAAGCACTTTCATTCGTGTGTGTGTGTGTGTGTGTGTGTGTGTGTGTGTGTGTGTGTGTGTGTGTGTGTGTGTGTGTGTGTGTGTGTGTGTGTGTGTGTGTGTGTGTGTGTTTGTTTTACCCTCCGCTCTAGTTATCCCGTGCACACAAAGTCAAAAGCGGGGTTAAGCATTTGGTTCACGTCCGTCTGTCTTATAAGTTTGACAGAGGAACCGCATATTAATTGAATGTTTTAGTTTGAACCTGAATCTCAACGTGAATAGGAAGACAGGTTTTCCGCTTTAACGCAGACTCGTGTTTATAAAAGTGAGTGATGTTCTTTTTCTCGATGTACTTGAGCAAATGCAAAGTACTGCACATTGTATTTTATTACGATAATGTCTCAAAAAAAAACAATCGGGAAAACACTTGGAACACTTGCAATGCACTTTCAATTTCATACAAATCGTCCCTGATACAAATATTTAGCATATCTACAACTACAAAATATTCATAATGTGAAGTCATCCAACACCAGCCTGGGTTCAATGCAAAAACACAACCAATGTAATGTTGTCATTCTCAGAGCTGTCAACAAGAGCCTCAAAAAACGTTTCCGTGTCAGCATCATTGGGCGTTGTCCTCCATATCTGACTTGTGTGCATCATTCTGATCATAGCCACTTCCACCCCCAGAACAACTGTCAACACTGCTGATGCCAACAATCGTCACTGCTTCTGCTTGATTTTTCAAAGTCACTGTCTGATTTTGCACCGTTCTACTGGGACTCCAAGGCTGCCGGATGGGTAGTCAGTGACGTCCAGTTTGACCTTCCACCATTGCTTCATGTAGTTGGCGAGGGCAGCAGGTTCCATCAATTCTTCCCCTTCTTTTTCTGTCCAGACCAAATTGTTGACCAACAAGAAGATCTTCCATGGTGCCATACATGATGATGACATGTGAGACTGCTAAGTCCCCCTCCACAATGCTATTGCTGATGCTGATACACATCAATAGTTCAAAACTCGTGTTTGCGGTACTCGAAGATGTTTTTCCACCTCGACTTGGCTTTCACTTTGCTAAAGAAGTGGTTCACTGTGTACCTCTGGTCTTTCCACTCCCTTTTCAGTTTGGACTTGTAGTCAAAGTGGGAGGCCAAAAATTCAAGTGACTGGAAATCGGACTCGACATCACCCCAGTTGGCTGAGTTAAGCCACTTCATATGCCTGAAAACGTCTTGATGAAAGGAGTGGAATCTCTCTTCCAAACACTATTGGTCATGGTAAAACGTCTGATTTCAGATCTTTAACTTTGGTTGTTGCACAAGTTACATTCATCATTCCTTTGTAGGTTACTGTCATGTACTCCCTATTCTGCTTCTTTCTTTTCTCTTCTCTTCCACCCCCCCCCCCCCTTCCCAAGCATGTGATCAACAATACTCCTTGAGAAAAACTGATGAGTCCGATGGCACGCGTCAGCGATCTTTAAAATCATTATTTTATTTTAAAATTGACCTATGGTATATATTTGGACAATGTGTGGGTATCATTTTCTATGAGGTCTCCAGTTTTTATTTTACAACCCTCATCTGTATTTGGAGAAACTTATTGCGATTTTTAAATGTTCCAAACAGTCTGAAAGCCCATACCAAGGTGGAGTTTTCTTCCTCACAATTCACTTCCCGACAGACTACCCTTTCAAACCCCCCAAGGTACGTTGCTTTCTTGCTGAAGTTTTCGAATTGCTCTACCTTCACATTATGGTTTTAAAGTCATTTTAAGCGTTCCACTGCAGTTGTCGATGTTTTTGTTTTCTTTTTATTTTTACAAATAGTTGTTTTTTTGCTGTCAATTCAGCAATCGACTGTTCATCATACTTTTCGTTATCTACCTCACTGGTTGTCCTGTATAAGACTGATTAGGACAAATAAGGACAAAAATTAAAATATAAGGACAAAAAAAAAAAACTGTCTGCTATGAAGGGAAATGAAGGTGTCCTTTATTAATTTGAGCATGTCCATTCCAAAACTAAAGTCAGAAATGTCTCAGCACGTCAGGATTTTTAGTTACATAAAAATGACTTTTTTCAGGCTTTTTATTTATTTATTTTTAATCCAGCACATTTCACAATATAAACGCATCGTAAAACGTATAGTGACTGTTAATCATAAACTGAAGCACATTGAACAACAAACAAATTGTATAAAGTATACATTAACTGTTTATAAATGCTTTAAGCACTTGCTTTTACACTTGTGATTAGCAGTGGTTTGTCTCTGAAGAAGCCAGCAGTAGTCCTCCATCATGTTGAGGTTGAAACGCCCCTGATGGCACATCTCCATTGTGCTGATATCTTGGTGGAATCTTTCACCATGCTCACCGCTCACAGCACCAAGGTTGGCTGGGAAGAAGTCCAAGTGTGAATGCTTAGATAGCTCAAGTTCCCTGACAAGGTCATTTAACTCTTCCAGGTTGGTCAGGTGAGATTGTTTCACCGACTCCAAATCTGCTGGTTCTTAAAGCCCAGTGTCATCAGTATCATCACTGCAATCGCCACTTCCAATGTCAGCAGCAGCTGGTGGAACAGGTACGGGATTGTCCTCGTCATGTGGCGCAGGTTTTAGTCCTGACTCTGTCTGGATATGTTTTCTTGTTTTTCTTTGTGAAACCAGCCATTTTAACCATGCAGAAGTAACAGTCATTCAGACGATTCTTCAGCTCCCTCCACACCATTGGGATGACGAATGGCATCGATGTTCATTTCCCATTAAACAATTGTCATTCCGGAGGTACAAACAGTGCAACATATGTGTGGTTCCCATGTCTTGGTTGCCCACCTTGCAACCGAAGTAGTGCATGTATGTGACGTTGAGACGATCGGTTATGTCTTTCTGTTGGTTAGGAGGCGTTTTCTTGCCACATTCATCGCAAAAGCAGTCTTCACTGTTCCGACATGTTAGTCTTGTCCTATCAATCTGAAATATAGTAACATTAACATTTCATACAATAATAATAAAGTGTACACAGTGCTAAAAAGAAGACTCGTACGTCTTTTTTATTTATTTCTGTAACTATAAATCTATACGTGTTAAGTTAATTCTGATTTCAGATTCAAAATCAGCATGCTCAAATTAGTCTAAAACACATACATTTACATCGGCAGCAAATTTGTTGTTTTCCAGCATTCTGTTATTTGGACAAGTCAGTTAAAGGCTATTTTGGAACTGATTGTTCAAATCATGCTCTCGATTCTGTGACAACTTTAATGTTCGAGTTTGTCCGATTTTATCCATTGCAGTATTTCTCAAGCTTTAATTTTTAACGAGTAAAACAGTATTGAAATTTGTTGCTGCAAACCAGGTGGTGCGCTAACATCTTGTAATCTCCCAACCCCACATGTGATATTTTCCACCCCATCCACCCTTGCAGGTTACAATTTCCTCACGTTGCTTTTTATCTTGCCAAAACGAAGTTTTTGCAAGATATGTTAGTCAGCTTGTATGTTTTTTTTTGTTTTGTTTGTCTGTAATCACGTATAAGAAAAAAATTCTGCAGAGCACAGTTATCATTGGAAATTTTTGTAACATCGCATATCAGAGGCCTATAGAGGTCCCTTTCAGCGCATAAAATTTTGAAGGTCAAGGTCACTTTGTCGCAAATCAGGGGAGTCGACGAAACCCTTATTTTTTGAGTAATTTTGATCTGATCGTCTTCAAACTTCATGGGGATATAGTTTATGATCTGGCGCTCAGCTGATTAATTTTTAGTGGCGATTGGCCTTGACCTTCATGGTTAGCGCCGAAGGTCAAACATATTTGACCCCAAGGTCAAATTTTCAAGTTTTAGGAACCATATAGTGTAGTACCTCAAATTGAACACCTCGATGAGTGCTTTCTAGATATGTCAAGCTTGAGAAATTATGATGTCATTTGGTGACGTTATGAGGCAAACGCATATTTTTCATGGTTACTCTGTAGAACGATTCTCATCGGAATCTCGTAAGCAGATATTCCTCAAGGAGTCGCTCCTGGTGGATAGCAGCTCTGTTCACCTCAGTGTGACCTTAAAGAAGTCACACGTGGTCACCTTTTGGCAAGATACGGGTCTTTTATTATTATTATCATAATTAATATGTACATACAGTGACCTGCAAAGTATTCACTCCCCCCTCCAAAGTTTTTTTTTTAACATTTTGATGCCACCTGAGCTTAGTTGCATGTCAGGTCAGGCCAGATTACATCTGTGACTTGCTACAGGTATGATGTAAACCTGTACTAACCTGTTCCATGGTCAGGTTGTCGGCGACTAAACAGTCTCCCCCACCAGGTTTTTTTAGTGAGGAGGGTGTTTGGCTCTGGACACCCAGCAGGATTAAAAACAAAACCTGTCAAAGGGCGGAGGAGCTCCTTGTGAGCCAACGGCCATCCATATCTCGTGCTCAACTGTCTCTGCGGACGTCGACCTGCAGTTGGGTTACTTCGTATTAGGAGGTTGGTGGCAGGATTTGCAGTCCGGCCAGCGTAAAACCCTTCATTCCGCAAAACACAGAAATCTGAAAACCCACTCTGTGGGAGTATCTCCTGTGCAGCTTCCCTTCGCAGGGCAGCTCACCGGATGAAGGGATTGGGGCAAAGCCTTCGGGACCCCTAATCTTTGATGATAGGAGGGAAACCACGGGGTAACATTCCCGGGTCAGATTGCGGGAGAGTGTGTCGGAGTGGTGCTGAGGAGTCGTCCACCAGATGGCGGTCTCCTTGGGTTAACCTGAGGCGGTCCCTTCGGGTGTGTGTGTGTAATGTCCTATCCCTAAGAGAGGATGATCAGCTGTCTGTTATCGTCTGGGCTCAAACGTTTGGACATCGTTATTGCAGCACTCTCTGTGGTTCGGAGACCGGATTGCGGTGAGATCATGGCGGGTGGTTACACCTACTCTTGGTCTGGTCGCTCTGATGGTTACCATGCCCAAGGAGTTGCTGTCGCTGCGTCCAATAAGCAAACTCCAATGATAATTGAGGTCACACCGGTCAAGAGCGTATTATGAGACTAAGAATTCGTTACTCCTTAGGTGTCACTTCACTGGTCTCTGTCTATGCTCCGACTGAGGAAAGTGATCTTACCGTGAAGGGCGCATTCTTTGCCACGCCAGTGGTGAGTATGTTGAGGTCATGGAGAGATTCACTTTCCTTGGCAGTGATATTCATGTCTCTGCTGGCTGAGAGCCAGAGATGAAGAGACGTCTGGGTCGGGCCTTGGGAGTCATGGATTCACTGGATAATGGGTTGTGGTGCTGCCAATACCTGTGCGAGAGGGTGAAAGTCCGAGTCTTCAGGTCCTTGGTGCTTCCAGTCTTGCTCTATGGATGTGAGACTTGGACTCTGACCAAGGATCTGAGACGGAGACTTAATTCCTTTGGTACCAGGTCTCTTCGGAGAATCCTTGGCTCTCGCTGGTCGGACTTTGTGTCCAACGAGCGGTTGCTGAGAGAGACTCAAATGAGATTTGTTGCCTGCATAGTCCGTGAACACCAGCTATGGTTGTATGGAAATGTGGCTCGTTTTCCTGACACTGATGCTGCTCACCAGATTCTCTCAGCGAGGGAGTCTTGTAAGTTTAAGAGGCAAATGGGCCAACCACGTGCCTCGTGGTTGCAGCAGGTTGATCGGCATCTCAAGGAGTTGGGGATAGGCCAGGCATCTGCCTGGGGGATGGTGAGATGGAGGCCCCTGGAGTACCGGCAAAAAGTGGATACAGGGAACCCCACAACGCGTACACAGATGCAACTTCTTAAAAGGAACACATTTAATGAAAATATACGAATATTTACGAAGGACAATAATTCAAAAGTTAATGATTATAACTAACTAAATAAATCCTACAGTTGAGGCACCTCCTCACACAGACTCAAATACAGACAAAAAGAAAACAAAATAACAAGAAAACCATTCCTTTCAATTATTCTTGTACTTAGCTTGGCCCAGACCTGGTCTTTGTGGAACCTGGAATGGAGGCACTTCTCCCAGCACGTGCAGACTCGTGAAATGGTGCCGTCGCTTCTCTTGTAGCAGGACAAACGCAAGCCAGGCACTCCGCGAGCGTCACTCGACACCAAGGCTCCGACGTGTTGCTGCTTCGTGCGTCGATCGTCCTCACTGACCCAACCAAGAGCCGAAGGCCAGTGTTTTGCTTCACCATGCGAGCCAAATCGCCTCAACACGAATACAAGGGTCGTGTCGTTGTCCTCGGCGTGCACTCACCCTCCACTCTCACCTCTCCAAAATCTGCAACCCCCTTCCTCTTTGATCATGGCTCTTCAAAGTGTGCCAGCCCTGAACTCCTGCCTCTGACTCTCTTCCAAAATCAACTCTGCCTCGTGCGTTCCTCACACTGACCTCGTGTGTGCGCTCTTCCGAGATCTCATCCTATTCAGTCAGAAGCCTCCCACGCCCTCTTCCTCTTCGACGTCATGCCGAACAATTCTCCGCCTCCGCGGCATGGCCTGTTCGCACGAAACCCGGGAAGGCAGGGCTCCTGCCTGCTCGGCTAGCTTCTGGCGTGACACCCATCAATCACTGGGGGTCGTGACTTGGCCTGTTGTGACCCTTTGAAGGCAGGGCTTTCTGTTCGCTTGTAGTCGTTTTAGGGACGTGTTCCCCACCTTTATTGCCAATCTTGAAATATAAAAACACAGGGAAAAATCACAGAGGGGTGATTACATACTGTGTGAGCTTATTCTTAAACCCTAGCTAATTAATATGACACCACCCCTCGTGTGGTGACACATAACACTTAAGCTTACAGTTTCCCTATTTACTTTCATTGAGATGCCACCTCCATGTCCACGGAGCAACCTACTCTATTCAATGCTAAATTCCCTCTTGAATTTCTCCATCTACCCCCACAACCATAACAATATTGCCCAGATGAGAAAGAAAATAAATAATCAATGGATCCATAATAATCAAGTAATTAATCAATTAATTGATCAATCAAGAAATTATAAAAAAAAATATTGTTTGTGCCAAAGCTTTTGGCTTGGCCAAACGTCTTCAATTTTGTCCCCAAATTTCAGCTTCCGAGCTCAAAGGATGGCTGAAATATCGTCAGACAAGCAAACGGAGTAGAACCTGAGTACTCCCTTCGGTGCCTGGTGATGACCTCATGCGTTGCCTGGATATGGAATTGGGAAGGAGCGGTGTCCAAAAACGAGAATGAGAATGAAAAAGTGAAGTGTGAAGAAGTAGAAAGGTGTGAAAGGAACAAAGAGCGAAAATGATGGGAAGAACCCAGATGCAGTGCCTATATAAAGTATTCACACCCCTCGACTTTTGTCACATTTTGTTGTTACAGCCTGAATTTAAAATGGATTAAATCAAAAAATAATTTTTGTCGCCGATCTACACAAAATACCCCATAATGACAAAATGAAAACGTCTTTTGAAATTTTTACAAAATAATTAAAAATTCAAAACTGAAATGTCAGTTGTCAATAAGTATTCAACTTCTTTTGCAATCCAAATTAAGCTCAGGTGTGTGTAGTTTCCTTTGTTCATCTTCAAGAAGTTTTCTCAATTTTCATCGAATTGACCTGAAATTTAAAGAATTTGCATATTGAGTCACTGAATTCGTTCACCAATAAAAAGGTAGGAGCTATTTTTTTTTATTTTATTTTTTTTTACATCAAAAGGTTATAGGTCAAGGGTCATCTGAAGTCGTCTTTGTTTTTTTTAAATTTTACTTCTGCCACCAAAGGTGGGTGGAGGTTATATTGTTACGAATTTGGAAACCATTTGCATTCACACATACAGTTGACCCAAAGTTTAGTTATTTCGTTAAGTATACGTGGATAGTAAGAATCGTTCCCTTATGTCTAATGGGAATTTCATGTGTGTGTGTGCTGCGAGTTTCTTTCTAGTTAGTTTTCTACATCAATCCCCTCCACTCCTTCAACTCCGTTACGCACGTGTTCAAGGCCACGAACGTAGACGGAGTTTCCATCGCTTCAGAGCCGACTCCGCCCCAGCAAGATGGAATGTTCCTCTCATCCAATCAGGGGTGAGATCGCTGCAGCTCCAACTCCGCCGCATCAAGAAAGAATGTCTCCCCTGTCGACACGGAGAAGACAAAGGTGCCTCGGAGCTCTGGCTCCGCCCCAAGAAGAAAGAATGTCTTCAGTCCAACCAGGGGCAGACACCGCAACAGCCCACACAGATCGGAGGCGGCCTCGTCCAATGAGGAGAGGACACCGATCACCCCGACGCCCCCCCCGACCAATGAGAGGGGGAGTTACCAGAGAGCCCGATCCCTCGACCCAGCACGAGGAGATGAGGATTGACGGCGCGATCCTGACAGAAGGGGGTCTCGTCTCGCTTTTTGGTTCGTGGTTGGATCGTGCTGGCTGGCGTCTGTCTCTTCGCCCTCAATCCTTGGTGCCTGGTGCGTTGTTGGTTGTGGGTTCAAGTCTCACCCTCCTTGGTGTGCCTGGTTCGTCGTAAAGCTGTTCCACGGTCCCTGAGCTCACAAGTGCGGGTCGGCCAGACCGCACGAGGCGGCCAGGTACCCGACCAGACTCTGACCCCCAGCTTGCCTATCCTCCACGGCTGGAGGGTCCAGTAAAGGCCAGCCGGCTCCATTTCTTTTTGGGTGTGTGGCACCAGTCTGTAAGTAAAACTGTTAAGTGATTGCCATTGTACATTTGCCTGCATTTATATTCGTGATTGTCTGCTCTGTTTCCCTCCCTATTGCCTTTTGTAAATAAATAAGTTAAGTATTCCAGTTCGTTGTCTGTGTTTTCTTTCATTGACCCAGTATGGTTCGGGCTTGAGAATTAGGCCGCTTGTGTCGTAAATTGCGATTTGGACCAGCAGGTTTTGGTAATTCCCGTTGGGTTACGCCGCACCCGAGTCTGTAACAGCGACTCAGTTCGGACGAAGCCTGCCGAGGGCGTGGCTTCCCTGGTAGTTAGACGGCGTTGGTACTTTGGTAAATTGGAATAGACAAATAAACCCCACCCCACTCCGTCAAAATATTGGCGACCACGGTCGATTAAGCGACCCGTCGGCTTCGGAGTTATCCGGAGCGATGACCTTCAATTCCGGGAGTCCGGTGGGAGACGGTCTAACAACTGCCCCATCTGGCGGTCGTCCTCGCCACCGAACCCGGCACCACAACAATATTTTCACCCCTGTCTGTCTGAGCAGGATATCTCAAAAAGTTGGGGAAGGGTTCTGTCAAAATTTACTGGACAGGTTGGGTGTGTGACGAAGAATGGATTCGATTTGGTGAAGAGCTGGATCCATTGATTTCAGTGATTCTTCACCATTGAGTGATCAGGCTAAAAACAATATATAGCATGTCTCAAGTTTTGGATGGATTTGGACAACACTTGGTGACAGGTTGGATGTATGACAAGAAAGAATCGATTAGATTTTGTTTCTGGTCCGGATGCAGATCCGGCCTATCGGTGGGATACAAAAGTATCAGCCTGGCAGAGGTATGCACTCAACCGAGTACTGTTCTAGTCTTGTTTAGCAAACAGAAGTAGTTGTTTATGTTTAGCACACCGAAAACAAAGTGAACTCGGATGGGCTTTGCATTTTCAGGCACTTAGGTTCTTTCTGAAGACTCCATCTTTGCTCTTCACTTATAGGGGTTCCTTCTAACTCCAATGCAATATTTGCTTTTCCATTTAATTGTGTTTGTACCACATCCTGATCGTGATGTGGTATGGACTGTGCTTCCCCACTGATGGACCTTTGGTAGCTTGTATCTGTTACTGCATTCAAGCCTGGGGAGTAAATACTGAAATCTATCCACAATGACTTCAGAAAGTATTCAGACACCTCGACTTTTGTCGCATGTTGTGTTACAGCCCGAATTTTTAAATGGATTAAATTTAACTTTTTTGGTCACCGATCTATACAAAACACCCCATAATGACAAAATGAAAACATGCTTTTAGATGATTTTGCAAATTAATTAAAGATGAAAATCTCAAATGTCTTGCATCAACAAGGATTCAACGCCAAGTCAACACTTTGTAGAAGCGCTTGTGGCAGCGATTACATATTCGAGTATTCTTCGGTATGTCTGTATCAGCTTTGTTTTGGGCTGATAGGTTTCATGATTTTGGAGTTATGGAGGACACACGATTGCAAGTGGGGGACGGGTGAACTGATAAAATGATGAACTGATTGGATCCATCCATCCATCCATCCATTGGGACCATGCTCTGTGCAGAGCATTTGTGCTGCCTCAGCAGTCTCCTTGGCTATTGGACACAATCCTGGACGGGTCACCACTCTGACACAGGATACCAGCATGCTGGCACTCATTTTGCTGACCTCAGAAGGATGACAGGCAAAGTCAACCCCACCTGGTATTAATTCAACAGATGAGTGGGATTTGAACTAAGGATCACAAGCCCACCACTATAACCATTATGCCAACACCAGGCATACTGATTGGATTTTGGATATTGGGTTCAAAAAGTCAAAGATTGAAGTTCATGTTTTTGATCTTTCATTGATCTTTATGACCAGATAACTTGTGAACCACAGAAGTGATTTCACCAAACAATTGGCACAAGTATGGATTGTGATACAAAGATGAGCTTTTCATTTTGGCTTATACAGGTCAAAGGTCACATGCCCGTTGAAAATCATTTTGCAGATAACTTCAGTTCGAAGCGTTTGTTTTCTTTTACTCATCTTTTCTCTCGAATTATTTCTCATGTGACTTTTGGCAATGAGTCATGGGCAGTGGCATTCTCCCCCCCGCCCCCACCAACTTAAATTCCCAAAAGAGAGGAAGGACCCCAATTCCCTCAAAATATACCTCACCGGTCAGAAGTTTTAGAACGCCCCCATTCTTCCAGTTTTTACTGAAATTTAAGCAGTTTAATGTTTCAACGTACTCTGAAATTAAAGCATAGAATAAATAAACAATTGCAAATAAAAAAAATCATGGAATCGTTTTGTTGAACAAAATTAAATTTAAATTTTTGACTCATCAAAGTAGCCACCTTTTGCAGATATAACAGCCGAACATACTCGTGGCATTCTTTCTACAATGGAAATCAAATATTGTTTGGAAAGTTCTTCCCAACACTGTTGCAGAAGTTCCCACAAATGTGTTGCTCTTTTAGGTTGCTTTGCTTTCACCCTTCTGTCCAGTTCATCCCAAACCAGCTCGATGGGGTTTAAGTCTGGAGAATGTGATGGCCATTTCGTGATTTGAAGACGACCGTCTTATTCTTTTCTTCGACTGTCTTCTTCTTTTCTTTTCTGACATAGCCTGGAGGTATGTTTTGGGTCATTATCTGGCTGTCGGATGAACCTCTTTCTAACCAGGCGTAGACCAGAGGGTATTGCATGGCGCTGCAAAATGCTGTGGTAGCCCTTTTGGTTCAGGGTGCCAGTCACTCTGTGCAAGTTGCCGACTCTGGATCCAGAAAAAGAGCCCCAGATCATCACGCTTCCTCCTCCATGTTTGACAGTTGGTGTCACACACTGAGGAACCATCCTTTCCCCTACTCGACGGCGTACAAAAACCCTGCGTGATGAACCGAAGGTTTCAAATTTTGACTCATCGGTCCAGAAGACCTTCTTCCGGTTTTCAGTTATCCACTGGTGGTGCTTCATGGCCCAGGAAAGCCTTTTTTTTTTTTCTTATTTTGCCATCTTAGCAATGGCTTTCTTACTGCCACTCGACCTGTCAAACCTGCAGCTCGAAGTCTTCTCTTCACAGTTCAAACTGAGACTTCCTCACTTTGACCAGTGTTAAGCTGTGCTTGAAGCTGCTGTTCTGTGAGCCACCTATCACGCAAGCTGTTGACTCTCAGAAACTTGTCTTCTGATTGTGTTGTGGCTTTCGGTCTGCCAGACCTCTTCCTGTCAGTTTCCTCCAGTTTCCAAGTGCCTTTTGATGTTGTCGGAAACTGTACTCACTGACACCTTGGCTTCTTTGCAATTTCTCCAAAGGAAAGACCTACACTTTTTAGGGTTATAATGGTCTGTCTGTCTTCCTTTGTTAATTGTCTTTTTCTTGCCATTATGATTGCAATATACTACTTCCTGCAGTGCAATATTGTCCAAATAATGCTTCAGAGGGTATAGTAACACAGTCTGTTCCAACACTGCTTTTACACAGAGGGTTTGCAACCAATCAATAAAAGTTGGGACATCTGTTGGAATTGTTTGCATCAACTTTCAAGGCTTGATTCACTTCACTTGCTGCAGAACAGCTGCAGTTGCTAACCCATTACTTGTTTCTTGAAAAGAGCCTTTTTTACAACTCTGAAATTTACATTATTTTTCAGTTTTTGGTCAACTAAACTTTTTTTTAACCTATGGCAGTTTACCGCTTAGCTTTGTACCATTTCAGGTTATTCACTGGACTTGAACTGCTTAAATTTCAGTAAAAACTGGAAAAATGGGGGTGTTCTAAAACTATTGACCAGTTAAGTATGGCATTGTGTGCTACTCTTGGTGGGAGGGGGCATTGCAAGTTGAACAAAAACACCATCTATGTATGTATAATTTTTATTTAATTTTGTTTTTGTCAGCGAGTTGCATCTTGTCTTTTGCCAAACCAAACTAGTGAAAGAGTTTGAAAGTAATCTTGCCCTTTGCTATGTTTTCCAGGTTGCTTTTACCACACGCATCTACCACCCCAATATTAACAGCAATGGAAGCATCTGTCTTGACATCTTGCGATCACAGTGGTCCCCTGCTCTCACAATTTCCAAAGGTGTGTCACTAATTTTTCTCCCTACTCTCACCCCCCACACTCCCACACCCCAATGACATCGATGCAATTTTGTCATAGCATATGGTGTGTCCCAATGTTTATTCGGACCATTTTATACACGTGATTATTTATCAACATCACTTTGTAATTGACATCACAAAGCCTCTTTGAAGCATCATTCACATTGGTCAGACTTTAAATGTGGTAGACTCTTCCTTCCAAGTTGACTGATTCTGGAGATGAGTACACAGGGAAGGAGGGATTGGGAAAGCGGGACAGGGCAGTTTGTTTGGGTCCAGTGGTGGGGGAGGGGGGGGGGTTGCAGCTATGCATTGTAATGTAGCATTTTGACTGTTTTCCTGCCTTTCATTGTGAATAGCAATAACTTTCATAGTAATCTATAAATATGCTGGGCAGGATATGATTATAAAGGTATATCTCAATTTACTAAAGTGTGGCATTCCTGGAGTACAGAATGTAAACTGAAAAAGAGGTAAATCGAAATCTCCTTTCCTATTATTTTAAAGGAGGCATTATGTTTTCGGGTTGTCCGTCTGTGTGACCATGACAGGTTTTCGTTACTGTGATAACTTAAGAATAGCTGAAGGGATCAAAGTCAAACTTGCTACAATGATGTGTAATGATTTTATAATAAACTGATTAGATTATGGGGTAAAGAAGTCAATGGTCAGAGGTCCCGTTGGGTAAAAATTGTAACTGCGCAAACTTGTGAACCAGTGATAGGATTTGGACCAAACTTAGTATAAGTATGTAGCATGATGCAAAGATGAACTGATTAGATTTGGAATCAAAGGTCAGAGTTTGTCAGGTAAAAATGTGGTACTTGAGAACAGCTGAAGGATTTAAATCAAACTTGTATAATGTGGGCAGAGGTATATTGGTCAAACAGTGCCATTCTTGTTTCGTTTCATCACCTCAGCCTGTTTGGGAAGGCTGAGGTGATGTTTCATCACGGAGGTGCCTCAGCCTTTGTCGGTGTGAGAGGTGATATTACATGTTGGCATTTTGAAATTCCGACCACATTCCTTTGTGAATGTCAGGTATTTTTAGACCCTCCACAATAAAAGGAAAAAAAAAATTGATTCTTTCAAAATGCCAACAGGATTAGAACAGGACCAGACAATGCCGGGTACCCCTGCTTGTGCTAAATAAAAGAAAATTCTGAACATTTTCATGGAGTTTGTACTCATCACAAACTAGCAATGATGGTGAGGTTATCACCCCTTTTCATTACGTTTTATTCTGCCCATCTTCATGTCCAGCCTTATACCCTGATAATGTTTCGCTCGTGCAGCAGTTGAGCTTGAAGAAGGTCTCTTGCTGGATATCTTCAGGGATGAGAGGTTACTGCAGATTTAAAATGATGGAGCATTCAAACAAAGAGACTGATGCATGATGCTGCTTGAAATGCATCGTACACATGTACGCATGGCTCTGACAATATACGGCTGATGCATGGCTGACGTAGCTCATGAAAGGAGCGGAGCACTGTTTGAAATTTCATCGATAGTGCTGCATTGGATAGTATTTGCATTTCGTTGTCACGAAAAACACTAATGTAAATCCAAAAACCTGCAATAGAAAGTGGAAAAAAAATGTAAATTCCCAGAGACTCGTATCCCTTGCCTGGAATTGAAACCCTCAATGCTGTTTCAGGTTCAAATTGGGTTTCCACACTGGACCTCAAGAGCAAGCTTATAAAATATATCAGCAAGCCAATAAAACATTTGTTTGATGCCTGTGGTTTAACAAATTAGAATTTAGCTTTCTGATTTATTGATTCTAAGATTGTACTGTCGCCAGTATAAATTTTGCAATCCAGAATTTTGCTGATGTGAACTTCGGCATATTTTTTGCAATGTAAAATCTACATGCATGCAAATGGAGATGTGCAGCGTCCGATTGGATGAAAGTATACTAACCCAGTACTCCTGTATTGAAGGTGGGCAGTTTGGCTCAGGTGGAAACCTCAGCCTAAAATTTCAAATTTACTTCTGCAACTATGGCATTACACATTTGTGTTTTGTCTTTTTACAATTGTTGGGGTGTTTCTTTTTTTCTTGCATCTTTCCTTGGAAACCAATGATGCTTTTGAGAGATGTTTTATTTCATGCTTTTTTGAAATGGTGATGTGCATAATGTGAAACGATGATAATGCTTTTATTTGTTCCTGCAGTTCTGCTGTCTATCTGCTCACTGCTCTGTGATCCTAACCCAGATGATCCCCTGGTGCCAGAGATTGCACGCATCTACAAAAATGATAGGGAGAAGTAAGGGAAAGCGTGCTTATTCTTTTTTTTTTTCATACATTGTGCTTTTTGGCTGTTTTTTTTTATTTTATTTTTTTTCTGACGGGCAATTCTCACAGAGTTTGATTCCTTGTGGTGAAGATGAGCATTGTGATTATGTAGCGGTATATATTTACATGTTTTGCTGGGAGTTTCAGATGGTATTCTAAGGACTGAGCAGTCACAAGGTGCATTGCCTTGTTATGGGTGCTAACCACCCTTATCCAATTTGTCCTTTAACGGACGAGCGCACTTGCAACTACGATCATATTCACCCGGAAAACAAGTGGTTTTGTAATGAAATCAGTAACATCGGGCAAGAAAACAACAACAAACATCAACAAGCAAAAACGATCATTAACACACACCCCTTAACTCACTATGCTTATGCTCACAAATCAAGGAACAGGTGGAAGTTCCTTACTTACCTAACTTAACAGGCCCAGCCATTCCACAAGGATTGACAACACAGAAACTACCCCAGCGGGACACCACTGCACTTTGAGGCATGAGCAGGATTGAGCCAACATCCTTGCTGCAGTCAGTTCCTGACCCAACAAGAGGAGGGGGCATGGCTGGTTGGGTGGTGCTTAGTGGAGACGGCACCTCCAGAGGGTTGTTGGGGAAAACCCAACAGCACTCGTACACAGCTCCACGAGGCTAAGTTCCAGGCTTCTCTCCTCCCCCTTGCTGGTTGCACCATCTTAGTAGAACCCCCACCTACCCTCTTCCCTCATGCATTTAGCCCCTCCCCTCTAAGCCACTCATGGCACAGTTTGATGGGTCAAGATGTTGCCTACTGACTTGTCACACAGATGCTCCTGAAGATCGGTGTGGCGCTTTGACGTTTCACACCCAAACTCGCATCTGATGGCCCACCAGGACACTTTGAAAGCATAAAAGACAGATTATGAAGGCAAGCCTGAAAAATGATCCCTTTCCTCCAGTCACACCTCCCCTTCTTCCCACCTCCTCAAATCTTGTTCCTCCCCCTCCCACTCCCATCTTTACCAAACCTCGACCCAGTCTCATCCTATCCTTCTCCCAACCATTCCCTTCTCCCTCCTCCCCCATGGCCATGCCTGCTCTCATCGCCTCGCTTCCCTCTCAAAGCTTCCCTCTCACCCCTCCCTCTCAAATCGGCCACCTCCTTCCTCTTCAAAGCAAACTTCACTCTTTCCTCCTCTTCCCACCCCAAGCTTCCCCTCACCTTTCTTGAAATCTCTCCCCTTGCCCTTCTCCCTCTCACGCTTTTCCCGCGCCTCGCCATTCCCGCCCCTCGCCATTCCCGCCCCTCGCCATTCCCGCCCCTCGCCATTCCCGCCCCTCGCCATTCCCGCCCCTCGCCATTCCCGCCCCTCCCCATTCCCGCCCCTCGCCATTCCCGCCCCTCGCCATTCCCGCCCCTCGCCATCCCCGCCCTCGCTATCTCCCCCGTCTCATTTCTCATGATTCGCTACTTCTGGTCATGATTCCTAATTTCATGATTCCCTACTTTCTCATGATTCCCATTTCATGATTCCTCATTTCATGATTCCTACTTCATGATTCCTCTCTACTCGCATGATTCCCATTTCATGATTCCTTACTTTCATGATTCCTACATTTCATGATTCCCTACTTCTCATGATTCCCTACTTTCATGATTCCCTCATTTCATGATTCCCATTTTCATGATTCCCATTTCATGATCTCTACTTCTCATGATTCCCATTTCATGATTCCCTACTACGATTCCCTACTACATGATTCCTTACTGTTTCATGATTCCCTCATTTCTCATGATCCTCTACTTTCATGATCCCTCTACTTCATGATCCCCTACTTCTCATGATCCTCATTTTCATGATCCCTCATTTCATGATCCCTTCATTCTCATGATCCCTACTTCATGATCCTCATTTCTCATGATCCCTACTTTCATGATCCTCATTCTCATGATCCCTGCATTTTCATGATCCCCTTACTTCATGATCCCCAAATTTCATGATCCCCTACCCATGATCCCTACTTCGATCCCCTCGCCATCCCCTACTTCCTCATGATCCCCTCCCTCGCCATCCCCCTCGCCATCCCCTCCTCATGATCCCCGCCCTCCCTCGCCATCCCTCGCCCTCCCTCATGATCCCCGCCCTCCCATCGCCATCCCCCGCCCTCCCCATGCCATCCCCGCCCTCCCCTCATGATCCCCGCCCTCCTCATGCCATCCCCGCTCCTCACCCTCGCCATCCCCGCCCTCCTCCTCGCCATCCCCGCCCTCCCTCATGCCATCCCCCGCTCTCATGCCATCCCTTACGCCCTCCCCTCGCCATCCCTTCATTCCTCATGATCCCCGGCCCTCCCCCCTCGCCATCCCCGCCCTCCCTCATGCCATCCCCGCCCTCCTCATGCCATCCCCGCCCTCCTCTCGCCATCCCCGCCCTCCTCATGCCATCCCCGCCCTCATGATCCCCGCCCTCCCCTCGCCATCCCCGCCCTCCCTCATGCCATCCCCGCCCTCCTCATGCCATCCCCGCCCTCACCCTCGCCATCCCCATCTCTCATGATCCTCATTTCTCCTCATGATCCCCTATTCTCCTCATGATCCTCATTCCTCATGATCCCCATTCCTCATGATCCCCATTCCTCATGATCCCCACTCCCTCATGATCCCCTATCTCCTCATGATCCCCATTCCTCATGATCCCCTATCCCCGCCCTCCCCTCATGATCCCCCGCCCTCCCTCAGCCGCCATCCCTGTCATTCCCCGCTGATCCCCATTCTCATGATCCCCGCCCATTCCTCATGATCCCCATTCTCATGATCCTCATTTCTCCTCATGATCCCCGCCCATTCTCATGATCCCTTACTTCTCCTCATGATCCCCTGGCTTCTCCTCATGATCCCCTCTTCTCCTCATGATCCTCATCTTCTCCTCATGATCCTCATTTCCTCCTCATGATCCCTCATGATCCCTCATGATCCTCATGATCCCCATGATCCCTCAAGGATTCTTCATGATCCCCATGATCCCCATGATCCCCATGATCCCTACGATCCCCCAGATCCCGCCATGATCCCCATGATCCCTACGATCCCCATGATCCCCTCACATCCTCATGATCTCACGATCCTCATGATCCCGCATGATCCTCATGATCTCATGATCTCATGATCCTCATGATCCTTCTCTCATGATCCCCATTCTCACATGATCCCCATTTTTCATGATCCCCTTACTTCATGATCCCCAGCTCTCATGATCCCCTACTCATTCATGATCCCCATTTCATGATCCTCTACTTCTCATGATCCCTTACTACATGATCCCCAGTTTCTCATGATCCCCTACTCTCATGATCCCCATTTCATGATCCCCTACTTTTCATGATCCCCATTCTCATGATCCCTCTACTTTCATGATCCCCTGTTTCTCATGATCCTACTACGATCCCTCACTACGATGTCTACTCATTTCATGATGTCTACTACTTTCATGAGGATAGCCTCATTTTCATGAGGTTCACTCATGATCCCTGATTATTTCTCATGATCCTCATTTCATTTCATGATCCCCTTACTATTCGCCATGATCCCTCATTTCCTCATGATCCCCTCTTCTCCTCATGATCCTCATTTCTCGCTCATGATCCTTCCATTTCTCCTCATGATCCCCACATGATCCCCTCGCCATCCCTCATGATCCCCTTCGCCATCCCCTCGCCATCCCTACGCCATCCCCCGCCATCCCCGCCATCCCCGCCATCCCCGCCATCCCCGCCATCCTCGCCATCCTCGCCATCCTCGCCATCCTCGCCATCCTCGCCATCCTCGCCATCCCCGCCATCCCCGCCCTCCCCTCATGCCATCCCCCCTCGCCATCCCCCCTCGCCATCCCCCTCGCCATCCCCCCCCGCCATCCCCCTCGCCATCCCCCCTCGCCATCCCCCTCGCCATCCCCCCTCGCCATCCCCCCCTCGCCATCCCTCACGCCATCCCCTCGCCATCCCCCTCGCCACCTCCCTCAGCCACCTCCTCGCCATGCCACCCCCCTCGCCACCCCCCCCCGCACCCCCCCCCCCCTCGCCACCCCCTCGCCACCCCCCCCTCGCCACCCCCTCGCCACCACCCCCTCGCCACCCCCTCGCCACCCCCTCGCCATCCCCCCCTCGCCATCCCCCCCCCCCATTCTCCTTCCTGTCAACTTCCTCACCCGGATCTCAGCCAACGGAACTCCAGCTCTTCTGGATCTGATTTTTCACCAATTTCCCAGAAAATGTCTGTTGTTCTGCTTCTTCTGCTCCAATCGGTTCACTTGATCATATTGGTTCACGAAAAAATAAGTGACCACTATCTTCGTTATTTCTGTCTGTCTGTCTGTCCCGAGCATAGCTCCGTGGGTTTTAATCCGATCCTGAGAATGGGTGTGGTGCGCCC
The DNA here is from genome assembly GCF_056783735.1 of Eptatretus burgeri. NCBI lineage: Eukaryota > Metazoa > Chordata > Myxini > Myxiniformes > Myxinidae > Eptatretus > Eptatretus burgeri. The sequence goes on from NC_140970.1 coordinate 98,184,080, forward strand.
ATTATGGGCGGAGCCATGCCCAAAAAATGTGTTTTTAGGGGTTGGCCAATTTCAATTTGCATCTTCTCCGAGGGGGTTTGTCGAATCTGACAGGGGTTTTGGTATTTGGTTAGCCCCACGGAGCTCGATTTTTTTTTTTTTTTTTTTTTTCTCATTTTCGTCAGAAGGTCACAAACTGAGAAAATTGCTGATTTTGACATAAAAATCCATCTTCTCCGAGGGGTTTGTCGAATCTGGCAGGTGTTTCGGTATTTGGTTAGCCCAATGGCACCTGCATTGCCCCACGGAGCTCTATTTTTCATTTTTGTCCCAAGGTCAAGGTCATGAACTAAGAAAATTGCGAATTTTGACATAAATCATACGACCGCCCAAATTTTGAGAGCTGGGATGACAATATTTTTTTATGCATAATCTTGAGGTCATTCCCCACCTAAAGTCTTGAAATGATTTTGCTCTATCTTGAACACCTTGCCCGTGTCGCCCCCTTCAACTTTGTTTTTTCGCTGATTTCATCAAAGTCTGGATAATCCGAGGAGTGCGAAATGCCATATAGCCTATATGACGTTATATTGTTCCTGGAATGTTCCAGAGGAAGTTTTGTACCAAAGGTCATAATCCTTGACCTTTGACCTTTAAAGTTGACAAAGGTGAAGTTTTCAAAGTTGTGGGAATCGAACCGGGTTTTCGACCTTCTTCGACGAACTAACTCCAATAAGCTATAGCACGTCGTATCCTGTTTCCTTATTTTAATGTCCACAACATTGTTTTGTAACATTTAAAGGTTATGCAAAGGTCAAATTTTGAAAGTTGTTGAACGAAACCGGGTTTTTGACATTTTGCAGCTAATAACCTGTAACTCGTACCACATCATGTTGATCATTTTTATAACTTGGTCAAACATTATCACATTGTCTCATCCTTGACTTCTGAAACAATCTACATCGTCAAATACCGCTCGTGAACCATCGTCGTCTTCAGACATGTGCCTGTTAAAGTCGTCATCTCTGGCCGTGATTAGAGAACCACCTCAGCACCGTCGAGTGTGGCATTTCACTCAGGCCAACTGGAAGAGACTTCAAGCAGCTATCAAACTGCTCGACTGGTCTCCCATTTCAACTTCCTCTGACATCAGCTCATTCTGGGAATTCTTTCAAAGAAACTTACTCTCTCTCTCTCTCATGCACATATTTATCCCATCTCGTCTTCAGTTGTCCCACCCTATCTCCCACCCATAGTACGCTGAAGCTTGTTGTGAGCCTGTTGTCTTGAAACAACGTGCCCCTCCTCATGGAAGGCAAATTCTACTGAAGGCAATCGCAGTTCCTTCCACAAACCTCGGAACAAGTGTGTGTCTACCCCCAGGAGAGCCAGGAAACAACATCGTTCCGATCTCATGTTTGAACTCTCAATCCTGTCTCCTTCCAAATCCTGGTGGCATCTGGTTCAGTCTGTTTCTGGTGGATGTTCCTGCTCCATCCCTTTCCTTCCCTCAAATGGCTGAATGATTAAACTCTGTTTGCTTCTAAATCTTGTGTCACAAATCCATCACTTTCTATACCTTCCTTACCCAGTCACACCCAGCTGTCCCTGGACTCTGTGTCCTTTTCTCCTGACAAGGTGAAGAGCTTGCTGTCAAACCTCACTCAGATTCAACAACCAGTCTAGACGGCATCAGCCCACGTGTCCTAAAAACCTGCTCTGCTGCTTTTGCTCACCCTCTCTCTGTTCCATTTACCTTCTTATTTGCTCAAGGTCATCTGTCATCTGCTTAGAAATCAGCAAACATTACCGTTCCACATAAAAAAGGTGCAAAAACTGATCTCTGCAACTGCAGACCAATCAGCATTCTCCCAGTCATCAGCAAGGTTATAGAATCCGTCAAATCTTTCCTCTTCTCCAATGGCTTGACTTCCGACCATCAATCTGGATTTAGACCAGGTCACTCTACCCTAGACATGCTGCTTCTGTTTTCCCAACAATGGATGGAGGTCCTAAATCCCAGATGTGAGATCATAGCCATCTCCCAAGAGCTTTTGATTCGATCTGGAATCCCATACTGCCTCAGATACCACAAGAAAAGAAAAGTGTTTGGTGAGCAATCTCCACTTATGGCTCGTGGACTTCCTTTCTTGTCGCAGCCATTGCTTGGCTATTTTATGGCTTTCTCTCATCTCTTCTTGTCCAAGCTGGAGTTCCTCAAGGCAGTGTTCTTGGCCCTGTGCTTTTTCTGGTTTTCATCAATGATCAAGCTTGGTGTTTGGTTAGTGGTTTGGTTGGTTGACTTGGGATCTTAAGAGTCCTAAGTTTGATCCCTGTTGGCTGCTGAATTAACACCAGGTGGGGTTGATTCATCCTGTTATCCTTCCCAGGTCAGCAAAAAAGTACCATTGTATTGCTATTGGGGCACAGCATCAGCAGCGTAGTCGCATCCCAACAAAATGATAGCTACCTGACAGCCAAGCTGCCATACACCAGAAGACGAAGAGGAAGAAGATCGATGATCTCTCCAAATGTGAAAAGTCCTCTTTATTATCTTTGACTCCACCCTCTGCCATATCATCTGTCATCCCTCTGATTGTCAGTCAGCAGCCTCTTCACACTCTACAGACCAGGATAAAATCACAAGCTGGTCAAACACTTGCCACATGTCTTTCAATCCTGACAAATCTACACCCTCTCTATGTGTCTCCGAAAGGACCGTCTGGATAACGCCCCCATCTACTTTCTCAACAATCCCCTTGAATATGTCCTTTCATTCAAGCTATTGGGTTTCACTATCATGCCATGATCTTTCCTGGGAAAGCCATGTCTCCAAGCTGGCTTCCAAATCTTGTTGCCGATTAGGCATCCTACGTCGTGCAAAGTCCTTCCTTGGCGCACCTGAGCTCCTGATCACATACAAAGTGTGGTGTCTGTCTGCATTTGTGCATTCGGCTATCTCCCATTTCCGACGGTCGCTTCCCACACTGCATTTGAAAAGCTCTGCTCACAGGGAAAGCTCAACATTCTACCAGAAGAAATGCATGATACCAAACGAAGTCCATTTTAAACGTATAAATACAACATTGAATCGCAGTTTGTTTATTAACAGTACATTAAGATGTGACCTGTGCTGACAGGTATGCTTCATCGTATGCACGCTCACCTCCAAGCCGTCAAGCCTGGGTTTGAATCCCGACACAGGTGTATCAAGCTATGGTGCGTCGTTTGGGAATGTCAAGATCTCTGACCTTGATTTCGCAGATGATGCAGTCATCTTTATGGAGACTCCAGATATCCTTTTGGGGACCCACAAGGTGTTGAATGAGGAGTCGGAGCCGCTGGGATTAGGGGTTTCCTGGGTCAAAACTAAGATCCAGGCTTTCACTGACATCTTGGATGTTGCTATCTTGTCTGTACCTGTTTGTGGTGAGGATGTTGAGGTCACAGAGAGATTCACTTATCTTGGCAGTGATATTCATGTCTCTGCTGGCTGAGAGACAAAGGTCAATAGATTTCTGGGTCGGGCCTGGGGAGTCATGGATTCACTGGATCATGGAGTGTGGCGCTGCTGGTACCTATGTGGGAGGGCAAAAGGCTGAGTCTTCAGGGCCTTGGTGCTTCCAGTCTTGTTCTACGGATGTGAGACTTGGACTCTGACCAGGGATGTGAGTCGGCTTCTCAATTCCTTTGGAACCAGGTTTCTTCGGAGAATCCTTCGCTATCGCTGGTCGGACTTTGTGTCCAACGAGCGGTTGGAGAAAGACTCAAATGAGATTTGTTTCCTGCATAGTCTGTGAGCGTCAGCTGCAGCTGTGTGGACACGTGGCTCATTTTGCTGACGCTGATCCTGCTCACCAGATTCACTCAGTGAGGGAGTCTCGTGAGTGGAGGTGGCCAATCGACCGACCACGTGCTTCATTGCAGCAGCTTGATCAGCTTTCAAGGAGATGGGGATGAGCCAGGCATCTGTCTGGAGTACGGGCCAGACAGAGGCCTCTGGAGTTTCGGCGGAAAGTGGACGCAACGGCATGCTGTTCCGATGCATGCTCCCATACCTGACCTGACAGCTGTAAACTGCCATCCTGGTGTTTCACAGTGAGGGTGATTCTTCAATGTGTTTGCCATCCCTCGCATGGACATTGAACCGGGAATTTCGTCTGCCAGCATTAGTTGGTGTCCTTTGTGAAGAGTGGGCGAGCTGTCTCAGGCACTATCAGCAAATTACAAATTCCTGCCCCGACCTTTGTCGACCAGCTGATTTGTGAAAGACTTGCCCAAACTTTCCCCGGCCAACCCCACAAGAACGTGAGAATCGTGACTGGTAAAGAAGAAGAAGAAGAAGATGGGTAGATTGAAAATTGACTGGTTCTAAAAATTAAGAATAATGTTATGGATTTGTTGTTTGAAAAAAATCTGGTTTATAATGCGTTACTGAATGATTGGGAAATGAGTTTAACTTCGGAATCTGATTTCCAACGTTGCTGAGGATAAAAGAAAAGTTAACATGATCCCATCAAGGAAGAAAATTTTCTTTTTTTGGCAAGCAAAGTTCGATCGACACCGTGGACCCAAACACTTTTTGGTGCAGTTAAAATGCTGAACAGTTTGAATTGTCTGCCCAACGCTGGTTGCGTTCGAAGTGGACCATGCGGATTTATATTTTTGGCTGAGTGATTAACGGCTCGTCCCCCCGTTGGGTGATTTATATTTTCAAAGTGGACCATGCTGATTGGTATGTTCGTGTTCGGTTCATTGTTTGTCCGTGTCCCATCTCCACTCATCGCCCACATTTTTTTCTGCCATTCCAGGTACAATAGAGTGGCCAGAGAGTGGACAGGTAAATATGCCATGTGAGATTGTCCATGGGTCTCATTCCCATTTTGCAACTGATGAGACGGAAGGAAGGTGAACATCTGTACTCTGCATTGACAAAGAAAAAATCTGCACAGGAGGACAAAACGTGGCCACCCAAATACAAGTCTGCTAACTGTGTTTGCATTTTTAGCAACAAATTATGTTTTGTACTTGCAGGGTGGCAAATTCTGCTTTGCTGACCAGTTTCCAAGTCATACTTGTGCTGTACATAGCATTTTGTTTCGACCAATGTTCAGAATTTATGGGGAAACCTTCCGTGCTCCATTTGCTGGTGCACCCCTGCTTTCGATGACTGCTGGATTTGGCCATCCTCTGCACTTTTCCCCGTCACTTATGTTTTTTCTTGCTCATGGCTTTGCTCTTCTGTCACTCACGTTGTTTTAAGGCATGTTATTTCGGGGATGGAAGGGGTGGCGTAAAGAGGATCGGGTTGTTTTGCTTTGCAGTCAAAAAGCGTTTGGGTGTGTCTGAGAAAAATTCTTCCTCTGTTAGTTTGGAAGAAATACCCATTTTTTGATTGGCCGATCTCAGACGTACCAAAACACGGATTTGCTAAGACCTATTTGAACGATTTTAACGATTATCGAGAAGAGTAAAGTGACAAAAATGTTGCACCAACATCGAAAACACCAAATTCTTCCTGACAGCAGTCTGCTTCACAGAATACGTTTGGAGTGCTGCCCTCTGTGTTTTTTTTTTTTTTCAAACAAGCTCTCTCGAGAGATTTGGCTTTGGGGAATATGTTGATGCCCGGCCGAATGCGTTCGGTCAGGCTCTAACTACAAGTTGCATGGTTCCTTGTTGATATTTAAGAAATGTATGTCATGTTTTATGGTGTATACTCTGGGAATGAAGCATTACGGTTTTTTTCATTCAACCTGCTGATTTGTTTTCACCACGATTCGGCTAAATTATTCTCGAATGATCTTGCGTGGCAAAAAGGCCGTAAGGTACGTCGTATTGATGCGCAAGATGGAGACAGTTCTGATTGGCCATTTTATTTCTGTTTGGGATGTCGAACATTGAACTGAAATGTGAACGATGCTTTCGTCTTCTGGTGATTTATTTTTTATCAAAGTGCTATATAAAAACAAATTGAGGTTTTAATTGTTGTTTTGTGGAATGGGTGATTCTTCGATGTTTGCAGAGGAGGTAAGGGGGTCATTTTACTTGTCGCCTCGACTGATTACCACCAAAGGTTTTCCTCCCTCTGTCACAGTCACCTTAAAAGATGCTTTAGATTATAAATTTTTTTGCAGTGTATTTTCATTTCTTGGAAAGCGCCAAAATCCTACTTGAAATGCTATGCCTTGTTACCATCTATCATAATATGATCTTGCTTACTGGCAGCAAACTATCTTAGTGATGATTAACAAGTGGTAAATTATTTGTAGGATTATAGTTCTGGTGTAGATCTGATACCATCCTTCTTGCCTTGTTCTGTTGTCATATGATCCAAGCACTGCCATCATTAAACCAGCTGAGAATGTGAATCATTGTTGGACTTTTTGGTGTTTGGTTTCCTGATTTGGGATGGGGGTCGGAGGTGAGGATGTGCTTTCCTGTCAATTAAACAGCTTTGCAATCTTTTGGTGATGGATTTGGTATATGTTTTTGCTGATTTGCATGCAAGGGTTCCCAGGAAGTTTGAAATGGCAAGTGAAGGATCGAGGAATGGTTAAATTTGTTGTTTGCAGAATGATGTGAGAATCAGACAAATGTTCTGGTTTTGATTCTGACACGATGTTGCTAGAGTTGTACCTGCAGCTTGAGATGCTGTCAAAATTACCTGAATAAACGTCTGTTTGCAACGTGCTGTTTTCCTTTCAGTTGCTTTTGTTAAATAAATATAATTAACAATATATAAATATTGTTAATTTCATTTTTCAGTCTTTATTGGAACATGTACAGTTTTATGCCTCTGGCGACCAAGATGCCGGAGGCATTATGTTTTTGGGTTGTCCGTGCGTCCGTCCGTGATAGCATTTCGTTTCCGCTATAACTTAAGAACGGCTGAAGAGATCCAAGTCAAACTCATTACATGTATTATAATAATGCAAACATGAACTGCTTAGATTATAGGGTCAAGAGGTCAAAAGGTCAGATGTCCCATGAGGTAAAAATCCTGTTACTGCGCTAACTTGTGAACCATTGATGGGGTTCTGACCAAACTTGGTTCAAGTATATACTATGATGCAAAGACGAACTGATTAGATGTCGGCATCAAGAGGTCAGAGGTCAATCGATTTGTGACCACGATAATTTAAGAATGGCTGAAGGGATCAAAGTCAAACTTTGTACATGCATGTGTAGTATAATGATGTAAAGATAAACGCATTACATTTTGGGCTCAAGAGATCAAAGGTCAGAGGTTGTTACGTAAAATCCTGTTGCTGCACTAACTTGTGAACCAGTGATGGTAGTTTTGACCAAACTTGATATCAGTATATGACACAAAGATGAACCGATTTGATTTTCATATCGACATATCCAAGGTCATGTAAGGTAAAAATGTTTTCGAGGTTGGGATTTCAACTCAACTAAGTACATGTCGCACATGATACATTTGTACAGATTCGACGTTGAAGTCAAATGGTCTTGAGGTTTCAGGTCAAAGTTAGAGAAAGCAAAGACTTGATGTTGGCGGAGATGTATCGGTTAACTTCATGACATCATTATGTCTAGTTTTTATTTTGATGCAGGGGTTGAGGCTCAAAGGTGATATGGACATCCTGCAGGATTGAAGAGAAGGAGGAGAAGGATGTAAACTGCAAGAATAACAAAAAGAAGACTGAAGAGGGTGCAGGTAGGCATAATTGTGGTTGGTATGAAAATGTCCATGTGCTGTTCCATTGAAGATCATCAAATAATGGGCATGATTGTTGAAAGCTTGGATTTTGAGGGTAATGAAAAGGTTACTGGGTGAGCCCATGTGATCGTTGGGATTGGAAGTGAAGTATTTGAGGGTAGGAGCCATAATACCAGAGCTCATGGTAGAGGCTGTCTGCTTCAGCTTCCTGTGAAGAAATGCCAATCACTCTTGGAACATGAGATTTTGATGTTTGTGTGGATGTGATTATGAGGAGTCATCGGAACAGCCTTCGATGCAGTCCTGCCTTGGTGATGTGTTGTGAACAAGTACTTTGTAACCTCATTCGTTGAGTCGTTGTGGAAATTTGTAGGTCTGTACTGCCCAAAAATGGAAGAACACAGCACTGTTTGTCCAATTTCATGATTTTGAGATTTTTTTTTTTTTTTTTTTTTTTTTTTTTTTTTGTATACCTTGGTCGAGGCTCGAATGAGAGCTAACACACAACTCACAGCAAGGAGGCATGAGACAAGAGGGGTGGGAGTGGAAGGGACAAAACATTGGGGAACAGACACAGGTGAACTGTGGAAGGGAGAGGGATGGGGATGGGACGGGGAACATGGCGAGGAGAAGATGGACATTACAGGGACTTTCAGGAAGGAAAGCAGGAGAATTGAAGGAAGTGGGCTTGGGTGGATTATCGGGGTAGAAAAGATCGAGGATTTGGATGGGGAAGATAAGAGGTGGTGGTGAACAGCTGTTTTGAAAGCCTGGAGGAAGAATGGGAAAGAATAGAGTGAGGAAGTTTATTCCAAAGGCGGGAAAAAAGAGGAATGAAAGAGTGAAGATGAGCAGTGATTCGTGATTTTGGTAGTTTTACCAGAAGGGGGTTGTTGGCGGACCTTGAGCGCCCTGTGGAAATGTGGTTGGGACAAATCGCAGAGAGAGCAGGGGGGGCAAGGCTGGAGAGGAGTCGGTAGAAGACAGAAAGACCACCGACCAACCTGCGGTGATTGAGTGAGAGGCCCAAAGACTCAGCTTCATTGCGGGAGATGCCAATGATCTTAAAAGCCCTGGTTTCGACAGCGTGAAGTCGAGAAAGGTGGGAGGCAGGAGCACCAGCCCAGAGGGGAGAGCAGTACTCCATCAGGCTACGGACAAAAGCTTTGTAAGTAGTCAGGAGCTCAAGAGGGCCGAGGAAGGACTTTGCACGACGGAGGATTCCCAGTCGGCGACTGGCTTTTGAAGCAAGGTTGGAAATGTGACTTTCCCAGGAAAGGTCATGGCAGATAGTGAGACCCAGAAGCTTGAAAGAAAAGACTTCTTCCAGAGGATTGTTGAGAAAGTGGATGGGGGGGTTTTGTAAACGGTCCTTTCGAAGAGACATAGTGAGAGTGTGAGATTTGTGTGGATTGAAAGACATGTTCCACGTGTTGGACCAGTTTGTGATTTTATCCAGATCTGCAGTGAGCGAAGAAGCTGCTGCTTGCCGGTCTGAGGGATGACAGATGGTACGGCAGAGGGTGGAGTCATCGGCAAAGAGAAATAGAGGATTTTCCAGAGAGTCCGAGAGATCATTGATGAAAACCAGAAAAAGAACAGGGCCCAGAACGCTACCTTGAGGAACTCCAGCCTGCACAGGAAGAGGGGATGAAAGAACTCCATTTAGGGCCACACGTTGACTGCGACAGGAGAGGAAGTCTGCGAGCCATGAGTGGAGATGGCCTTGAATACCATGGGAAGAGAGTTTGGTGAGTAGGGCAGGGTGCCGGACTGTGTCAAAAGCACGTGATATGTCCAGGGATACGGCTCGGATTTCCTGTCTGGCATTGAGGACCTCCATCCATTGATGGGAGAGCAGTAGCAGCATATCCAGGGTAGAGTGACCTGGTCTGAAACCAAATTGATGACTGGAAATCAAGCCATTGGAGAAGAGGAAGGATTTCATGTCTGAAGCAATGATGGATTCCATAACCTTGCTGATGATTGGGAGAAGGCTGATTGGTCTGTAGTTACAGGGATCTGTTTTTGCACCTTTTTTATGCAGGGCAGTGATGTTAGCAGATTTCCAAGCAGATGGCAGATGACCTTGGGAAAATGAGAGGGTGAATAGAACAGAGAGAGGGTGAGCAAGAGCAGAAGAGCAGGCTTTGAGGACACGTGGGCTGATGCCGTCTGGACCGGTTGCAGAATCTGACTCGAGGTTTGAAAGCAAGCTCTCCACCTTGTCAGGAGAAAAGGATACAGAGTCCAGGGACAGTTGGGTGCGACTGGGTAAAGTGGGTAGAGATAGTGATGGGTTTGGGACACAAGATTTAGCTGCAAACACCGAGTTTAGACATTCAGCTTTATCACGTGTGGAATCAGCAGTGCGGCCATTTGAGGTAAGGGAGGGGATGGAGGGGAACATACACCAGAAACAGATTTGATTAAACGCCACCAGGATTTTGAGGAGGGAGAGAGGTCTGAGAGTTCAGACTTGAGATGAGAAAGATGTTGTTTTCTGGCTCTCCTGAGGGTAGATACACACTTGTTCCGAGCTTTGTGGAAAGAACTGAGATTGGCCTCAGTTGGGTTTGCTTTCCATGAGGCAAAGGCAAGTTGTTTCAGGACAACTGCCTCGCCACAAGCTTCAGTAAACCAAGGGCGGGAGGAAGGGTAAGACAACTGAACACGAGAGGGGATAAATCTGTGCATGAGGGAGAGCAAGTTTCTTTGAAAGAATTCCCAGGATGAGTTGATGTTTGAGAAAGTAGTGATAGGAGACCAGTCTGTAAGTTTGATGGCTGCTCGGAGACCCTGCCAGTCGGCTTGAGTGAAATGCCAGACTCGACGGACGGCGGTGAGGTGGTTCTCTGATGACAGCCAGAGAGATGTCCACTTTAACAAGGACGTGGTCAGAAGAACCAATTGGAGCGAAGGAAGAGCAGCAGATATTGTCAGGGAAATTTGTCAAAATCAGATCCAGAAGAGATGGAGTACCATTGGTTGAGATCCGGGTCGGAAGTTGACCGATTGAGTCAGTCCCAATGAGTCACAGAAAGCTTTTGCTGACGTCCCATGGCAGGTGAGAGAGGTACCCACACCTAGCCAACTGGCGTGATGACAATTGAAGTCGCCACATAAGAGGAAGAGAGAGTTTGGATGAGAAGATAGAAGATGGTCCATGTTTTCGGAGAGTGAGGTGTAGATGGAGTCATCACTGTTCGGTGGACGGTACAGTACACATATAAACATGAGGTGGGAGTGGAGGGGAAGCCGAAGCCAGAGGTATTCCTGGGGTGTGGGGGAGTGAGAGCAGTGCAGGGAGAGTGAGGAATAGAGTCTTTGATGAAGAGAGCAACACCTCCACCAGGACGAGGCTCAGGTCTGTCATACCGTAAGAGGGAGTAACCAGGAGAGATACTTGGGAGTCAGACACGTCTTGGGAGAGGAAAGTTTCTGTTAGGCAGATAATGTCTGGTTTGTCAGTGGCAACCTGCATGGAAAGATCTGAAAGGTTTGAGCGAAGGCCCCGGATATTTGAGGTCCACACTTTTAATGAAGAGGTAGGGGAGGAGGCTTTGTGTGCAGGAGGTGGAGGGGGCCGGGGGGGGGAGGACGAGGGACGAGGGGGGAGGGGAAGGAGGGTTGCTGAAGGAGTGTGGGGTATTGCAGAATAGCGAGGGGAGGGGGCCGAATGAGGAGGAGAAAAGGCTCTGTGGTGCTGGGAGAGAGGGGGGACAAGAGACAAGGAAGATGGCAGTTGAGGATTTGAGGAGGTGGAGTGAAGAGATGGAGGTGAGAGGGCAGTGGAGGGAGGCAGGTTGGTGGACGAGAGGGGGGGCAACTTAGAGAAGGAAGAGTGAGGGGGATGAAAGGTGGGAGAAAGGTGAGGGGGGAATTTTTGAAAGAGGTGAGAGGGAGGCTTGGAGGGAGAAGAGTGGGATGGTTGCTTTGAGAGTGAGAGGGGGGGGTGAGGGGGTGAGTTGGCACTGAAGTTGGAAAAAAAGAATGGTTGATGGAAAGGGAGCATCCATGGCAAACTGTGGTTTTTAAAAGTTTTAGGTCAGAGATGCGATTTAACACAATTCTTGATGGATGCAATGAAGGCGAATTCAGAGCATGGAGAGAAGAAGCGCTGTAATAGTTGGATTTTTTAGGCAAGGAATGAAGGAGAGGTCGAAATGAGAGCAGTCTGTTAAAATAGCAGAAGAGAAGTGCATTGTGAAACAGTAAAGAGTACCACATGTGTGAGAGAGGAAGATGAAGCATTATAAGATCGTTTTTGTTGTTAATATTAATGTATGAGAGAGTTCAACAGATTAGGTCATGGAAGTGTAAAAAAAAGAAATCGAGGAAGACGAGGAGGAAGTTAAGAGGAAGAAGAAGTAGCAGAATCGGGAGAAGGTGAGCGTGTTGTTGTTATTGTTGTTGTTGGGTTTTTTTTTTTTTTTTTTTTTTTTTTTTTTGAGATAAGAAAGAGATTAGTTGGGAGAATGGGGGATGTTTAGAAAGTGGGGAGGATGAAAATTGGAAGGTAATGGGGAGGATAGAAATTGAAGGTAATGGGGAGAAAAAACAAACAAACAAACAAAAAAAAACGATCGAACACCGAGTGGAACCGGTAGGCCTCAAACCTAGGACTAGGCCTCAAACACCAAGTAAGAACGTCGACAAAAATACTCACAAAATAGCACGATTTTTGAAACAAAACCGAACTAGGAACACACATTAACATGTAGGTGAGAAAATTAAACAGTTAAAACGGGACAAATAACAACCGGAACTTAACTTTGAGAATGTCAGCAGGGAGCCCCGAAGGAGACCTCTTGCCGCTCAAAACCGGAACCGGAAGTTGATGCTGTGTTTTGTTTGTTCAATGCCCACCTCATGCAGAGTTACTGTGTTATTGAGTCCACCTATCTAGAGAACTACACTTCTTTGAGAGCAATGACTTGTATGCATATAGGGTGTCCCCAAAAAATATACAACTTTTAAAATGCTTTGTTTGATCCTAAAAAAGCAGTAATTTTGTCACTAATGCTTCATTTTTTTGTTGCAGAGACCCTGAAGTTTATTTTGATAACAAGCAAGCGCCAGAAAAATGCCAAGACTGACCGTACAACAACAGATGAAAATTGTTGAACTTTGGCACCAGACAAAAAGTGTCATACAGGTGCAACGTCTTTACTCGAGACATTTCGGTATCCACTTGCGCCATGCACCAAACTTTCAGACAATAAAGTGCACCATCGCAAAGTTTACCAATGTGGGAACCATCTGTGACCTTCACAAGGGTCACAGTGGTCAGAAGAGGACAGGTCGTAGTGAAGAAAATGTGGAAATGGTGAGACAGGCGGTCGTTCAGAGTCCAAAAAAATCAATTCGACGACTTTCTACCGAGACAAACATTCATAAGAGCACCGTTCAGAGGATTCTTCGCCAAGACATTCATGCCTTTCCATACAAAATTCAAACGGAAACGGTGCTTACTGATCAACAGAAACGCAAACGACTAGACTTTGCAAATTGGTTCTCAGGAAAGTTGGAGGAAGATGCAGACTTCCTCAAAAAACTTCACATGATGGACGAATGCCATGCTCACTTGTCCGGGGAGGTAAACAAGCAAATCTTTTGGTACTGGGAACTGAAAATCCTGGTAATGCATCAACTGAACTGGTGCTGCGATCTGTTCTCAAAGTCACCATGTGGGTGGCTGTTGGTTGGTATGGGATAATTGGTCCATACTCATTTGAAGATGACCAGGGACGCACTTGCACGGTAAACCAGAGGAACTATCGCGAAATGATTCAGAAATTCTATCTGCCTGAGCTACGTACTCAGGCCCGTAGGAGAAACAACCTGATCCAGATGAGAACCCAGGGGTTCCAGCAGAATGTGGCACCGCCCCATACAGCCAGGGAAAAGAGGCGTTTTCTCAACCAACATTTTGAGGGCCGCTTTATCTCCCTCTATGAAGACGTTGAGTGGCCACCGTATTCCCCTGACCTTACTCCTCCAGACTTCTTCTTGTGGGGGAATCTCAATGACAGGATCTATGGAAACCCTTGGCCTCAGACTCTTGATCAGCTGAAGGAAAACATCCACCGAGAAATCCAGAACATTCCTCAGGAAACGTTTTCCAAAGTAACGGAGAACATGACAGCGCGTTTGCAGGCAGTGATCGGACAACGTGGAGCCTATGTCGAACATGTGGTCCAAAAGAAAACGACGATTCTATACCAAAATTTAAATTTTGGTGGCAATTTTAACATTGGTACAATAAACTTCAACCTTTCAGCTTTCTATCCAGCCATATATCTTTTTTCTTTTTTTCAATATGTTATGACCATCCTCTGCAGATGAAAAGTTGTATTTTTTTTGGGATACCCTATATATAGAGGAGATAATGCAGGTGTGATTTCATGTAAAAGCTGAAATCTGACAAAATGTAAACACGGTACTGTTCTTCCATTTTTATGCAGTGAAGCATTCCAAAATTGGGAACTTGGAGATTTTTGGACTGTGGCAGATCCTGAGGCCAAGAAGGTTTGGAGATTACTTCAAACTGGGGATTGATCACAGAAGTAGATTTCAGGATTTGCCACATAATTTGTTGAGGCTGAGACTTTAGCTGATCAGTATGTTGTATTGTTGTGGGGCCGGGTATCGGTGGCGAGCACGACCCCTGGAGGGAGCAGTGGAGTCGGCTCCACCGAACACACCGGAATTTAGGTCGTGACCCTCGGATAAGTCCGAAAGGCACAGGTCCCTTAAAGGACCATGAATCGCCAATAATTTGACCGCGTGGGGTAGGGTTAATTACCAAACTTCAATATACCTAATTACCCACGCGGCAAATCTACCAGAGAATTCACACCCTCGAGAGGGACGAGCCATTACCGTGCCCGAACCGTGTGTAACCCAAGCGGATGGTTACCAAGGCCTGTCGGTCCAAATGAACAATTTACTGCCTTGCCATTCCTCAACACGCACCGTGCTAAGCCAATAAAAGAAATAACAGGGAACGAGCTGGGACATTCAACAATAGAGAAATTTATTACAATAATAATCAGGGCGGGAAGCACGTAAGGGCAGGGTTATCCGAATATCAGGCAGGCAATATACAGTGAGCAAAAGCACTTAACAATTCTACTTGAGAGACGGGGCCCACACACACACACACACACACGCAAAAGAAACTGACCCCTCGGGTCTTTATTGAAGGCTTCCAGCTCGAGGAAAGGTGAGCTGGAGGCCAGAGCCTGTGCTTGGACCTGTCCTCCTTGTGCGGTCTCCGACGATCTGGCTCAGTGGCAGTACTCAAACCCGTAGCTTTCACGTGGCGTCAAGGACGAAGGCACCAGGAGTGGAGCGGCAGACGCCAGCACGATCCAGACGGGAAAAACAAGTGAGGAGGCGACAAGGCAGGCGAAGCAAGTGATTCTCCTCAGGCTCCGACACACAACCAGGCTCCGACGCCAACACGAACATGACCCTTCCTCCAAAGGGAGCCTGGTCTTTTTATCCGCTGCCTGAGCGGGGCGGAACCTCGGTGTCGCATGCTCTGTGTACGCTTGGTTGGACAGGGATCAGGTGTGTTGACTCGCTGTGAAAACTCCAACTGAACAGCAAGGGGAGCCTGGTAAAGCGCTAGTTCAGTGGCATTGTGAATGGGAATGGCAGGGTGGTTGGTTTGTCGGATCTAAGGATTTAAAGACCTGACTATAAAACAACTTTGCAGCGCACGTACACTTAATTACCCATTGAATAAGAGACGGAACCCTAACTAGAAACACATACTTTCCAATATAACTGATCTATAAGGACTGGCTGTTGTGTGCGATGGGTTCCAGATTCGTAACAGTATTTATGGTGTTTTGTGATTTTGTTCTTTTTCAGGAATACAGTAGTTGCTGCATACTTGTTTCCCAACCTACCAGAAGAGAAGTGCAAAGTGAAACTTCACTTGCAAAGAGAAAGATTTGCACGAAAGACAATTACTCCCAGAACCCTACCTTGGGGATTCCCAACCTCCAAAGGGAGAGCAGGAGGGTGTATGCCTTTCGGGCCCTCACTGATGGTGTGCATCTAAAGTCGAGCTCGTTTACAAAAGGAGTCTGGATGCCATTGGTGGTAATCCTGGCCAGATATTCATGCAGTAGCTGTCCAATGCCCTGATATCTTGCTTGAAGTTGAGGGCGTGCATCTATTGATTAAGCATCTTCAACAGCATTCTGATGATGTCACGTTATACAAACAAAATAAACGTGAGCGAAGTCCATGGCATTCCATCGCAAATCCCCATACTTCCCACCTCAAGCAAAGTTGAAAGATTGCAAAAAGTTCCACCAGGAATGACTCAATATCAACTTTAGTTTAAATTATTTTTACCGTTATGAGCCCTGTAACCAAGTCCCCACCCCTGGTGCATGGACAGGGGGACAAAGCTTTGTTTTTTTTTTAATTGTTACATATTTCATTCTTCCTCGAATGTTGATTGCATATTCCACGTTTAATTTAAAAATCTACCCGCAATTATATTTTTGGGGTTTTTGATCCCAACACGAGTGGGGCCAAAAATGATTCCGCTCTTGCACCTTCGGGCCACGTGTTCATCATAACTACCAAGTTTGGTGAGTTTCTGCCCAACTGTTTTGGAGGAGTTATTGTGATTGACGGACAGACAGACGAAGCCGATTACAATATCGCCCGTTACGTATAAAAATCAATGGGGGATAACCAGACGGTAAAGGGTTATAATTATTATCTTGCTAAGCTATAAAATTGGTTTCAGTTCACATCATCCATTGACGAAAAGTGTATTTCAGATCCTCAGACGTACATGGTCTGTCAAAAATAACAACCACAAAAGAAATGCATGGTAAAATGGCTTTCTGTAGATTAAAACCATAACTTCACTGCAAATGACATCAAAACAAATCACTGATCAGTGCCACATTCTGCCTGATTTGTGTGAAATAGAAAAAAGATTATCATTTTTGTGGAGATACGGCCGCTGATGACCACTGGAGGCCATTGGTTGTTCGGCTGAGCCGTGAAGTATGTGCGTTTCTGAGGAGGGAAGAAGAGTGTGTCTCGTGGCCTGATTATAGGGTCTCAGAAATTGCATTGTCGTGTGGGCCATCGTTGTGAATAGATCGTGTGCAAGAGAGGAACTGTCAGCATATTCGCTCGTGAGAATAAGCTACACCGTGGTTTGTGAGCCCTGACGTCGAATATCACCTCTCAAATTACCTGATGTACATTTCCCGCTGTGAGAGAGCAACTTGGCGCCATTTTTGGAGCACGGTTACCCACGCAGCGATGACGCGGTTCAATCGTCAATCCCTAAAGGATCGCCTGGACTCAGCTAAGCGAAGGAACGAAAAGGGATTTCTTAATTTTATATGATAGTAGACCAGCCAAGGACCAAAATTGTGACTTTTACTTGCATGGAATGTTACGAGCCGGCACCCATGCTAAATCAATGAGTCATAGGTCAGACAGAAATACTATGGTGGATGCCAATAAAATTTTTGACCTTAAAGGTCATTTCAAGGTCATTTTGTGCCCCAAAAAAGGTCGAATTTCAGTCATCCAAATATAGTCATGTAAGATATCAAAAGAAAGGTATGGAAGAGACAAACCGTTTGGTACTATTTTTAGGTCAGAATATTGATCTCAGAAGTCGGTCAAAGTCAGGTCAGGTATGGGAGCATGTGCCAGAACAGAGTGTCGCTGCGTCCACTTTCCACCGGTACTCCAGGGGCCTCTGTCTGGCCATCCCCCAGGCAGATGACAGGCCCATCCCCATCTTGAGATGGTGGTCAACCTGCTGCAACCACGAGGCATGTGGTCGGCCCACTGGCCTCCTCCACTCTTGAGACTCCCTCGCTGAGAGAATCTGGTGAGCAGGATCAGCGTCAGGAAAACGAGCCACATGTCCATACAGCCGCAACTGACGCTCACCGACTATGCAGGTAACAAATCTCATCCGAGTCTCTCTCAGCAACCGCTCGTTGGACACAAAATCCGACCAGCGATAGCCAAGGATTCTCCGAAGAGGCCTGGTACCAAAGGAATTAAGTCTCCGTCTCAGATCCTTGGTCAGAGTCCAAGTCTCGCATCCATAGAGCAAGACTGGAAGTACCAAGGACCTGAAGACTCGGACTTTCGTCCTCCCGCACAGGTACCGGCAGCGCCACACCCCATGATCCAGTGAATCCATGACTCCCCAGGCCCGACCCAGACGTCGATTGACCTCTGACTCACAGCCAGCAGAGACATGAATATCACTGCCAAGGTAAGTGAATCTCTCCACAACCTCAACATCCTCACCACAAACAGACACAGACAGGACAGCAGCATCCAAGATGTCACAGAAAGCCTGGATCTTAGTTTTGACCCAATAAACCCGTAATCCCAGCGGCTCCGACTCCTCTTTCAGCACCTCGAGGGCCCCCAAAAGGATGTCTAAAGTCTCCGCAAAGATGACTGCATCATCTGCAAAATCAAGGTCCGAGATCTTGACATTCCCAAACGATGCACCGCAGCTTGATCTCTCCGACATCCTCCCTAAAATCCAGTCCATACAACTGCTGAAAAGTGTGGGGGCCAGTACACACCCCTGACGAACTCCAGTAACAACTGGAAATAAGTCAGAGATGGTACCACCACACTTCACAGCACTCTCAGTACCAGAGTAGAGTTCAGACATCAGATCGATGAGTTTTGGTGGCACCCCACGAAGACCAAGAATCCTCCAGAGGACATCCCGATTCACTGAATCGAACACTTTACAGAGATCAACATAGGCTGCAAGCAGCCCCTGCCGAAACTCTGGTCTGCATTGATGAGGACACGAAGGGCAAGGATACGGTCAATCGACCTCTTTGGTGTAAAGCCTGACTGCTCTGGACGCTGGTGCTCAAGCAGATGGTGGCGAACCCTCTCAAGAATTATCCGAGCAAAGACCTTGCCGGGCACTGAGAGCAGCGTCACCCCTCGGTAGTTGTTGCAGTCTTGGCGATCACCCTTCCCTTTCCAGAGAGGGACAACAAGGCCCCTCTTCCAGTCAGTTGGGATGATGCCTGTGTTCCAGGCAGAGCACAAAACTGCATGCAACGACACGAGTGCAGTATTTCCACCAGCCTTGAGAAGTTCAGCATGGATGCCACAGATCCCTGGAGCTTTGCCCCGTTTCAACTGGTTCACCGCAGCCCGTGTTTCCACAAGTGAAGGTGGACCACAGTTGATTCGAGGGTCAGCAACAGCGATTGTAACACCCTTGACGTCCAACTCGACAGCTGGGGATCAGCCTGGTACAAACGCTCAAAGTAACCAGCCCAGCGGGCCTTCACTTCAGACTCCTCTGTCAAGAGCCTACCACTCTCTGCTCGAACTGCAGTGCTCTGAGGGATGGGCTTGGATGAACGCAATGCGCGAATTCCCCTGTAAGCGGGACGAGAATCACCTGTCCACAGGTGATGCTCTACCCCCTCACAGATTCCTCGCACATAGGCCTCCTTGTCCATCCTCAGTGCACGTACAGTTTTACGCCTCAGCTCCCTGAACAGCTCAGCTCTGCCATTCAGCCTGGCGCTGCGACTCTGGTCAATGGTATCCAGTGTCCCTTGAGAGACAAAATTCTTCTTTGCCCTGCGGTGAGCTCCAAGGCATCCACCGGCAACATCAAGGACGGTGGTCTTGAAGGCGCTCCACAACTCTTCAGGACCCCCCAAAGCACCCAGACCCCCCAAATCTCCACTCAGCCTGTTCGCAAACTCCTCAGCTACTCTCTCATCCCTGAGCTTGCTAACATCCAGCCTAGGCTGGGATGGTACCATTCTCCAGGATTTAAGGTGCAGCTTTAGAGTTGCTACAACAAGCCTGTGGTCAGTATTGAGGAACTGAGCACTCCGGTAGTCCACCCACCCTAGTAGTCCACCCTCGTATAATAATATTGTTACGGCTGTGGAAATTCGCAGAACACCATAAAGCTCCGTCGTTCAGTTCGATCGATAAGTCTGTGTTCAGTTAGATTTCCCCACCGTTGTTTAATGGGATTTATTCGTATCACAGGGCTGTGATCCTTTGAGGTAGGTTTTTCTTTTTCTATCGTTATTTTGAACCAACCACATCTCCACCACCATTACAACAACCAACATCGCTCCCCTTAACCACAACCACACCTGCCTCTCAACAACCACGCCATCTTCACCACTCCACCAGCAACAGTCAACATCTCTACGCCACAAACATCGCCTCACCTTCGTCTCCGAAGCGACGCCATCTTTGCACCAACCGCGGCGAGTCCCCAGCGAACAGCGTCGCTGCAAACCGACACGGGAGGTTTCGTTGTGAGTGTAAGTCTGGTGATTTCTAACACGTCCGCTCTGTGTGGAAGCTTCGCTCTCGGAGAATCGGATCCAGAGGGCCGGTGATCTCTACCACGTCCGCTTTCCAGGCAGAGGTGAGAGTGCGGAGATCAGATCTCATCTCACCAGCCCAAGAAAAGGCCATGCAGAGCACCGGTTCAGGCAGTCTGGAGGGGTCGGAGAGCAGAGTGGAGCCCGAAGTCTGGAGAGAGTCAGTCGGGGAAAGCCAAGCTGCTGCATGGAGACCACAGCCAGGGAGAGCTTGCCAGCGCCAAGGCAGTCCGAGGTGATCGGACCTCAGCACAGTTCGCGCATCGCTGAGGAGCGGACGGGGTCGTAAGAGCATCAACTCTGACAGAGCACTAAAAGACCCGTTCGTTCCTCTCAAACCGCGTTGCCGGCCGGGGGCCGGATCACCTCGCTTTGGCAAGGCCGCAATCAGGCGCGGCTGTCCTAGTGGCCGTGGGAAACAGACGTCACGACCTGCCCATCGTCGCAAGGCCGCAATCAGGCGCAGCTGTCCTGGTGGCCGTGGGGAGCAGATGTCGCGAGCTGCCCATCGTCGCACCACAAGGGTGCGGGTAAGCCGTATCGGTCTCGCGAGCCCATTCGGTCAACCAAGGCTCACGCACTATAAAGGTCCACGGACCCTGTCTGCCACTCTCGTCTATGAGAGTGGTCCTTTCCTTCCTTTTGAGTGAATCTTGTGGCGCTGAGTCTGAAAAGTAAAAACTGTTAAGTGACTGCACATTAATAAAAACCATATTCGGTCGTAGTGCTTCCCTTGCTTTTGTTTGCCTGCATACGTGTTGGCTGTACATCCGTGCATGTGTAAAATAAATGTGCTTTGTTCAAATGTACCCCGTTCGTCGCGTCCTCCTTTCACCATATTGGAAATGCCATCTTGCATCGTGGAATAAATAGTTGGGTTTTAAACACCCGTTCAATAGAATCGGATCGGGCGATAATACCCGCTCGGTTATCACTGCAGAACGGAACGGACCGCTTTAGCGGTTCGTGTCCCAAGCCGACCTGCGTCGAGGTACGGTCACCCGGTTGGCTGCCCATGCAGGTATTTCGGTATATCGAATTCGGCGAGTGACCCTATCTTGCGCGGGTAGACAATTGGCTCGGCCGTGGTGGGGATTGGAAACCCACCCGTGACTGGTTTCCGGCGTTAGCTCCGGAAAGTCACGACAGAATTGTCCGTCCAGTGGGCGACGGTGTTGCTATTCGTGGAAAGCGGCCGATCGCACGCCAGCGGGCGCGAATTCGTAACAATATATAGTCCACCCTAGTATAATACCGAAAAGTAGTCAGGGAAAAATACGACTACTTTTATATAATATTTATTTAAATTGCCAAGAATTAATACATACAGATGCATCTTTTGAAGTATTATTAAAAACAAATGGCATTAGAATATCAAATTATAACAAATGAATATATTTTTTAGCAAAAATTTGATGTGTATGCAATAGGTATTTGACAGAAATAGTGTTCAATTCGATGGATTACAACAGTCAATAGAATCGCAGCCACAGGCATTTGTACATTTCATATTGTTTTTGAAGCAGGTGCATCTTGCAGTGTTGCACTTCGTTTTGCAAGAGCAAGTCACAAGTTCGAGGCAGGACAATGGTACAGGAGGTAGCCTGGTCCATTGAGGTTTCAGACAACCTGACTCCTTCTTCCAAGCATCTGGGGGCAATGTTACAACAATAGTTTCCATCTCTGCCTGAAGCCAAATCTTGGCCTGGAAGTTGGCGCGTTGCACATGAAGCTCCAAAGCATCACTTCACGTGTTGGAGGAAGCAGTTTCAGGCCTGTCTTGGCTTTGCTGAACATGATCAATCTTGCACTATCAATTGTTTGCAGCCCTGGACTTCCATGGAGGTTGTAAACAAACTGTTCAACCGGTCCAAGCTCACCATCACGGCCAATCCCTTCTACCAGTCGTGGGTTAAAAAAAATTCCAGCAGGTCTTTTTTCCATATCTACTGAATGAAGAGATTGTATCGCAACCTGTGAGTGCGTGGAAACCCAAGAGGTTTTTTTTTCACTGCATCAAGAACCTTTTTTTGCTACTTGATGAATGGGAATGCACTTCTGCTTCGTTGCAGTCCCAGAGATCATCCAGACTTCACTTGCTTTAGGGGCGGTGAAGTGCAAAAGGAGAAGCATGACATCAGTATCTCTGCACTTCACAATAATTCGTTGATAGCCCAAATCCACTGCTTCAGAGGCATGAAGAATCAACCTTGTGTCTGCTTCTTCATGATTCCCATTAAGTTTGAGGTCGTCTTTGGATCTCCTGGTTGATTTTGCCCCAGTGTGGTCCATGAATCCACCTCTAATTACCATCTCGTATTCTTCTGGAAGATCTTTGGTTTTCTGGATGATAATTTTAGAGAGGAAATGTGCCAGGTCTGCCTTGTTTTCATC
This sequence comes from Eptatretus burgeri, assembly GCF_056783735.1. Taxonomy (NCBI): domain Eukaryota; kingdom Metazoa; phylum Chordata; class Myxini; order Myxiniformes; family Myxinidae; genus Eptatretus; species Eptatretus burgeri. The sequence goes on from NC_140970.1 coordinate 98,206,553, forward strand.
CATAACAACAAATTGGCTCCAAACCTGAGGCAGTGGAATATCTGGTCCATCTATCAGCTTTCGAATAGGCTTCTTCTTCACTCGTTTTGCTCTGGTACCAGATTTGATTGAATCCCCACCCAGATAGCAATCAAACACAATGTCAACTCGTGTCGTGTTATCTCCAAAATAACGTGTCACTGAACGAATAAAAGCAGCAGCATAGTCTCCAAATGTCTGACATCCATGAGGCTTTCCTATAGCTTGGATGAGTGCATGACCATCAATGAGAAAACAAGTCTTCATGTCAGATTCTGGAAGTTCTGAAGCAGTTTCAATTTTGTTCATCAAAACACTGATCAGTTCTGCTTTATTTGTTAAATTCATCTCTCCTCCAGTGTTTGCCAAGGAGAGTGGAATTGGTGACAGTTCGTGTTTCAGGATATTTGTCATTTCCACTGTTCTACCTGCAGTCACCGCATTCAAAAGACGTTGAAGCAATTTTCGGTCTGCTTTAATAGTCTTTTCATGTTCAGTAAAGCCAAGACAGGTCTGGAACGACTTCCTCCAACACGTGATGCTTTGGAGCTTCATGTGCAACGCGCCAACTCCCAGGCCAAGATTTGGCTTCAGGCAGAGATGGAAACTATTGTTGTGACATTGCCCCCAGATGCTTGGAAGAAGGAGTCAGGTTGTCTGAAACCTCAATGGACCAGGCTACCTCCTGTACCATTGTCCTGCCTCGAACTTGTGACCTGCTCTTGCAAAACGAAGTGCAACACTGCTCGATGCACCTGCTTCAAAAACAATATGAAATGTACAAATGCCTGTGGCTGCGATTCTATTGACTGTTGTAATCCATGAGATTGAACACTATTTCTGTCAAATACAGATTGCATACAAATCAAATTTTTGCTAAAAAATATATTCATTTGTTATAATTTGATATTCTAATCGCAATAGTTTTTATTAATACTTCAAAAGATGCATCTGTATATATTAATTCTTGGCAATTTAAATAAATATTATATAAAAGTAGTAGTATTTTTCCTGACTACTTTTCGGTATTACACAAGGGTGGACTATATATTGTTACGAATCTGGCAGCCATTTGCACACAAACAGACAGCAGTCCCCGCAGTTCAGTAATTTCGTTAAGTATATGTGTATAGTTAGAATCCATCCCCTGTGTCTAAAGGGAATTTCATGTGTGCGCTGTGGGTTTATTTTATAGTTAGGTTTTTATTACAACAAAAACAGCGGACCGTCGCCTCGCTCCACCGTCGCCATTACGCATGTGGCCTTCGGTGAGGAGGTAGGCAGAGCTACAATCGCCTCAGCTCCGACTCCGCCCAAGAAAGGTGGGAGTTGCCCCGCCTACCATGGGCCTGTCCAATGAGGGACGGCCAGCGAATTGCGCGATGCCCCCAACCAATCCAGAGGCGAGTTACCTCAGAGCAGATGCTCCACCCCCACAAGGGGGTGGGATAAGAAAGGTCGTGAGCTGCTCGTGCAGGAGAGAGAAGTTGGTTGGTTCCTGGTGGTTGAGTTCGTGGCTCCTGGTCAATGATCGTGCTGGTCGGAGTTGGCGCTCGTGCTGGTCGGAGTTGGCGCTCGTCCTGGTTGGTGTTCCTGTTCGTGGTGCTCGGGTCGCCGATCGTCGTTCGCGGCTGGCCAAGTCGCTCCTTGGATTTTGGAGACGTGGGTTTGAGTCCCACCGAGGCGGGTTGGGTGGGAGCGAGCGAGCTTAGGATCCTGTTTCCTTTCACGGAATCTGAGCTCCACAAGCGCGGGTCGGTAAAGACCGCACTAGGCGGACTGGTACCAACCAGACCTTGACCCTCAGCTCGCCTTCCCTCTCGAGCCGAAGGGCCGAATAAAGACCATTGAGGTCCATTTATTTTGGGGTGCGTGTGTGTGTGTCTGAGTGGGCCCTGTCTTTAAGTAGAATTGCTTATAGTCTGTGGGCTTATGTAAAAAAAAAAGCAAAATTTTGGGTAGATTCTTGGCACCTGTGTTTCAACACATCTATAAACCTCACTGATTGAGAAAAAAAAGGGTGCCAGTTTTTCCATTAGCTTTTAGGGCCTCCATTTTGAATTTCAAATTTGAAGTAAAGAGAGGAGTTGTTGTTGGGGGGTTTTTGTCGTCGTCGAGGTGGTGCCTTCTCTTTGGGTGCGCCAAGTCATGTGTGTTGTGTGCAGTGGTCCGGGTCGAGGCGCGAAGGACGCGGACGGGAGGCGCCGCTTTGCATCTCTACCACGCAGCCTGCGCACCCAGGAGGAGAGCGCCGGAGAGAGCTCACCCACCATCCCACCACGAGGGTGCAACGGTCTCGTGGGGTCCGTTCGGTCATCCAGGCTCCACGCCATAAAGGTCTACGGACCCTGTCTGGCGCCCTCGTCTTTGGGGGTGGCCTTTTCTTTCCTTTTGAATGAATGTTGGTGGCGCTGTGTCCTGTAAGTAAAAACTGTTAAGTGACTAGATGATTGCTTATAGACGGTCGTAATGCTTTCACCTTGCTCGTGTCTTTGTCCCCGTCCTGTGCATGATTGCTTGCCTGTATACGTGTTTTTGAATACCTGCATTGATTGCATGGCTGTATATGTGTGCTGTGTAAAATAAATGTGCTTGTGTGAATGTTACCTGTTCGTCGTGTCTTTTTCCCCCATTGGAACGCCATATTGCATCTCGGAATATTAGTTGGGTTTTAAATACCCGTTAAATAGAATCGGATCCGGCGAGGTCGGGCGATAATACCCGCTCGGTTATCACTGAAGAACGGAACGGACCGCTTGAGCGGTTCGTGTCCAAGCCGACCTGCGTCGAGGTACGGTCTCCCGGTTGGCTACCCGCGCAGGAACTTAGGTATTTCGATATTCGGTGATTGACCCTATTTTGCGCGGGTAGAAAATTGGCAGGCCGTGGTGGGGTTGAAGACCCACCCGTGACAGGGTTCCGGCGTTTTTCCGGAAGGTCACTACTGAATTGTCCGTCTGGTGGGCGAGCGGCTACTACAAGTGAAAAGCTGTCGTTCGCATGCCGGTGGGCGTGAATTTGTAACAATATATTACATGACTATATTTGGATGACTTTGAAATTTGACTATTTTGGGGCACAAAATGACCTTGAAATGACCTTTTAAGGTCAAAAATTTTAGTTGCATCCACCCTTGTATTTCTGTCTGACCTATGACTGATTGATTTAGCATGGGTGCTGGCTATTAACATTCCATGCAGGTAAAAGGTTTTTTTTGAAGCCTTTTTCTTCTTGGCTGGTCTACTATGACCCCTTGTCTGAGTGTGGGGGTGCCTCAAAGAGGAATTTAGGCTGAAGATTTAGGTTACCTCACGTCTCGATTCATTTTCATTATAATTGTTGATTTTTTTTTTTTGGTTGAATAAATCATTATTTATTTAATTTGCTTGTGTCCGTGTATCTGTTGTATGTTCGAGAGTAAAACCCCTGTGCTGTGCGACCATCCTGGTGAAGCGCCTCACATTTCCTTCCAGCGCGCACCATTAATCTCTGAGAACCTTGGCTGTAAGCCTCCAAGGGAGAACTGTTTAGCCATCTATCCAGGTAGGGGCTAAACCATCTGGACACAACAATATTTCTTTGGTTTACAGTGGAACAAAACAAAAACAAGGTAAAAATATTGTTGCGGGCCGGGGCCGGTGGTGAGAACGACTACGAGGTTGGGAAAGCTAAGTCGTCTCCACCAGACTCCCCGGAATTGTAGGCCGTCGCTCCGGATAATTCCGGTCGCTGAACCGACCATGGTCGCCAATATTTAAACCGCGTAGCGTAGGGTCTATTTGTCTAAAACCAATTTACCTAATTAACTATGCAATTTCGACTACCAGGGAAACCACGCCCATGGCACATCTTCCTCGAACCGGGTCACTCTACCGACTGCGGTGGAGTTCCAACTACCAACTCCGGTTCGGGTGCAGCCGAGCGGAAACTGCCAAAGCCGTGCCGGCTGGAATGAACGGATTATCGGGTATAAAAACCCGGCTAAACTCTGATCTGAACCATGCTGGACCAATGCAAGAAGGGACGGAAACGAACTGGGGTCGTTTCTAACAACTTTTATTTACAGTAAAAGGCAAGACAACGTGAATATGCAAGCAAGGAATATTTACAATGATCCAAAAACACTTATTCAGTTCTACTGAAAAGACGAGCCCACACGCAGACACGCACACAAATTAAAACAAACCCAGAGTTCTTTATTGGACCCTCGCAGCCGAGGAGAGAGACGAGCTGGGGGTCAGAGTCTGGCTGGGTACCTGACCGTCGGAGGAAGGGGTGCTCCGCGATGCGGCACCCGACAAAGGTCGTTGGTTTGGTCCCCAGTCGCACGTGTGGGACTCGTGGTTCGTGGCGGAGCTCTGGTGGTGAATAGCAGGGCCCATGGAGGGGGGGGTCAGGGTCGCTCTTTCCTTTCCTTGTAGAGGGCCAGCAGAGACACGTTCGCCGCCTTTTACGACCTTCTGCTCAACCCGCCGCTTCAAAAGAACTGTACGCTCAACAACAACCCCGTCGAAAACCTCCGAACAACCTTCGTAGCAACCCCTTCGTAACAACCCCCAAAACTACCAAAAAACTCTGCTCTCAGAGTGCTCGGGGATTTATCGACCTCCCTCAATGGGGAGGGGCCCTTGGTGAAGCACACCTCTCTGTCCGCCTTTGATTGGACAGGTCCTACGGCCCACCCTTCTGGGGCGGGGTCTCGGCCCCTGCCGGGAAACCCCAGCCACTCTTCCACGTGGGTTCATACTTGACGAGCAACAGTATCAACATTGCAAAGGTTGTCGTAAAAGAGTTACAACGTTTGTGGGAGCTGAGAAACCGGAACCGCGAGATCTTGCCTGAGCACGTCAGGGTGTGAGAAGGCAGCTGGTTGGTGGTGGATCGTGATGGGCCGAGGGTTCATGCAGATGGGATGGTTGTTAGATGGCTTGTTCGATGTAATAACCTCACAAAAAGAAATCGCAACGCACGCCTTTGATTCTCCCACGAGGCAAAAGGAAGGGGATCTGACTACACACATACTTAACGACATAACTGACTTTTGGGACATCTGTATGTTGAATGCATATCGTTTCCAGATCTGTAACAATATTACTAAATCTTAGCTTATTCCACACAGAAATCCTAAAATGACCCTGACAATATTATTGGTACCTTTTAGAAGTTGTTTGAAATAATTACATTTCAAGCAGGTGATTCTTCTTTACTTTGGAATTGAACCCATCTTTGGTGAGTTGCAGATGGCTGCAACATAGAAATCACTCATTCAACCAGTTTGAATAGAGAAAAGGAGTCATTCTGCTGTTTTGTGTCACTGTGTGACCGCAATGAGCACGGAGAAGAGAAAGAAAACCAGAGAATTGTCTGAGTAGGTCAGACACAAGATTGTAGCCAAGCATGGGCAATCTCAAGGCTACAAGTCAATCTCCAGAGTCCTTGATGTTCCTGTGTCCACCGTACGCAATGTTATCAGGAAGTTGAAGGCCCATGGGACTGTAGGCAACCTCCCTGGACGTGGCCACAAGAGAAAACTTGATCGAAGATTACGGCGAAGGATTGTTCGAATGGTGGAGAAAGCCCCTCAATCAACTGCCAAACAGATTCAAGCTGACCTTCAGACACAAGGTACGACAGTTTCAACTCACACCATCCGTCGCCAACTCAATGAAAGGGGGCTCTATGGTAGAAGACCCAAGAGAACCCCACTGCTGAAAGAGAGAGAGGAGAGAGAGACAGACAAGAGGAGAGAGGAGAGAGACGGACAGAGAGAGAGGAGAGGGGCAGACAGATGGAGAGGAGAGAGGCAGACAGAGAGAGGAGAGAGGCAGACAGAGAGAGGAGAGGGGCAGACAGATAGAGAGGAGAGGGGCAGACAGAGAGAGGAGAGAAACAGACAAGAGAGAGAAGAGAGACAGATAGAGAAGAGAGAGACAGAGACAAAAGAAAGCCTGACTGGAGTTAACCAAAACACACCTGAACAGCCAAAATCCTTCTGGGAGAATGTCCTGTGGACAGATGAGTCCAAATTAAGCTTTTTGGGAAAGCACATCATCTCTATGTTTACAGAAAACAAAACGAAGCCTTCAAAGAAAAGAAACACCTTCCTTATAGTCAAACATGGAGGAGGTTCAGGGATGTTTTGGGGTTTCTGTGCTGCCTTTGGTACTGTTTGCGTGGCATCATAAAATCAGGAGATTACCAAGGCATTTTGGAGCGCAATGTTCAACCCAGTCAGAAAGCTGGGTCTCTGTCGAGTCAAAGATCTTGGGTCTTGCAACAGGATAATGACCCCAAACACACTTCAAAAAGCACCCATGAATGGTTCAAGACAAAACGATGGACTGTTGTGAAGTGGTCAGCAATGAGTCCAGATCTAAATCCCATTGAACACCTGTGGGGAGATCTGAAAACAGCAGTTGGGAGAAGGCACCCTTCAAATCTGGGAGAACTGGAGCAGTTTGCACAAGAACAGTGAGCCAAACTTCCAGTAGAGACATGGAGGAAGCTCAGTCATGGCTATAGGAAGCACTTGACTGCAGTTATATTGTCCAAAAGCTGTGAGACTGTGAGACCCCAACATTCACGGGTTATACGTTCCTGGAAAATGTCGCGAATGACGAATCCGCAAATGTCGGGGCATTGTTTCAATGGTAAAAAGGGGGCCAGGTTTTTTATTACTATTTATTAGTTTGTTTATTTATTTTCTTTCCCACTTCAGGACTGGTCTACTATATCCACCGCCGCTGATATTAATTCAGCCTGGGAATTCTTCCACAGAAACCTGCTCTCTCCGATGCACATGTTCATCCCACCTCGTCCAATTAATTATAGAACCCATCTTCCCACTCTTGGTACTCTGAATCCTGTGATGAGGCTGTCGCCTTCAAACAACTTGCATTCTTATCCTGGAAGGTAAATCTGACCGAAGGAAACCTCAGATCATTCCACAAAGCCCACAACAAGTGTGTGGCTCCCCTCAGGAGAGGCAGAAAATAATCTCAAGAATAAGGATATCTGTCCAATCTCAAGAATAAGGTTTTTAAACTCGTCTCCCTCCCTCTAAATCCTGGTGGTGTCCTGTCAAGACTGTCTCTGGTGTATGCTTTCCTTCCCTTGCTTCAAATGGCGCAATCCGGACGATGCCCAGTCGGCGTCTTCTTGCTTTGGAGGCCAACTTTGAAACGTGGCTACGCCAAGAGAGATCCTGGCTGAGAGACACAAGAGTTTTAGTGATTGAACCTCTTTGAGAAGGTTGTTGAGAAAGTAGATGGGAGGATTTGGAGTACGGTCCTTTTGGAAAGAGAGTGAGTGTGAGGGATTTCTCTGGATTGAAAGACATGTTCCAAGTGTTTGACCAGTTTGTGATTTTCTCACGGTTTGAGAAGAGGGATGATGCTTCTGCCTGTCTTTCTGAAAAATGAGAAATATCATGGCAAAGAGTGGTCATCAGAAAAGTGATAAAGAGGATTTTCCAGAGATTTGGAGAGATCATAGATGAAGACGAGCAATAAGATGTGGCCTAGAACACTGCCTTGGGGTACTCCGGCCTTGGTGGGGAGATGAGATGAGAGGTTCTGTTGAGAGCTATGCGTTGACTCTGAGAGTGGAGGAAGTTAACAATCCAAGACTGCAGTTGGCCTTGGATTCCATAGACAGACAGTTTGGAGAGCAGGGCAGGCTACCAGATTGTACCAAAAGTGAGATATGTCCAAAAACACAGCCTTTATCTCTTGTCTGATATTGAGGGCCTCCACCACTGTTGGGAGAGTAGAAGCAGCATGTCCAAGGTAGAGTGACCAGGTGTGAATCTGAATTGTTCATCTGAGATGAGGCTGTTGAAGAAAAGGAATGATTTAATGGCACCTACGATGATGGATTCCATGACCTTGCTGATGACTTGAAGTAAGTGAATTGGGTGGAGTGAAATTGATCAGTTTTTGCACCTTTTTTATGTAATGCTGTGACAGTTGATTGTCAAGCAGATGGAAGATGATCTATGGTAAATGACATGGTGAAAAGGGCAGAAAAAGGAAGTGCAAGAGCAGCAGAGCAGATTTTTTTTTGGACACGTGAGCTCTTGAGTGTCGAGGGATGCCAGAAACTTTTCCACCTTTTCAGGTGAAAAATGCATGATTGAGGAGCAGTTGTGTATGGCTGGGAATGAGAGAGACAGAGAGTGAGCGACAGAGATTGATTTCTGACACAAGATTTGGAAGCAAACACAGAATTGAGACATTTGGCATTCTCACCAATGGGGTCGGCTGGTGTGGTTATTCAAAGAAAGTCAGATAACGCTGAACCATTTTGGCCAAATAATGCACAGATTAGATTAAAGTAAGTCGAGCCCAATTCATCACTGACGTCGGCTGTGGTGCCATTTGAAGTGAGGGAAGGGATGGAATGGGAGCATACATCAGGGACAGACTTGACAAGGTTCCACCAGGTTTTAGAGGAGGGAGACGAGTTTAAAAAGCTTATTTTTGACATTGGACAGATGTTGTTTTCTGGCTCTCATAAGAGTCCACACACAGTTGTGAGCTTTGTGAAATAATCTGAGGTTGCCTTTGAGGAGGAGAATGCACACTCACTCAAATCAGAACCATCTCCCGAGACATATCGCGTGCTTTTGATACGGTCTGGCACCCTGCCCTGCTCACCAAACTCCCTTCCTATGATATCCAAGAACATCTGCTCTCATGGCTCGCAGACTTCCTCTCCTGTCGTAGTCAACGTGTGGCCATTAATGGAGTTCTTTCATCCCCTCTTCCTGTCCAAGCTGGAGTTCCTCAAGGCAGTGTTCTGGGCCCTGTTCTTTTTCTGGTTTTCATTAGTGATGTCTCGAAGTTTCTGGAAAATCCTCTTTATCTCTGTGCTGATGAATCCACCTTCTGCCATGCCATCTGTCATCCCTCAGATCGGCAAGCAACAGCTTCTTCGCTCACTGCAGATCTGGGTACAATCACAAACTGGTCGAACACGTGGAACATGTCTTTCAATCCTCACAAATCTCACACTTTCACTGTGTCTCTCTGAAAGGTTCCTCTAGAACCCCCCCTCCCCCTCATCTACTTTCTCAACAATCCTCTTGAAGAAGTCCTTTCATTCAAGCTTCTGGGTCTCACTATCTGCCATGATCTTTCCTGGGAAACCCACATTTCCATGCTAGCTTCCAAAGCCAGTCACCGACTGGGTATCCCCGTTGTGCAAAGTCCTTCCTCGGCCCACCAGAGCTCCTGACCACATACAAAGCTTTCGTCCGCAGCCTGATGGAGTACTGCTCTCCCCTCTGGGTTGGTGCTCCTGCCACTCACCTTTCTCGGCTTCATGCTGGAGAGACCAAGGCATTTAGGATCATTGGCATCTCCCATGATGAGGCCGAGTCTTTGGGTCTCTCACTCTCTCACCGCAGGCAGGTCGGTGGTCTTTGTCTTCTGCAGTCTCCTCTCTGGTCTCGCCCCACCTACTCTGTCTGCAATTTCCGCAAGGCGGAAATTTTCTGCAATTCTGTCTGCAATTTTCCCATCAAATTTCCGCAAGGCGCTCAAGGTCCGCCAACAACCCCCGTTCTGGTAAAACTACCAAAATCACGAATGACTGCTCACCTTCACTCTTTCATTCCTCTTTTTCCCCACCTTTTGAACAAACTCCCACACCCTCTTCAATCCCGCTCTTCCCTCCAGTTCTTCAAAACAGCTGTTCGCCACCACCTCTTATCTTCCCCCATCCAAAACCACAATCTTTTCTACTCCTGTGAATCCACCCCAAACCCACCCCCTTCAAATTCCCTGCTTTCTTTCCTGAAAGTCCCTGTAGTGTAAGGACCTGAAAGTCCCTGTAGTGTCCATCTTGTTTACCCTGTATACCCCGTCCCATCCCTCTCCCTTCCACAGATCTCCTCATGTCTCTGTTCCCCACTGATTTTTTTTTCCTTCCCTCTCCCACCCTCACTGTTCTTGTCTCTTGCTCCCCTTGTTGTACATTGTGTGTGTTTAGCTCCCATACGAGCCTCAACATTGCATTAAAAAAAAAAAAAAAAATATATATATATATATATATATATATATATATATATATATATATATATATATATATATATATATATATATATATATATATATATATATATATATATATACAGTATATATTAATCTTTTAATTACTTAATTGTTATCGATTTATTAATTGTTTATTTATTTCTCATCCTGGCAATATCTCAGGCATATTTTGAGCGAGGAATCTGATATTTGAACGTGGCATTGACCGAGTGATTTGGCTACAAGGGGTATTTTTGATTTATCGATTAATTATTCATTTTTCCATTAATTACTTCATTTTCGAAAAATTACACATCGGATGAAACAGTCGTGGTTCAGGTATGTTATTCGGCAATTGATTGAGGAATTAATTGTTTTAAGATTATTATTTATTTATTTTAATTCTGTAATGAATGAATCATTTATTGTGCACCGCTCCTTCCCATTGCCATATCCCAGGTGATGTATGACGTCATAGTCGGGGCGCTGAAGGAAGGGAGTCCTCATTTTGCACTCCGTTTGTTTTCTTGCTTGTTTGTTTGTCCAGGTGATATCTCAGCCAACCTTTGAGCTGGGATTCCAAAATATGGGGACAAAAGTGAAGATGTGCTTTCGCAAAAACCTTATTTTTTATTTTTTGATAATCAATTTATTGATTAATTAATTAACATAATCAATTTATTGATTAATTACTTCATTATTATCGATTTATGAATTCCTTATTTATTTTCTTTCTCACGTGGGCAGTATCTCGGGCACCCTTTGAGCTTGGATACTGATATTTGGACACGACGGTGAACAAGTGATTTCGTTATGAAGGGTATTTTTGATTTATTGATTAATCAATTAATCGATTAATTATTCATTTTTCGATGAATTAATTTTCCGACTCACAGATTCAGATGGAACGGTGGTAGTTTAGGTATGTTATTCGGCAATTGATTGAGAAATCAATTATTTTATGATTATCTATTTCAATTTCGCAATTAATCACTGAATCAATCAATTATTGCACACTGTTCACTCCAAATGTGTCTCCATGTGCTGCACGGCAAGTAAGTATCATTTGTACATATTTACTTCAGAAGTACATTCATACATATAAACTAAGTATCATTTGTACATATTAACCTCAGAAGTATATTTGTACATATAAACTAAGTATCATTTGTACATATTAACCTCAGAAGTATATTCGTACATATAAACTAAGTATCATTTGTACATATTAACCTCAGAAGTATATTTGTACATATAAACTAAGTATCATTTGTACATATTTACTTCAGAAGTATATTCGTACATATAAACTAAGTATCATTTGTACATATTAACCTCAGAAGTATATTTGTACATATAAACTAAGTATCATTTGTACATATTTACCTCAGAAGTATATTCGTACATATAAACTAAGTATCATTTGTACATATTTACTTCAGAAGTATATTCGTACATATAAACTAAGTATCATTTGTACATATTAACCTCAGAAGTATATTTGTACATATAAACTAAGTATCATTTGTACATATTTACTTCAGAAGTATATTCGTACATATAAACTAAGTATCATTTGTACATATTAACCTCAGAAGTATATTCGTACATATAAACTAAGTATCATTTGTACATATTAACCTCAGAAGTATATTCGTACATATAAACTAAGTATCATTTGTACATATTAACCTCAGAAGTATATTTGTACATATAAACTAAGTATCATTTGTACATATTTACTTCAGAAGTATATTTGTACATATAAACTAAGTATCATTTGTACATATTAACCTCAGAAGTATATTTGTACATATAAACTAAGTATCATTTGTACATATTTACTTCAGAAGTATATTCGTACATATAAACTAAGTATCATTTGTACATATTCACCTCAGAAGTATATTTGTACATATAAACTAAGTATCATTTGTACATATTAACCTCAGAAGTATATTCGTACATATAAACTAAGTATCATTTGTACATATTTACCTCAGAAGTATATTTGTACATATAAACTAAGTATCATTTGTACATATTTACTTCAGAAGTATATTTGTACATATAAACTAAGTATCATTTGTACATATTAACCTCAGAAGTATATTTGTACATATAAACTAAGTATCATTTGTACATATTTACCTCAGAAGTATATTTGTACATATAAACTAAGTATCATTTGTACATATTTACCTCAGAAGTATATTCGTACATATAAACTAAGTATCATTTGTACATATTTACCTCAGAAGTATATTTGTACATATAAACTAAGTATCATTTGTACATATTTACCTCAGAAGTATATTTGTACATATAAACTAAGTATCATTTGTACATATTTACTTCAGAAGTATATTCGTACATATAAACTAAGTATCATTTGTACATATTAACCTCAGAAGTATATTCGTACATATAAACTAAGTATCATTTGTACATATTAACCTCAGAAGTATATTTGTACATATAAACTAAGTATCATTTGTACATATTTACTTCAGAAGTATATTTGTACATATAAACTAAGTATCATTTGTACATATTAACCTCAGAAGTATATTTGTACATATAAACTAAGTATCATTTGTACATATTTACTTCAGAAGTATATTCGTACATATAAACTAAGTATGATTTGTACATATTAACCTCAGAAGTATATTTGTACATATAAACTAAGTATCATTTGTACATATTAACCTCAGAAGTATATTCGTACATATAAACTAAGTATCATTTGTACATATTTACCTCAGAAGTATATTTGTACATATAAACTAAGTATCATTTGTACATATTTACTTCAGAAGTATATTTGTACATATAAACTAAGTATCATTTGTACATATTAACCTCAGAAGTATATTTGTACATATAAACTAAGTATCATTTGTACATATTTACCTCAGAAGTATATTTGTACATATAAACTAAGTATCATTTGTACATATTTACCTCAGAAGTATATTCGTACATATAAACTAAGTATCATTTGTACATATTTACCTCAGAAGTATATTTGTACATATAAACTAAGTATCATTTGTACATATTTACCTCAGAAGTATATTCGTACATATAAACTAAGTATCATTTGTACATATTTACCTCAGAAGTATATTTGTACATATAAACTAAGTATCATTTGTACATATTTACCTCAGAAGTATATTCGTACATATAAACTAAGTATCATTTGTACATATTTACCTCAGAAGTATATTTGTACATATAAACTAAGTATCATTTGTACATATTTACCTCAGAAGTATATTCGTACATATAAACTAAGTATCATTTGTACATATTTACCTCAGAAGTATATTTGTACATATAAACTAAGTATCATTTGTACATATTTACTTCAGAAGTATATTCGTACATATAAACTAAGTATCATTTGTACATATTAACCTCAGAAGTATATTCGTACATATAAACTAAGTATCATTTGTACATATTAACCTCAAGTATATTTGTACATATAAACTAAGTATCATTTGTACATATTTACTTCAAGTATATTTGTACATATAAACTAAGTATCATTTGTACATATTAACCTCAGAAGTATATTTGTACATATAAACTAAGTATCATTTGTACATATTTACTTCAGAAGTATATTCGTACATATAAACTAAGTATCATTTGTACATATTAACCTCAGAAGTATATTTGTACATATAAACTAAGTATCATTTGTACATATTAACCTCAGAAGTATATTCGTACATATAAACTAAGTATCATTTGTACATATTTACCTCAGAAGTATATTTGTACATATAAACTAAGTATCATTTGTACATATTTACTTCAGAAGTATATTTGTACATATAAACTAAGTATCATTTGTACATATTAACCTCAGAAGTATATTTGTACATATAAACTAAGTATCATTTGTACATATTTACCTCAGAAGTATATTTGTAAATATAAACTAAGTATCATTTGTACATATTTACCTCAGAAGTATATTCGTACATATAAACTAAGTATCATTTGTACATATTTACCTCAGAAGTATATTTGTACATATAAACTAAGTATCATTTGTACATATTTACCTCAGAAGTATATTTGTACATATAAACTAAGTATCATTTGTACATATTTACTTCAGAAGTATATTCGTACATATAAACTAAGTATCATTTGTACATATTAACCTCAGAAGTATATTCGTACATATAAACTAAGTATCATTTGTACATATTAACCTCAGAAGTATATTTGTACATATAAACTAAGTATCATTTGTACATATTTACTTCAGAAGTATATTTGTACATATAAACTAAGTATCATTGGTACATATTAACCTCAGAAGTATATTTGTACATATAAACTAAGTATCATTTGTACATATTTACTTCAGAAGTATATTCGTACATATAAACTAAGTATGATTTGTACATATTAACCTCAGAAGTATATTTGTACATATAAACTAAATATCATTTGTACATATTAACCTCAGAAGTATATTAGTAGATATAAACTAAGTATCATTTGTACATATTTACCTCAGAAGTATATTTGTACATATAAACTAAGTATCATTTGTACATATTTACTTCAGAAGTATATTTGTACATATAAACTAAGTATCATTTGTACATATTAACCTCAGAAGTATATTTGTACATATAAACTAAGTATCATTTGTACATATTTACCTCAGAAGTATATTTGTACATATAAACTAAGTATCATTTGTACATATTTACCTCAGAAGTATATTCGTACATATAAACTAAGTATCATTTGTACATATTTACCTCAGAAGTATATTTGTACATATAAACTAAGTATCATTTGTACATATTTACCTCAGAAGTATATTCGTACATATAAACTAAGTATCATTTGTACATATTTACCTCAGAAGTATATTTGTACATATAAACTAAGTATCATTTGTACATATTTACCTCAGAAGTATATTCGTACATATAAACTAAGTATCATTTGTACATATTTACCTCAGAAGTATATTTGTACATATAAACTAAGTATCATTTGTACATATTTACCTCAGAAGTATATTCGTACATATAAACTAAGTATCATTTGTACATATTTACCTCAGAAGTATATTTGTACATATAAACTAAGTATCATTTGTACATATTTACTTCAGAAGTATATTCGTACATATAAACTAAGTATCATTTGTACATATTAACCTCAGAAGTATATTCGTACATATAAACTAAGTATCATTTGTACATATTAACCTCAGAAGTATATTTGTACATATAAACTAAGTATCATTTGTACATATTTACTTCAGAAGTATATTTGTACATATAAACTAAGTATCATTTGTACATATTAACCTCAGAAGTATATTTGTACATATAAACTAAGTATCATTTGTACATATTTACTTCAGAAGTATATTCGTACATATAAACTAAGTATCATTTGTACATATTAACCTCAGAAGTATATTTGTACATATAAACTAAGTATCATTTGTACATATTAACCTCAGAAGTATATTCGTACATATAAACTAAGTATCATTTGTACATATTTACCTCAGAAGTATATTTGTACATATAAACTAAGTATCATTTGTACATATTTACTTCAGAAGTATATTTGTACATATAAACTAAGTATCATTTGTACATATTAACCTCATAAGTATATTTGTACATATAAACTAAGTATCATTTGTACATATTTACTTCAGAAGTATATTTGTACATATAAACTAAGTATCATTTGTACATATTTACCTCAGAAGTATATTTGTACATATAAACTAAGTATCATTTGTACATATTTACTTCAGAAGTATATTTGTACATATAAACTAAGTATCATTTGTACATATTTACCTCAGAAGTATATTTGTACATATAAACTAAGTATCATTTGTACATATTTACCTCAGAAGTATATTCGTACATATAAACTAAGTATCATTTGTACATATTTACCTCAGAAGTATATTTGTACATATAAACTAAGTATCATTTGTACATATTTACCTCAGAAGTATATTCGTACATATAAACTAAGTATCATTTGTACATATTAACCTCAGAAGTATATTTGTACATATAAACTAAGTATCATTTGTACATATTAACCTCAGAAGTATATTTGTACATATAAACTAAGTATCATTTGTACATATTAACCTCAGAAGTATATTTGCACATATAAACTAAGTATCATTTGTACATATTTACCTCAGAAGTATATTTGTACATATAAACTAAGTATCATTTGTACATATTTACCTCAGAAGTATATTCGTACATATAAACTAAGTATCATTTGTACATATTTACCTCAGAAGTATATTTGTACATATAAACTAAGTATCATTTGTACATATTTACCTCAGAAGTATATTCGTACATATAAACTAAGTATCATTTGTACATATTTACCTCAGAAGTATATTTGTACATATAAACTAAGTATCATTTGTACATATTTACCTCAGAAGTATATTCGTACATATAAACTAAGCATCATTTGTACATATTTACCTCAGAAGTATATTCGTACATATAAACTAAGTATCATTTGTACATATTTACCTCAGAAGTATATTCGTACATATAAACTAAGTATCATTTGTACATATTTACCTCAGAAGTATATTTGTACATATAAACTAAGTATCATTTGTACATATTAACCTCAGAAGTATATTCGTACATATAAACTAAGTATCATTTGTACATATTTACCTCAGAAGTATATTTGTACATATAAACTAAGTATCATTTGTACATATTTACCTCAGAAGTATATTCGTACATATAAACTAAGCATCATTTGTACATATTTACCTCAGAAGTATATTCGTACATATAAACTAAGTATCATTTGTACATATTTACCTCAGAAGTATATTCGTACATATAAACTAAGTATCATTTGTACATATTTACCTCAGAAGTATATTTGTACATATAAAATAAGTATCATTTGTACATATTTACCTCAGAAGTATATTTGTACATATAAACTAAGTATCATTTGTACATATTTACCTCAGAAGTATATTTGTACATATAAACTAAGTATCATTTGTACATATTTACCTCAGAAGTATATTTGTACATATAAACTAAGTATCATTTGTACATATTTACCTCAGAAGTATATTTGTACATATAAACTAAGTATCATTTGTACATATTTACCTCAGAAGTACACCGCTCCAGCCAAATTCCCTCTCCAGCCAAATTCCGTGCAGCAGTTATTTATTTATTTATTTGGCATGCGGACGGTGGACTTTGTCCCTCGACTTGTTTTTTTCTCGTTCTAAAATCTAGATGGAGAACATTTAATTGGAAGGGAAGGGACGAAGTCGAGACTCATGAAGAGCGAGAACTCGTACACGAAATGGATCACGACACAAGTCAAAAAGGACACAACCCTCTCCACTCCCTTCTTCCCTCCCTCCTCCCCTCCTCCCTCCCTCCTCCCTTCCTCCCTCCCTCCTCCCTCCCCTCCTGCCTCCCCCTCCCTCCTCCTCTCCTCCCCACTCCCCTCCTCCCCCTCCCCTCCTCTCTCCTCCCTCCTCTCTCCTCCTCCCCTCCTCCTCCTCCCCTCCCCTCCTCCTCCTCCCCCTCCCCTCCTACCCTCCCTCCTCCTCCCCTCCTATCCCCCTCCCCACCTCCTCTCCTCCCTCTCTCCTCTCCTCTCTCCTCTCCTCCCCTCCCCTCCTCTCCCCCCCTCCTCCCTCCTCCTCTCTCCTCTCTCCTCTCTTCCCCTCTCTCCTCTCTTCCCCTCTCTCCTCTCCTCCCCTCTCTCCTGTCCTCCCCTCCCTCCTCTCCTCCTCTCCTCCCCTCCCCTCCTTCCTCTCCTCCCCTCCCCCTCCTCCCCTTCCTCTCCTCCCCTCCTCCCCTTCCTCTCCTCCCCTTCCTCTCCTCCCCTTCCTCTCCTCCCCCCTCCTCTCCTCCTCTCCTCCTCTCCTCCCCCCTCCTCTCTTCCCCTCCCCTTCCTCCTCTCTTCCCCTCCCCTTCCTCCTCTCTTCCCCTCCCCAAGAATGGGGTATTCGTCAAAGATGAAGGCACAGATCGGGGTGGAGCGATGAATGAGGGGCGGAGACAATCGGTGCTTGAAATAAACGTGGGTATTTTGAGGAAGGTGAAACGAGGAACTAGAATGGAAACAAGGGTGAGGTTGAGCGTGTTCGTGGGCAGCAGAGACGGTGATAGAAGATAGCTCGAGCTGTTTTAAAGGAGGGACTCGACGTGTGATCTCACGGTTGTAGTGTGTCCTGGAGTTTATATCCGCCTCAGTCCCCATGATGACCGTCGTGTTCTCGCTGTCTGTGATGAGTGTTCTCTCTGCCGCCGCGGCAGACTCTTTATCCCACGGTTGTGTACGCACTCACGACCTTGGTGGATCCTGGATGGCTGTGGGAGCAGGAAGCGGTGTTGTCGTTCCTGCCAACGTCCCTGGCTCGATACACGGCGCCTTACTTCGGGCGGGAAAAATTCAGGTTGGTGTCACCCTATAAACACATAGGAGACCCCACAGTTATCTCGATGGAAAATAAATGTTTTTATAATTCGCCATAATAATGGAGCACGAGCAAACAACGTTGGGAGAGGCAACGGCAATCCACCCAGTGCAAGTATAACCCTTGTGAAGAAACTGTCTCGGCAGCACCGACGCTCTGTATCCAAAACACGTCATCAGGCCTCGAGACGTTGATGCATCATAAAGGGGGGGGGGGGCGGTTGTTCTTTTGGTGTGGTTGCGTAGCAACAGAGGTTTGTCGTGATGTCGGTGTTTGTTTTCCACGTGTGTTATTCAAACAGTGACTGCTCGGTGTAAACATAATGTTCATTCGTGGATCAGACACTGGGAAAACTCTCACGAGTATCAATCACATCATTCCCACGTGGTGATGAAATCATCGACGTGATGGCGATTGGTGATTGCTGGAGCAGTGGTGCAGGTTCCACACAGGATTGTAGTGGAGGTGGTTCATTTTCCTCTGATATCTCTCGTGGGTTTCATTCCTGACCTGACGTGACATCACAAGGCCGTCTACGACAGTTTAGTCTGAGAGTCGTGTAATGTGCGGCGGTTGACGACCGTCGTCACAAGGTTTTTGGGATCATTGGCGATCGCAGTAAAAGTTGAACATGAGGCTGGGTGCAGTGGCGTGCACCTGTCATCCGACGACTCGGAGGTTGGGTTTGAGTCCATTTGCCAGAGAAGTAACCTTGTTGTCCTCAAAAGTGTATGGTTTTATGGTGGTTTCTTGTTCACAGGCATGCATAGACAAAATTAAGCTTGGTTGCCCGGATGGCAACCATGGGGAAATCTGTTATTTTTGTGCAAATACAAGATGTCCGTCATCGACTGGGCTGAAAATATAACTTTTTAGGTCATGAACTTAAAATTACACGAGATCTTTTCCATATAATTTTGGCACGAGGAATCGATATTTAACCTTATTTTTGTGATTATAAGTAAATTTGAGGTCAATGTTCGAGTTCCTGGCAATTGTTATTGATGCCAAAGCTTCTCATCCAGACACTGTCGTGATTTCACTGGAGTATCTTCAGAAGTCATTGACTGATATGGGAATGACTTATGTCCACATCTCTGTGGATCTCCAGCTCTACATGGTGGCATTACGTTGATCGCTTTAAAAATGTGATTCTGAGGCCTGGGATAATGCACATTGTGCAGTCCTTCTGTGGTTGCATTGGCAAACTCATGCGTGGGTCTGGTCTTGAGACTCTCATCAGTTCAGCATTCAGGGGCCTGGCAGGAATCATGAGTGCCAAGTCCTGGGTTCGATCAATGAGAGCCTTTCGGATGGTTTCGACTGCCCTTCTCATTTCCTTCCTCACCACCGGCCCCAAGACATTCCAGGAGTTGTGCAGCTTCCTTGAGACATGCAGACAGCACCCAACTGGGAAGCACTGGGTTGATAACTTCATCAAGCCTACTCTGCTTGTTCATCAACTTCTGTGTAGTGAGAGAGAGGCAGACTTCCTGCTGCAACAGCTAACACTTGAACACATGCTTCCCTACTTCTTTGTTGCTGGTCACCATCACTATGCCCATTACATCACCCATCACCTTCTGGAGATGCGCTATCTGCTGCCACCAGATGCCAAGTCAGAGCTCATATCAGGTGCTTTTGTGTGTCGTCACCAGGAAGGCATTTGGAATGGTGTGAGCTCTGATCAGTTTGGTGAACAAACTGCTATTAGAATTGGCAAGGGTGGCCTCATGGGTATGACTCTTTCTCCAGAGATGGTAGCAGAGTGGATCGATTCCTTTCCTGTCACTGCCTACATCTCAGATACAATGGAGCACATCTACCTTGACTCCTCAAACAAGGACAATGAAGACCAAGTGAGAGAAAAGGACACAATCGGACCACATCACAAGGAGGAGGGGAAGAAGAGGAGAGAACTTGATGCAGATGATAGGCGTCGGATTTTACTTGAATTGTCGGATGTGTCTCATCCTCTTGAGAATCACTCACCACATCTGTACAACATTGCCAATGGTCGAATTGCTCCCCGAGAAGCTGAAGTGAATGTTGAGGATTCCGTGGTTATAGGTGAGAAAATGGTTTCAGAGTTCCATGCATCCCTTCCAGGTGGATTCCATGCAACCATCTCATGCCCCATGAAGACAATGGAGCACTTACAGAAAGGAGTGAAAATTGGGGACAAGACGATCTTTGATCTAGAAACCATCTTCCTCAGGCTGCTGACTATTGGACAGCAAAGACAAATGGAGCTAGGACCTATCTTCCAGTTTGAGCTCTGCGCAGTACCCCCCTCACTGATTGATGAATATGGGTGCTTAAGGAAAGGCAACAAAGCACCACTGGCACACAAACTCTGTGTTCAGGCGCAACAGCCTCTGCAACCAGATGTTACCATTGTTGACGCGAGCCAACTTCTCTATCATATTGTCTGGCCTTTCAGGGGAACTGTGTCAGTCTTAGTTGGGTCCATCAAGACAAGGCTGTCTACCATTGCTGGTCAGAAGATCTTGGTCTTTGACAAATATTATGATGTTTCTGCAAAGGACCATGAACGAGTAAGGCGTGCTGGCATTGGTTCCATCAACTATGACCTCACAATAAACACACCCCTGCCTCGTCGAGATGCCATCCTGAAAAACAAGCAGAACAAGTTGCAGCTTTCCAAGGTTTTGAGTACCTATAACTTTGGTGAAGGAGTTACTGTGGAGAGCCGTAGCCATGGTGCGTTCAACCATGATGAAGCAGACATTACAATGATCTCACACCTGCTCATGGCTGCTGAATGTAATGCAAGAGTGATACGTATCCTATCTGATGACACTGATGTTTTTGTATTGATGGTTTACTGGGTTTACCAGCGCAACATCCAGGTCACAGTGCAGATGGAAAGGTG
The DNA here is from genome assembly GCF_056783735.1 of Eptatretus burgeri. NCBI lineage: Eukaryota > Metazoa > Chordata > Myxini > Myxiniformes > Myxinidae > Eptatretus > Eptatretus burgeri. The sequence continues at coordinate 98,228,025 of NC_140970.1, forward strand.
GGATGGAGCAATTTGGGATATCAACACCACCTGTGACCAGCTTGGCCCCAAGTGTCTGCAGCTTTTGGGAATGCACGACATCACTGGCTCAGGTACCACATCATACCCATACGGCAAGGGCAAAGTGTCAGCCCTGAAGACACTGAGAGCTGGCAACTTCCCTGGTTTGTACTCCGCACTTGGCGAGCTGAACGCAAGCTATGAACAGCTCATGGAAGCAGGGCGGACATTCTTCTGTGCCCTGTATGGTCAGCCAGAAGGTACCACGATGAGTGAGATGAGGTACTATATGTACACAAGGAAGTCTGGCAAGCCCCTCAAGCTCATGGCATTACCTACAACTGAGATCAATCTCTTCCTACATATTTTGCGTGCACATCGACAAACAGTACTTGCAAAATCAGCTGATCAGCAGGCCCCACCTGAACTTGACATTACAAAATATGGATGGGACATCAGAGATGGAATCCCAGTGCCAGCAACTTCTGCTGCTCCACCAGCCCCTTTGGACCTCATGGATGTTGTGCGGTGTGGATGCAAAGCAGAGGGGAAGGCCTGCAGTACTGCAAGTTGCAGTTGTCACCATGCAAAGATCTCCTGCACGCTATACTGCACTTGTGGTTGCAGTGACAAGTGCTTCAACCCACACAAGACTGTGGAGGACAGTGAAAGTGAAGTGGAAGAAGGGAGTGTCGAAGCAGAACTGGAAAGAGACGAGGATACGGAAGGGGACGAGTGCAATGAATGGGAATGAACAATACGCAAGTTGTCTACTAGGCTCTATCTCCTCTGTTCCTAAGATGTCCAATATGATGACATGACAATGTTTATGCTTTCTGATTATCAACATACTGTTGTGAACCATTCATGACTTTACTTTTGCATTGGTGTTGCATAATTGTCAGCAGAAAATAGTCATGGACATTTCATGTGAACCTCTATTTATTCCTGAATGTAAAAAAAATAACCCCAAAATTGAATTCCTCATGTCAAAATCATATGGAAATGAGGTATTACACAGGATTATATGTTGACCGATTAAAAACTTAGCCCCATCGTCTGACCTGCAGTGGCCATCTTGAATTTATGCAAATTGCAGGAGTTCCCCAAGGCAGCCACCCTGGCAACCAACCTGAATTTTATTAATGGACCCATGTTAGTCCAAAACAATCATACAACCATACACTTTCCACATCAACAAGGAATTGACAATGGAACACATAATAACGGCAAATGGACTATTTGAGGGATTGCTTGAGCATGGGAACGCTGCGTTGTGTCGTGATAATGCAGACGGTTCAAAGCAGTCCGGTGGATATCGTGACACCCAACCCTGATTGTCAGGCCAGATCAGATCTGTGACTTGCTTCGGGTATCATGTAAAACCTGCACTAACCTGTCCATGATCAACTATCAGTGACTAAACCTGCTCCCCCACCAGGTCCACTTGGTGTGGAGGGTGTATGCCTGTATGGATATGAACACCCAGCAGGATTAAACACAAAACCTGCCAAAGGGTGGAGGAGCTCTGTGTGAGCCAACGGTCATCCATATCTGGTGCCCAACTGCTTCTGCAGATGTCCTCCTGCACTTGTTACCTTCCCCCGGAGGTTGGTGGCAGGATTTGCACTCCGGCCACCACAAAACAATTCATTCTGCAAAACGCGCTGAGGTGTGTGTTGGGGTGGTGCTGAGGTGTCGTCCACCGGACGGCAGTCTCCTCGGGATATCCTGAGGCGGTACCTTTGGGTGGGTGCCTGGAATGTCCTTTCCCTAAAAGACTGTGCTGGGCCAGGCATCTGCATGGTGGATGGCCAGACAGAGGCCCCCGGAGTACCGACGGAAAAATACATTTTCTTACCCCCATTGGGTGTTTTTTAGGAGACACCATCTCCGTACTGGATGGCCGTTGGCTCCCGAAGGGAGCTCACCCGCCCTTTGTCAGGTGTTGTTTTTTTTTTGTCCTGGCAGGGTGTCAGTCACCTTCCCCACTCGCAAAGCCAGTGAGGGGTGTCAGTTTTGCCGTCGTCAACCCAACCGCAATTGGATAGCTTTGGGTAAGGTTAATGAGTGGGTTGTCTGCATCGGAGTGGTGGGCAACCTTGAAGGATCACATATGTAGGGTGCAGAGGAGGTAAATTCCAGTGAGTTGTAAAGGGTAGAGGTAGAAAAAGATCAGGATGGTTGAGCATGGAGGTGTGCAATGTAATTGAGGATCAGGAGAAGGCATTCATCAAGTACAAAATGACAGGACTTTGGAGTTTTGGAGAATTCCAGGAGAGGATAACAGGACTTGTCTCTGTTTACTGCTGTACTAAAATCAGTAGAGGAGTAAACAGAGGTGAATAAAAAAAAAACAACTCCACAGGCCCTAAGAGAAACCATAAAAGTAGAGGTACATTGAAAGTACACCGCCCCATGCCAAATAAATAAATAATAAATCCTCCGGCACGCAACATTGCCATGGCGCCTTCATCGCCTACCGATGCCGCCTTGCAGCACATGGAGATGGAATTTGGAGGGAGCGGTGTATTTCTGAGGTGAATGTGTACAAATGATACTTACTTGCCATGCAGCACAAGCAGACAGAATTGGGAGGGAGTGATGTACAGGAATTGATTAATTAAAACAAATAATAATTGGAAAAATAATTGATTGATTTTTCAACTGGATAACAGCAAACCCAAACCACCACTGTTTCATCCAAATCTGTAACTTTTTAAAAATTAAGTAATTAATTGATTGATCAATAAATCAAAAATACCCTTTATAACCAAATCACTTGTTCACTGTCGTGTCCAAATATCAGTTTCCCCGCTCAAAGGGTGCCTGAGATGTTGCCCACCTGAGAGAAAATAAATAAGAAATTAATAATTAAATAATTAATCAGTTAATTGACGACGGTAATGAAAAAATAAAAAATATCGTTTTTGCCAAAGCACATCTTCACTTTTGTCCCAAAATTTCAGCTTCTTAGCTCAAAGGATGGCTGAGATATCACCTGGACAAACAAGAAAGAAAATAACAAACAAACGGAGTTTAAACTGTACTCTCTTCCTTTGGTGCCCGGCGATGACATCATGCATCTCTTGGATATAGAAGTGGGAAGGAGCGTTGGACAAAAAGACATCACCAAGAGTCTGCTGGCATTAGTTAGTGGAGGTGTCTGCGGTGGGGGGTACCACCACCCCCCCCTCGCAAGACAGGTAGTTGCTCTCTTTGCCAAAACTATGCAAACAATTTGGATGAAACGTGACCACAACCTTCATCACCCATGATGTACCAAAGGTTGTTCATGGCATTATTTTAAAAATCGGGGTCAAAAGGGGTCGTTGGGGGGGGGGGTGAGTGACTGCTGCTCCTGATCCAGGTGAGTCAGGACATGCTGTCATATATTTTTTATTTTTTTATTATTACCAGCACATCACCCCCCTTTACAGTGACACACACACACACACACACACACACACACACACACACACACACACACACACACACACACACACACACACACACACACACACACACACACACACACACACACACACACACACACTTGTCCCTGCGCCTGTGCGTGCGCCCGTTGTGGATACCACTAATCCCTACAAGATCGGCAGCGCAGCCTGCAAACATTATGATCTAGTTGAGCAAGGTGAGGCAAGATGGGCCGGCTTCAATTTACATTCAAACAAAAACTCTTCCTGCTTCATCTTATTCTTCTTCACTAAAAATATTGGTGCGTCTCATTCGATCCCGTTTCTCATCTCGAATGGATTCAGAAAACGCTTGCTATATTCCATTTTATTCATGTAACAGTAATATTACTATGATACTATTTCTGATTATACACCCCCTTTTAAATGTGTGCGTGCATGTGTCCATCCATGGGCATGCATCCGCCAACGCGGGTGCTTCTTCTTTTTCGAAAGAGTTCCTAAATTGGTGGCCGTAATATAGACATTGTAGGTGGAGTCAGGCGAACTGTCCAACCAATGGGTGGAACTCGCACAGACGGACGGACGGACACACACACACACACACACACACACACACACACACACACACACACACACACACACACACACACACACACACACACACACACACACACACACACACACACACACACACACCTCCTTTTATGGTATCGAAGATACAACAGCAGGAACCACTCCATTCCAACTCGAAGTTCTGCTTCTTCATCTTCAATCTTGGACATACGTACTTTTAAAATGCATTTTTAAGATTAAATCTTCATTGGTTTGTTCCAAGTAAATCTATGACTAGCTTTCTGACAAAGTAAATTAACCATTAGGTCTCTAAGGTACCATCTAAGTCCGCAGTAACCCTTCTGAATTAAGCGTGACACGGATAGCCGCTTCTTGTATATATATCTTCTTCTTCTTTCGGCTGCTCCCGTTAAGGGTCGCCACAGCGGATCATCCTTATGATCCGCATCGTGATTTGGCACGTTTTACACCGGATGTCCTTCCTGCCTCTTATGACACAGAGATATGGTACACCTATTTTAACCGGGGTATACACCGGCCCAGTACACTGGTACTCACTTCGCCGACCTCAGATGGATGACAGGCTGAGTCAACCCCCTGGAGTATTAATTCAGTGGCTCAACGGAGCTTGAACTCAGGACCTTTTGGATCCCAAGCCACTGCCCTAACCACTGCGCCAACACCAGGCTATTTCATATGTATATATACACACATATATATATATATATATATATATATATATATATATATATATATATATATACATATATATATATATATATATATATATATATATATATATATATATATATATATATATACACATATATATATATATATATATATATATATATACACACACACACACACACACACACACACACACACACACACACACACACACACACACACACACACACACACACACACACACACACACACACACACACACACACACACACACACACACACACACACACACACACACACACACACACACACACACACACACACACGAGGCCCGTCTAAAAAGTAACGGGACTGCCACAGAAATTTTATTCCAAAAAATATATTGAAATCACAGCTTGTGCTCTTCAAAATAGTTTCCCTCCAGTCTCACACACTTGTCCACCCTCTTCTTCCACGCTTCAATGCACCCCTGGAAGGCTTCTTCTGGAATCCTCCAGAGCTCCGTCGTCACCGCCCTTTTGATGGCCTCCACATCAGGAAATCGGGTCCCCTTGATCACCCCCTTGAGCTTGGGGAATAGAAAATAATCACAAGGGGCCAAGTCTGGCGAATACGGGGTTTGTTGCAGAGTTGGCACGTTCCTCTCCGCCAGAAACTGTCGGATGCTCAGGGCACTGTGAGCAGGGGCGTTGTGGAGTACCCAGGCATTGTTCTCCCACAGATCCCTTCTCTTGTCCCAGACTGATCTCATGAGGCGCCGGAGGATCTCCTTGTACACTGTTTGACACTGTGGTAGAAACTCGAAGTGGACGATGCCCTTGATGTCAAAAAACGTGATAAGCATCACCTAGACCTTCGACTTCGACATCCTTGCTTATTTGGTCTTGTGATGCTGGACTTTTCCACTGATGACTCTGCCGTTTGGTCTCATGATCGTATTCGAATATCCACGATTCATCGCCAGTAATGACTCTCCCGAGCAGGTCTGGATCATCCTTTAGGCGCTAAATAATGTCTTGACAGACAGTGACTCTGTTGTTTCTGGTCCTCGGACAACAGCTAGGGGACCATCTTTGTGCACACCTTGTGCATTTCGAGATTTTCAGTGATGATGCTCCAGACAGTGTCCTTGTTGATGGAAAGTTCTTCAGCAATCATCCGCACCATGAGTCAACGATCTGCGCGCACCATCTGCTTCACACGCTCAATGTTGTCTGCCATTCTGCTCGTTAAATGTCTTCCAGACCGTGGATCTTCTTCAACCTCCTCCCGTCCCTCCTTGAATCTCTTGTGCCATTCAAATGCATGTGTACGTGACATAGTTTCTTCTCCGTAGACTTGCTGCAGCATTGCGAAGGATTCGGAAGGTGTTTTGCCAAACTTGGCAAGAAACTTCAGATTGGCTGTCTGCTCATGACTCATAGCGCGACAACTCAGACTCGACAAGGTGGAAAGCACGTCCTGTAAAAAATCACACAATGAGCGCAGTCAACCATCACCAATCAAATATATTGCTGGAATGTTGCGAAAGACTGTGACGCAACCCGCTCATTCAAGTTGTGTAAGTGGAGCACACAGCAGGCTCAGTCCCCTTACTTTTTAGACGGACCTCGTATGTATTGTTACGTTTGAGGGGGTGGGGGGTATGCATTCAAAGGGTAATTAGGATGTTTAATTAGGTATGCCATGCTGTTCGAGTTTACCAGGATCTCGATGTAATAAATAACAATTCAGTGGTGATAAGTTGTCTAGTAAATGTTCATTTCTTCAAGGGGGAAATGATAATTGTCACGTAATAAGATAGGGATACGAGATAGGGTAAGTGTGTCTGCGTAAACCCCTTTTAGTATTCTCTGGAGGCTGGCCGTGACGTCACAGGACAGTGCAGCGGATGGCTCCGCCCCGTGATCACGATTGGCGGAAGGCGACGGCGGTGGGCCAATAAACGGCTCGATTGGAAGTGACGAGGACGGGAGGATAAAAAGGTTCTGTTCGGGGTCGAAAAGGAAGAGGAAGAAGATCGGGACAAAAAGATCGTGTTTTTTTGGTGTGGAGGCTGTTGCGCGGGAAGCGTACTTGTTGTTGTGCTGATTCGATCGTGTTCTTCATCGTGTCTTGGAGCCTTGCTGAGCCTCGTGCCTCACCTTGGTTGGCTCTGGGGTTCTGCTGACTCGCAGTACGGGGTCGAACGGCGGGCGGACCTGCCTCCCTCTCCTGCTCGCAATTTGGCGCCAGAACTGGTTCCCTGGCGGCTGTGAGCGGACTTGGGCCAGGACCAGGAGGTCGACAGCACCACGGTTTCTCCTGCCCCCCTGACGAGAGCAAGGCCAGCTCGTCCGACGCCGATCCAGGGACAGTTGCGTCCACACCACGGTCCAGCCTGACCACCAGAAGTAGCTACGTTTTGTGTGTGTGTGTGTGTGTGTGTGTGTGTGTGTGTGTGTGTGTGTGTGTGTGTGTGTGTGTGTGTGTGTGTGTGTGTGTACTTGGCACCTTAGAGGGTTTGAGATCTGTATATTCATTGGAATTGTCTGTGTTTTCCCCACTCCCGATCCCACACCATCCCGTCGAATCGCCCCGGATCCCTTTTCTTGCCGAGTCTTGTTATTTCTGGTTAATAATAAAAACAAATAAACATCATCAACTCAGTTAAAAGTGACTCGTGCCACCTTCCTCGTCCCGTTTGCGGTAGAGCGGTTAGAACCGCCATGTTTGGGTTATAAATAAATAAACCGCCTCCATCGTTTCGGCTCATTCTACGTTGGCGGGACTGTTCAAGTCCCGTGGACGTCACAGTATTGTTGCGTTTCTCGTAACCGCATGCATCCAACAGATAGTGGTCCCAAGACAGTTATTCCATTAAGAAACGTGGAGATTGTCCGTTCCCTTTTGTCTGGCGGGACAACAGGGGCGTGCGTTGCGAGGATCTCATAGCTTGGTTTGCTTATATCATTCCTTCTTCATTTAATTTCTTACTTCATTCCTACTCTTCTTTTCTGATTATTCTTGAGGTAAATCTGAGCCACGTGTACCCTTCGTTGTGAGTTGGGTCCTTGGCAAAGGCCAATCAGGCATTACACCCCCACCCCTCCGTGGAAAACACAGCCTGCCAAACACATGTGCAGCGGTAATTTCCACCCAATTGACAGGAAACACCCAGAACGACACCCACGCTACACGGAACATGTACCGAGGAGAAGGAAGAAACAGCACCTTAGAAAGGGGCGCTCGAACCAGTGTGACCACTCCTTGGCTTTTCACAAGATCTTGGCTATTTGTTGTTCACCTTGGCGTCTTGGTTTTCGATAGGTTTTTTTGGCGTATAGGTTTTCTATTATGATCGCTTTTCCGAAACCTTGTGAATTCTTGGCTTTTTTCATTGGCTCCCCTTGGCATTTGTGAAAATGAGGAGTGGTCACACTGGCTCGAACACCACATGAGCATCGACAGCACAGAGCTCCCGTCCTCAAGCGATCCCTCAATCAAGCGACCTATAATAGTAAAACGACAACCACGCCACGTTGGGCATGTGAGTGTGCAAAGGCGCAAGTGGTGCGTTCCTTTCAACCCATTTCTGCACTATTTATAACGATCGGGTTTCGCCCCTCACACACGATGGCAGAATCGGGCGAACACGAGCACTGGCCACGTGCGTAATGGCGGGTCTATGCGCACTGTATGGAATATGCTCAAAGCTCCCTGTACGGAATGTGCTCGAAAGCAGACCAATGCGCCGCTCGCGACACTTTGTTATCGTACAGAGCAGGGCACAAATGGACACATCTTACTGTCTGTGCATGGGTTCGCCATAACATCGTACCTTCGGTCCTTGCTGGCGGCCGTGGACGGCGAGTGTCTTCTCGCCTCTGCGGCCAGCGGGGCTACGATCGGGCAAAGGCATGTTGTGCAGCTCGGGCCACGCGGCATACATGGAGCAGGCACGTGGGACTGACGCTGTCCTTGGCCGGTCGTCAGGGCATGGCCTGGGGGTTCTTACAGGGCGATTCAGGGCGCGGAGTTCAGTGTGGGCAATTCGTATCATGTCGTGAGGTCGAAGCAAGACATTTTTGCAGTGTGGGGTCCTCTTGCTGGAAATGTAATGTTGCGGTTTCCGGCCATCGCGGCCGGGTCGCGCAGGGGCTCGGAGCCAATCAGAGCGCCCGATTTTGGTGATGACGCAACGCTTCGGGATGCCCCCCCACCCCGCGCCACTGGACCATTCTCGCTCTCTCTGCCCTGCCTCTCCCACTCAAGCGAGACTTCGTCTCCGCCTTCTGCCATCATCACCTCGACTCCGCCTTCTCTCATCATCGCTGGACTCATCCTCTTCTCCGCCCACACGACGCTGACTCCACCCACCCACCTGATCCCGCCTACCACTCCATACACTCACTCTGGACTCCACCCTCCCAACTCAAGCCCCTCCTTCACGCCCACGGTCTCGACGCAAGCTGCCTGCCTGAAGCAAGAGACGACGCGCCAGCTGTCAGGGGGGTACTGCGCCACGGAGCATTCCCCCTGAACGTATTGGTGGCGCGTTCGGGCAATCAATTATACAGAGTTACCGAGAGACCACAGCCTCAACCCCTCCCCTGTCTTGCTTCATTTCCTCTTCATCGGGTTGTGTGTGCGTGCATGCGCGTGTCCTGGTGCCTGTCTATATAAGTAAGCCTGCAGAAGATTGTTGTTATTATTTTCGGGTCGGGTCTGCTCTCCGTCCGCTTTCATAAGTTGCTTGATTATTGCCGCACCACACCTTTCTTCCCTGTCTCTGCTTGCACACCCCAATAAATCTATTGACTGTACCACGTACCTTTCCTCGCCCCATTGTAAATAAATCATTATTCGAAATGTTCCCTGCTTGTTTTTGTCTTTTCCTTCATTGGTCCAGCATTGTCTGAATCTTGACTTAGCCGGGACTTTATTTCCAACGATCCGTTCCTCTGAGCCGGTACGTCTTTGGCAGTGTCGCTCAGCTGCATCCGATCCGGTAAAGTGATCCGGTCTGGTGGAGTGATCCGGTTCGGACAAGACGTACCGAGGGCGTGTTCCCCGGTAATTAAATCACGTGATTAATTAGGTAACCCGATTAACCCATAGATGGGAGGACCCCAGGTCACGCGGTTGAATTATTGGCATCCATGGTCACTGAAGCGACCCGCCGCCTCACGGAATTATCCGTGTGCAACGGCCTACAATTCCGGGGAGTCTGGTGGGAGCCGAGATAGCTTCCACTCCCTCCCCACTCGTGGTCTTCTCACCCAACCCCCGACCCGCAACAATATAGAATATATATGTATATATATACATATATATATATATATATATATATATATATATATATATATATATATATATATATATATATATATATATATACGAATTCTCACCCGCCGGCGTGCGAACAGCCGCTTTCAGCCGAATCGCGGCCGTACGCCCACCGGACGGACAATTCAGTCGCGACTTTCCGGAACAACACCGAAAACCAGTCACGGGTGTGCCCCAAGCACACCACAACCTTGTCCGCACTCTACCCGCGCTACAGGGTCCGATCGCCAAATCTTCGATTTACCTAATTATTCACGCGGGTAGATTACCGAGAGATTGTACCTCAGCAAGGCCTCCTTGGACACGAGCCGCTTAAGCAGCTCACTCCGTTTGGGATAATCGAGCGGAGTATTATCGCAAGACCTCGCTGGACCCGATTCTTCTATCGGCTATCAAAAAGCCTGCTATTATTCCGAAATGCAGTACGGCAGCTCAATTAAGGGAAAATGACGCGACGAACAGGTTACATTTAAACAAGCACATTTATTTCCAAACAACACATAAGCACGTAAGCAGTCAAGCAATGAATGCAAAACACGCATGCAGTTATACAGCCAAACACAATGCAAAGGAAAGAGCTAATACCATCTATATATTATGTACAGTCACTTATACAGTTTTACTTGACGGACTCAGCGCCACAACTTTCATACAAAGAAAAGCAAGGAAAAACCCCAAGACAGACGAGGGGTAGACTGGACCTCTTTGGGTCTTTATTTGCATGGAGCTTGGTTGACCGAAGAGGCTCCGTGAGGCCGCGCTGGTTACCTTCCTCGCTGGGGCGACCCGCGACGTTCCTTCCCCACGGCAGCTAGCATAGCCGCGGCTCGGCCGTGGCCTGGTGATCCGACCCCAGCCGGCAACGCCTGAGAGGAACAAACGGGTCTTTGCTCTTTTTGAGTTGATGCTCTCTTTAAGAACCCGTTCATCCCTCAGCGATGCTCGGACCGTTCCGAAGCCCAATCACCTCAGACCGTTCGGAGCTGGTTGGTGAGCTCTCTCCGGCTCGCACACGAACACGCAGCTCCGTGCGCCACAGCAGGCTTAGCCGCGCTCCCAGTTCGCACCTCCTCCACTCTCCTCAGCTTCTCCAGCTACTGCAGGCTTCGGGCTCCAGACTTCCACGCGGCTCCTCGACCTCTCCAGATTAACTGTGCTTGGCGTTCCGCTCACCCTTTTATAGGGCCCGAGAGATGAGATTTTGACCTCCACTCTCCGACCTTCGACCCCCCGCTGGCTCCGCCCCTTTCTCTCTTTTGATCCGAATCTCGGACGAAGCTTGCACAGAGCGGACGTGGCAGAAATCATCAACGCTGAAGGGAGAGCGGACGTGGTAGAAATCACCAACGCTGGGAACAAGGAAACCACCGCGTTTGCAGCGATCTCACCGTTGTCGGTGCAAAGATGGTGGCGCCCGCGGAGTTGAAGGTGAAGCGATGTTGTTCCGTTGTTGGGTATTGGGGGAGATGCGGTTTGGGAGATGGTGAGGAGATGTCGTTGTGAAGACGGTTATGGAGAGGGTGGTTGGTGGTTGGCGTTGTGGTTGGTCCAAAATAACGATAGTAAAAGAAAAATGGCTAACTCAAAGATCACAGCCCGGGTGACACGAATAAACCCCATTAGACAACGGTGGGGAAATCTATCTGAACACAAACTTATCGGCATAGCTGATCTAAGGACCTATATGGTGCTCTGCGAATTTCCACAGCTGTAACACTCCATATATATATATATATATATATATATATATATATATATATATATATATATATATATATATATATATATATATATATATATATATATACACAGGGTGTTCGTAAAGTCCTTGAGTGGTTTTAAATATTTATTTAACTAAACCCATTAGGGATAGAATGATGCTGTTTTGTGCATAATATGGAGTACACAATAGAGTTTTATTATATGAGTTACACAATCGAGTTTCATTCATTAAATGAATTACACAATAACGTTTTCTAAAACTTCAATGTGGCTTCTTTTTGTGGCCCTCAGCACATCCAACTGATGATAGATTTCTTGCCATGCTGTTAGAATGCCATGCATGCACCAATAGAATCTGCAACAGAATATAATGTGTTGATAATACCATATAATGCAAATAACCTCATCATTCTATCCCAAATGGGTTTCGTTCAATAAATATTAAAATCCACTCAAGGACTTTACGAACACCCTGTATATTACATACCCATCCTTTTGGGGTTGTGCCTGGTGTTCGCTTAATGGTTAGGGTGGTGGGCTTGGGATCCTCAGGTCCTGAGTTCAAATCCCACTTGGCTGTTGAATTAATACTACATGAGGTTTACTCAGCCTGTCATCCTTCTGAGGTCAGCAAAATGAGTAGCATCTTGCTGGGATGGTGGAGCCATTTGAGGATCCTGTGTCGGAGTGGTGACCTGTCCAGGATTGTGCCCAATAGCCCCAGAGACTGCTTTGGTCGCACCAACACTGTACAGAGTATGGTCCCAATAGATTTTTGGGTTCAATTTTTTTTGAACAACCCTTGGTGTTGTAAATGCATATACTGTAGGTACCTGTTGTGTTGAAATTAATTTTATCAGACTTTTTAAAAATTGTGTGCTGTATTGCAATATTTTAATCTGAACAAAAGTTATTGCTGGCAGTGGATTATTAAATAATTACTTCATGCTTTTGCTTTTCTAAAAGCAACTATTATATTGTTACGGATTTCAGAATCTGGTCTGATGAATGCATCCACACATCCAGGTCCTCAGACAGTTATTTCCTTAAATGCATGTTCAGATTAGCCCCATCCCCATGTCTAATGGGATCTTAAATGTGATGCTTTGAGAAGGGTAAAGAATAGATCCCCTTTCTTATGGGAAGCCTTTTTCTTTACGACAGACACGTTTTCCTCAGCATTTCTTTCGCGAGCTCTGACGCGCGCCCTTATATTTCCTCAGAAACGTTCTTTCGCAAGCTCTGAAGCCCGTCCTCATTTTTCCTCAGCAACATTCTTTAGCGAGCTCCGATGCCCACCTTTTTTGAGAGCGCACGGGTCGTCATGGTAACTGTGTGAAAGTGGGGCGGGGTGAGCTTGGGGCGGACTGCGCCCCGGAGACGGCCCATAGATATAAAACGAATTGGAGGTCCGTTCTGGGGAGAAAAGCGGAGGCGAGAGAAGTGAAAGGAAAAGCGGAGGCGAGAGAAGTGGGAGGGAGAAGAAAGCGAGGGTTTAAGCGCGCGACGGAAGAAGTGAACCGGAGAGAAAAGGGCGAGAGAAGTGAGAGGAAAAGAGGAGAGAAGTAAGAGGAGGCAAAGAGAAGAAAGAGAAATAAAGCCAGAGATGAAAAGGAGGAGGAAGCGTACAAGCCCGTAAGTGAGCAAGCGAGCGTGTGCTGCGCGTGTGGGTGTGAACAGCACCGATGAGTGAGACGTGGGTCGGTCACCGACGGACCGTGTGGGTCACTGGACGTCACAGTTTCGTGAAGTGTGAGGAACTGCGCATGTCGCAGCACCAGGGTCTAAACCCACGACAGACTATCTCGGTGCCCTCCCAGACGTCGATTGGCGTTCAAGGCTGTTCGCGAGAGAGTGCATGGCAAGGCTGGGTGTTGGCAACGGACGTGACACGCACACGCACATTTCAGGACGTTTTCACTTCACGGACGACTACTCTGGTGAGCAAGACGATTCTTTCCCCCCCACCCCCCTTCCGCCCGAATGCTCTGTTGGGTACCCATGTTCTTTGTTTAGCTGTAAGTAAGTCAACCCCCCCCCCCCCAGATAAGCATCTGCTCTTTGTCTCTTTCTTGGCATTTTGATTGATTTTGCCTTGAAATTTATTCTTTATTTACCTCAGAAAATAAAATTGTTTTTATTTATTTATTTATTTTATTATTAATAAATCATTTGTGGATTTCCCACCTGTCCGTGTTTGTCCTTTCCTTCCATTGGTCGAGCATTATCCGAACATCGATAGACTGGGAGGTAATTACCACAGATTTGACCAAAAATAGTCGGCACACACCAGCGGTTAAAATGCTCAGCCGCCCTAAATAAAATCTAATCGAGATAACATTGGTGCTTTGCCGAGGGCGCACTCCCCGCTCAGGTAACCACGTGGCCTCTTGTTAAATGGAATAATTAGATGGTGGACGCTGGAACTCGTGGTTGACTGGGTGGCGTTCGTGGTTTTAAAACAACCCACCGTACCACAACGTTAATTGTGAGCGGTGGCCCCAGGTCCGGCTCTACCGAGGACAACCGGTGGATTAATCCCCCTGAGTGACAAGCTGGTGTCTCGGTACCCGTGGCCGCAACTATATAAAGGTACATTTATGTGTATAAACTATTGTGGGAATATCGTTTGATTGGTGTTTTTATTTATTTATTTTTAATTCCACTGATGTTTCTTTGTAGGATCCGCATTTTCGATTCAATGATCTGCATTACCGTTGGATAGCATATGAGAACTGGACTTTCTACAGAAACTTCTCATTCTCGGGAGATCTCAGGTATGTTCTCTCTTTGTGGTCGTGTATGTTGTGTTCATCTGTTGATGTACTGTAAAAATAATAAATAACCATTCCTCTTACACCACGAGGTGCATAGTGCTGCCGAGGCAGTTTCATTTGGCTAAAGAGTACATTCCTGGACGGGTCACCACCCCGACGCAGGATACTCGAATGGCTTATGATCCCATTAAGCTGGTACTCATTTTGCCGACCTCAGAAGGATGACAGGCTGAGTCCAACCCACGTGTTGTTATTGCAGCGGAACGACAGGGGCGCAAACTCAGGACTGTATGATCTTAAGCCAGCCACTTTAACCTTGAAGCCAACACCAGACTTGTTGATGGACTGCACTTTATCTATATCCACTGAAAAGTATTATGATTATTATTTTAACTTTCACTCATAGTTTACTTTTTTTTTAAAGTTGTTTTACAATTTTTCAAGATAAATAAAAGTCAAAGCTACCTCGTTTTGTTGACATCTCCTTGCTTGCGTGTGTGCACCATCATTAAGAATTTGCTGTTCTGCACTACCCAGGCATCAGCAGAAGGTGGTGTTGGTGTTTGACAGTATTGATACAGTTGCCAAAGTTTCGTTGAATGGCAGAACCGTGGGTCACACGAACAACATGTTCATCACATATGTAAGCACCTGGCCAATATTAGTGCTGCACATCACAGCAACCAGCATTTGGATTTTATCCATGTTTACACAGTTTTGATGATCACATTGTCTTGGCCAAACTTTTAAGTGCCGGCAAGAGCAAGTTCTCATTTTCTAAACATCCGAATCATTGATTAACTTTATAAATGGCTGCTGATATGATACAAATACAGCCTTTGCATCGAATATTCTTGTTACTTTTAGTTTGTAAAACTTCAATGCTGCTTGGTGGAAAGACAAGTGTCATAAAGCATACCCAGTGATGCTGTCAAGCAGTTTTAGGTATTTTTGCCTCATCTTCATGACACTTGTAATAAGTCATTGCAATTACTTCAAGTGGCATGGGAGAGCATTGGCATGGGTGATGACAAAAATCTGTGTCAGCATCGTGTTGAAACACTTTTGATACGTGGTTACATAACTTGCTGTTGGATACTTCACTGAGCAGATGTGGCTTCCCCTCTGAAGCACTTTTTGTCAAGAGTGTCATACTCAGCAAAAAGACCCTTGGTTTTACTTCTGCTTCCTGTTCTGAGTGTGTTGGACATTGGCTCTTGCTTGCAGTGCCTCCTTACAGTTCATCAAAGCTAAGTTTTCTGAACCACATCTGTCGTGTCTTTTTGTTGTCTTTTCGTCCCTGTGTTGCTGATTGTGTTTTCGTCCAATTTTCCATGTTTTAACCATACCTTATCGTGCTGTTTTATTGAACTTGTGTCCCTGAATATGAGTGTCTGGCCTATTTGCCAAGGCCTCTGCAAGTGGGTGTGCAAATTCTGTCTTTGCTCTGATGCTGCTTGCTTCATTCCGCTTTCTTTAACCCAAGTGTTGTCCTCTCACGCTCCTCAACATTATCTTATTCCCATCAAAATCTGCATTCATATTGTTAAGGATTCGGCGGTGGTGGGAAATTTGGACGAGTGCATCATTTACTGTCCGTAACCAGTTTGGGTTTTCGCACCTTACTCTCGACAGCCAAATGTTACAGATTCGGCGCCACCCTAACCACCGCCATCTCCGGGGTTATAACGCCGGCTGGTTCGGCACAGGCCTCGGGTCACGCGCCTCGAATCGCGATACCAACGTACCCCTGCACCTTACCAGTTGGGGGAATAGACCCCGGTTACAGACTGGTTTTGTCAGAGACCGAGCGAATTCTGCCAGTCTGTAACCATTTTGGTTTTTATATCCAAATCGAGCGGATCGTTCCTCGGCGCGGCATGAATTAATTCAAAGCGGCAACTTCATACGAATCAGCCAGATTTATTGGGGACACATCGGGGAACACAACACCAGCAAAGCATTCACGACAATGTTATAATTAATCTATAACCCGTTCTTAACTCGGGAGCTACGGGTTTGGAAGGGGACCCTAACGAGATAAACCTTAAACAACATGCAGACAAGACATGGACAGCATGCAGACAAGACACAGAGTACTTGGTGATGTTTCATGGACGAGAGGAAAGTGTCAAAGGCCCGAATGTGGCTCGTGACAAGCCGATGTCCACGGATTCGAGCACCCAAGCTCAAACACGCCGCGTGGCAAAATGGCGCTCGTACATGTGTCGCAGCCCTCACACACGCAGCCTCAGCGCGTTCTGACCCCGCGAGGTCAACTTAACCAGAGCGAAAGATCCACCATGGTATGCTCCAGCTGGCTTTTCACAAGGTCCAGCATACAAGTCCAGGCCTGGCCTGTTCACCAGATCAGGCCAAATCAAGGTGTTGGGCTCCGGCAGGCGGATCGGCAGGCAGATCGACAAACGTGTCGAGGACCTCCTCATGAAAGTCGATCGCCGACTCGACATGCAGGCAGCCTCTCCCACTGCCAAAATGGCAGACTCGACGTACAGGCAGCCTCTCTTACTGCCAAAATGGCAGACTCGGCGCGCTCAGTTTCCCCTCGCCTCTCGGCCGACTGCTCGCCTCTCAGCTGATTGCAGTTTCACTTCCTTTGTCGGTGCTCGTCGCCTCTCTGTTTCACTTTCTGCTAATCGCAGACTGACCTCGGTGCTCTCAGTTCCACCTTCTGCCGATCGCAGACTGACCTTGGTGCTCTCAGTTCCATCTTCTGCCAATCGCAGACCGACCTCGGTGCTCTCAGTTCCACCTTCTCTTCCCGGCGCACGCTCGCCTCCAAGTCGACTGGCTCCTCCCTTCAGTTTCACTTCCTTCTCTAGGCCACTCCCACTCAGAGCGCTGGGCGGGGACTATTGTCCGGAGTGAGGAAGGAAGAAGAAGAACCTCTCGGTCCACCACCAATGTACGAACAATGAACAGCCTCTTACACCTCCCGACACACATGTAGCGTCCATTTACCGAACAACCTGGCTAAACATGCATTTAATGGGAATCTGGGCTAATCCTATATTTAATAACACACTAAGGGCCATTTCCGCAACAATATTTATGGGATCTATGGGGGGTTTTGACCCTCCTCCCCCCCCCCGAACACAGGTATTTGATTTGCTCTCTTCTCCAAAACTACACACACGATTTTGCTGAAACTTGACCATAACCTTCATCACCGGTAATGTACCAAAGTATATCGACCGCATCTAAGTCTGCGGGAGGGTTTTGACCCCCCACGATTGGTGTTTGCTGTCTTCTTGGAAACTACACACAATTTCGATGAAACTACACCACAACATTCATCACCTGTGATGTACTAAAGTTTATTCATGGCATAAATAAATTTTAAAAATCAGGCTCTAAGCTGTCTCAGGGGGTCTGCGGGTGGTTTGAGTGACTGTTGCTAAAGATCTTGGTGAGCTTCAGGACATACAGTCCTATTTTTTTTTTCCTCATCTCATTTCTAAATACCTCTCAATTGAATTAACATTCCTCTTCATTGTATTGATTTCCTGACTTCAAAAGCTATTAATACCATTTTAAAATGCTTCACTTTCTTTATTCCTCTGTCAAGAACATTGCAATTGTTCTTCATATTCATCACCATCATTTTCTCTTTTTCTTCCTCACAAGGTTTCATTCCCAAACATGTCTAACTTGCAAACACTCAGTACATTGATTGGACCCCCGTATCTCCATCACAACTGCATTCAACAACTTCAACAATTTTACCCCTCCCGTGATGTCTATCTCAACAACTTGGGATCATGAGAAGTCACATTTTCAAACTGTGCCTGCACACGACCATCAACTCCCCGTCATTTGCATGAATGGTGTTGAGCCCCTCCAAATCAGGACCTCCCCCTCATCGTCATCTCCACACCTCTTTTCCAAACCCCTGCTCCTTCTTATTGTCTCCCCTCTGCAGTATCCCTCCATCTCATGTCCACCCTTTCTGTTCCCACTCACCCAGCCCCCTTCCACATTCCCTCGCCCCTGCATGCTGCCTCCCGTCTCGCCCCCACGCGTTACCTCCCGTCTCCCCCCTCGCCGCACGCGCTGCCTCCTGTCTCCTCTCTCACCCCTCGCCCAGCGCACTGCCTCCCCTCTCACCTCGCCCCGCCAACTGCCTCCCATCTCCCCCCCCGCCGCGTTCGCTGCCTCCCGTCTCCCCCTCGCCCCGCCCGCTGCCTCCTGTCTCCCCCTCGCCACGCCCGCTGCCTCCCGTCTCGCCCCGCCCGCTGCCTCCCGTCTCGCCCCGCCCGCTGCCTCCCGTCTCGCCCCGCCCGCTGCCTCCCGTCTCGCCCCGCCCGCTGCCTCCCGTCTCGCCCCGCCCGCTGCCTCCCGTCTCGCCCTGCCCGCTGCCTCCCGTCTCCCCCCTCGCCCCGCCCGCTGCCTCCCGTCTCCCCCCTCGCCCCGCCCGCTGCCTCCCGTCTCCCCCCTTGCCCCGCCCGCTGCCTCCCGTCTCCCCCCTCGCCCCGCCCGCTGCCTCCCGTCTCCTCCCTCGTCCCGCCCGCTGCCTCCCGTCTCTGCGAAATAGAGACGTCTCTCCCATTTAACGCAAAACCTGCTAAATAGCGGAGGTGCTCCTTGTGAGCCAACAGCCATCCATATCTGGTACCAACTGCATCTGCGGACGTCGTCCTGCATTTGGTTACCTTCCCGAGGAGGTTGGTGTCAGGATTTGCACTCCGGCCACCACAAAACACTTTACTCCACAAAACACAATGTTGTGTGTGTCAGTGTGGTGCTGAGGTATCAGGGTGGTGTTGAGGTATCAAACGGCAGTCTCCTTGGGTTAACCTGAGGTGGTCCCTTTGTGTGGGTGCCTGGAATGTCCTATCCCTAAGATATGGGAATGAGCCAAGCATCTGCCTGTGGGATGGCCAGACGGAGACCCCTGGAGTGCTGGCGAAAAGCGGACACAGCGACGTGCTGGAAAGGGCATGCTCCCAATGTATGTATGTACGTATGTAATATCAGAAGGCTTCAAACTAACCTCTCATCTCGGCTCTCCCCAGCCAGGTTGCCTTTACATGCCATGATATACTATTTGTCTCACAGAGATGTTTCTCACAAAGGTTTTCCCCAACTCCTCTGTCTCATTCTCTCGTCATTGCATCCTGCCCTTTGCCCGACTGTCATCCTCGTGGTGTTCTTTCTGTCTACATCCACAACTACGTTTCACACAACACCACCTTTCCTCGTATTCTACCAGTTCATGATTTCTGGTTTCCTGTCCCTCTCCCTAACAACCTCTTGTTTCTGTGTGGGTAAACTAACATGTACGGTCATACCCCCCTCCTCCTCTCCATCTCTGACGTTTCCATATGTAAGGGTCGTTATTTGAACATCCTGAACAATTCCATGTTGTCCTCTTCCTCCAATTCTCTTTTCCTAATCTGTGGAGACTTCATTTTCCACCGTACCATTTGACTGGGAGCAAGTCCTCAAACCACAGCCCATGGAAGTTGAGTTTGGGTCTTTTGCGGAACGGCAGGCCTTACTCGGTCTGTTGCATTTCCAACTCACATTATTTCCATGTGGCTGTCATTCCTTGTTCGACTTCATCGTGTTGAACTTCTCTTCACACCCATCTTTCTCCTCCTCGGCTTCCCTTGATTGATGCTCTTTTGAAAGTGTCTGTCTCAGTCATTAACAGCCTTTGTCTGTATTGTCTCTGCAGTTGGAAGGAAAACCCAACTCATGGGAATGTTCTCCTTCTGTCTGGCCTTTTACCATGATGTGTTTGTTCTTGGGCCAGAGCAGAGCACCAAGCTCACCTTGTGACACATTTCTCAGGTGTCAAGTACAAGTGCTGTCTGTTATCCTTTTTTATTATTCTTTATTCATTTATTTATATATTTTTTTAAATATCGGAATGCGCTCTCACATCACAGAAGATCACATTGTTTTCATGGATAATGAATGCCGATGTCATTGGTTTGACATTGCATCTGCAATCAAAGCGGCTCGACTTACTCTTTTGTTACAGCATGTCTTTGTGGTTTTTTTGAGTGGATAAAATGGCCAATAGGCATGTCGCTTGTGAACAGATGATGAAGAATGAGCCATTTATTGGATAATATCCTGACAATTTTATAGCCTGTGCATAAATCATTGGCTGAGGCTGTGGCTGTGCCACTGATGCAATGATGTGCCACCAATGCCCTCTGCTGGTTGGGGCAGGAATTTTGTAATTTGTTCATTGTGCGGATGATTGCTTGCCCACTCTTCGTGATGGACACCTTGGGATCTTTAACGTCCACCAACGAATGCTGACAGACGGAACGCCTGTTTAACATCCATCCTCGGGACGGTGCACACACTGATGAATCACCCTGCCTGTGAAACGCCAGCATGACAGTTTTAGCTGGGTCGGGATTCAAACCCAGGCGAGACAGCTTAGAGGCAAGTGTACATACCTTAAGGCCATCCTGTCAGCCCCAGTGAGTTTATTGGATGCCATCACTAGAATTTGTTTTCCTTTTAAATGCAGCTCTGCCATGCTTATCACTTCATCTGTGGCTGCTCCACAACAAAAGAGTCGGCATGTTTTATCGGCTGTTGAAGGCCCGATTAAAATTGTAAACCTGAATTTTTTGTTTTTGTTGTGAACAAACGACCTTCGAATGGTCACATGATTGTGAAACATTTCCGAGTGAGGGAGTGTGCTATTGTTCAGAAGGGCATTATCCGCCCTTCCCATTTACTTGTAGATGTTAAATGCTTCATCAATTTTGGTAGAGAAAGTCGTACGTGTCAACATCCTTGTTATTACATAAGTTATTGTTCTAATTGTATCAATGCGATATAAAATTCAACAAACAGTTCGAGTTAAAATGATCAAAACATCACAAGTGTTGTGGAATCACTTTTGAATGGGATTTAATAAGCGTGCTCGTCAGACGTGATAACGGTTCATTTATTTTATTTTGCTGCGTAAAATGTTCGCTTTTAGCTCCCTCCCATTTGCCAATGTTTTTTTTTTTTAATATACAATAATAATAGTAATTATTATTATTATTATTATTATTTTTAATTCAAAATTTTCCTCACCCTAATCGATATAATAATACTGTCTTTCACCTTTATGACAACCACACAATGTGTTCCAGAGATTTGACGTGACGCACTTGCTGTTGCTGGGAAGTAACGAAATCTCTGTGGCCATCGAATCTGCACCGTCTTATGCTGCTCGGAAAAATAAGGCCCACACATCTTACCCCGTGCCACCGGCTTGTCCTCCGCCTGAGCAGCATGGAGAATGTCATGCCAACTTCATTCGAAAGGTTTGTGCGTTCGGTCCTGACAGATGCACGGTCATGCAACTTCATATTATCAGTGAAAGCAATTTGTAAAATTAATGCATTTGCTGAATGAAGTCCTTTTTTTATTTTTTAACACTCCAGCTATCGTACATAGCTTGTGACTGCTGGTTGCATAATTTTTTCTAGGGGCACAGCTGTGCCGCTGATGCAGTGCCCTCCATTACCAGTCCACTGGTCCTCATTTGCCAACCTTGGAAGGATAACAGGCTGTCAACCCCACCCGGTCTTAATTCATCGACCGATAGGGGCTCAAACTCCAGACCCGAAGATCTTAAGCCAGTCACCTTTACCGTTAAGCCAACATCAAGCTTTTTTGACACTTAAGTTTCACTTATGAGAGGTGACTGAAAACAATATGAAAGTTCTCCAACCTCTTGTTCCTTTAAAATGGAGACATTTCTCACTGCACCTCTTCAAGACTGTAACAAAATACAGATCTTTAAATGAGCGTGTGAAAACGCTGTTTTTCCATCCCTCCTATAGGTTCTTGGATGTGATGCGGTTATATCAACTCGAACAACCTCTCTTTCCTCTTAGTCTAGAAGCCAAAATCTGTAGCTAGCCTAGAAAATAGGTTCGCTGCTGATTTCATGTTAGAATGGTGCAACTGGTGTTTTTGAAGAGTCTAGGCATGACCAAGTCTAGTTCCACTTGTTGCCAAGTCTGCATCTGAATATTATGGCTGCCATGACAGTAATCAAAATGGCCGCCATCAGATTTAGTCTTTTTCTTACTGCAAATTGTACTAGCCAGAAATTTGTCATGATTGTGAGATACTATGTAATCTGACACGAGGAACACTATTTTGTGCTTTATTTTTGTACTGGATCACAACTTTTCACATAATTGACAACTTAAAGACGAAATTGAAAATGCACATACGAGCAACAAATGTGAAAAAGAAAATGTTTAGCACTATTGATGGAGATGGGTTTACAGTCAGTCAAAGGTTATTTCAACAGCTGTCAGATTCTTTCTAACACAAAATTACGTTGCTTTGCAGAAGAGAAAAGTGTTGTGAGAACACCCAAGTACAATTTTCAGAGCTATTGATCGGCTTGTACACTGAACGGGTTCCTACAAAGGGCTTTGCATCCACATGCTTTCGTGCAAGGCAGTCCATTCCGTGTACATTTGCACCGTCGAGTTGAGCATGACCCACGGCATTTGCATGTCGTCAGTTCTACACAGTAAGCAGTAATAGGCTGTGCAGTCATGAGTCGCGGCTGAAATGTCTCGTTGCCATCTTTGACGACCTGTTCCCACCCACAGTTCTCAGGTTCAGGTAGATGTGGTTCAGATTCCAAGGCTCTTCTCCACACAAAAGTCTGGTAGTGCGCTCGCTTGATGTGTAGAATCAGAGCATCGCGAGTTGGAGGCAGATTCTCAATAGCTTTGGTCAGACTGAGAAACAGATCACATCTTACTCGCTGAATTGAGTTATTTTGGCCATGAGGGTCATAAAGCCTGCAGACCCCCTTGAACCCTCTGTGAGAAATCTTGCGGCTTTCATTTTTCAGTTAGTCCTGGGTAACAGAAAAACACACAGTTATGTAGTTTAGGTTCATTTTATAGCAAAGTTGTAAAATTCATTGATTGTGGTTTGTATAATCAGACATTCTAATTTGAGCCTGAACATTTCTTTAAAAATAATATAGTGAAAAACAAGTCATATTATTTTTAGAAAATGGATGGAGCAATGTTTTTTTCTATACTCCCATCAGCTCAGGCATTGTCAAAAACATGGAAATCGACCCTAATTTTGTAATTTCATGTCAATTTGCGGCTGAAATATGACGAAAAGTGTATTTAATGGAGACCATTTTGTAAACTGTCATGGCGGCCATACTATCCATATCCAGAGTTGGCAACAAGTTGATTCACGTTTCTGTGTGTCTGGACAGTCAATTTACACCTGTTGCACTATTCTAACACGGAATCAGCAGGGTTGTACACTATTCTGCATTGGGCCTCCTGACTATCTGCAAATTCAGTTCCAGTGGCACCTGTACCCAATACACTACTTTCAAAATGACGTCATCTGCCACAGAATGCTCAGTGTGCATGCGGAGAACACCACGAGAAATGGTGGTGTTCAGGGCACCATTAAGTACATTGTGTCTGTGACATAAGGATTATTTCCTTAAATGTCTCACGAAGCTTCTAAAAGAAGCAGAAAATGCTTGGAACATTACCTCAGAGAAAGGGTTGTGCCTCTTGACGGCGAAAGACTTTTTCGCTGTAAACTTACGCTGACAACTTTCTCAGCATAAGAGTGAGCCCCGGGATGACACCATACCCCCACCAACTTCGCTTTATGTGTCCATCACCATTCCTTGTCTTGCTTCCGGAATGATTGAGGTGCCTGTGTCTGTAGATTTGGAGTAAGTTGAATGTTTCAGGGTAAGGTTCTTTCCTTGTGACCCTGCTTTTGTTTTGTAAATGACTTTTCTTGTAAATAAGTGCCTTTTACGACACATGATCATTCCTGTCCAACCTGTCCGATTGTCTCTTTCTCCATTGGTTAGACCAGTGTTTCTCAAGGTGGGGTGCGGCAATATTTTGGTGGGGCATGAGGATTCAGAATTAATGAATCAATATATGATCGCTTTCATAGCTTTGCTGTGAGTTCCCTTCTTGGTTGACTCAGCCATTTCTGGTGGATTTATCTGAAGTACCAGAGCAATACCAAGAGGAGTTATGCGAGTTGCAACAGGATGAGTCTGTGAAAACTCTTTTCAAGATCAAAGGAACCATGATGTGGCTGTCTGAGGAGAGTGAAAATAAATACCCAAACTAGACTACTTTGGCATGGGAAGTATTGATAAATTTTCCATCATCTTATTTAGTCGAAAGTGGATTTAGTGTTGTTACCGATTTGCTGCAAGCTAAGAGAAATCGACTGGAAATCACGAAACGTGGTGATTTAAGGCTGAAACTGACAAAATTGGTTCCTCGAATCAAACAAATCTGCAGCCAGCATCAAGGGCAGGGCTCCCATTGAAGTGAGTAGCAATTGAATAAAATTTTCAATAAAGTTTTAATAAAGCCTTTTGAATACATATGTAGTATATACTGTAGTCTCTCCAATCATGGTGGGGCATACAATTTTTTTGAAAATCAAAGTGGGGTGTGGGACAAAAAAGGTTGAGAAACATTGGGTTAGACACCAGTGCGTAAATAGTGGATGGGAGTTTTGCCGCGCAGTTTCGCTACGGTCAGAGATTAACCGATGTCCCACTTATGGTTCAGCTCAGCTGTTCTTGATCGATAGGAGTGGAGCATCGAGAGCACGGTTTCCTATCTGAGGGTGGGGGGGGGGATTAATTTGCCAGTGTGTGTCCTTTTCTCATCAACCTTTATCCTTGATACATGCTTGAACAATATTTTCATCAGAGACTCATCTCGCATCTTCTTTCTCCTGGGATGTCTTTTTTATTATTATTTTTTTGAAGTACTATGATCAACCTCATGCTTTTCCTCAGATGGTGTAACTTTAAAATCACTGTTAAACCATGAATTTGTAAATTTTCCTCCCAACCTTCCCCCCCCCTTCTCGTTTCTCTGTCTCTCTCGCTCAGACTCAAACCTCATTTGGCTGGGACTGGGCACCAGCATTTGCAACACAAGGTGTCAGGCTGGGTGTGCGATTGGAGACTTTTGCTGCTGCAGCTCTTGAACAACTCTCTATCACAACACACCTTGGTTGGACCTTGCACTTTCTATTTTGTTTTGTAACTTTTATTTCTGCCTCTGAGAAAAAGCAAAGCCTTAAGAACAATCCATTCCTTCTCTCCTTTCCTTGCCTTTTTTTTTTGTTGTTTACACTGTCGAGGCTCGTATGAGAGCTAACACACAGAATGTACAACAAGGGGAGCAGGAGACAAGAGGGCAGGAGGGAGAAGGAAAAAAATCAGTGGGGAACAGAGACATGAGGAGATCTGTGGAAGGGAGAGGGATGGGACGGGGTACACAGGGTAAACAAGGTGGTACTCCAGGGACTTTGAGGAAGGAAAGCAGGGAATTTGAAGGAGGTGGGTTTGGGGTGGTTTTACGGGGGTAGAAAAGATTGTGGTTTTGGATGTAGGAAGATAAGAGATGGTGGTGAACAGCTATTTTGAAGACCTGGATGGAATAATGGTATTGAAGAGAGTGTGAGAGTTTGTTCCAAAGGTGGGATGAAAGAGTGAAGGTGAGCAGTGATTCTTGATTTTGGTAGTTGTACCACAAGGGGGTGCTGGTGGACCTTAAGCACCCTGCGGAAATATGGGGGGGGGGACATGTCTCAGACAGAGCGTGGGGGGGGGCGAGGCCGGAAAGGAGACTGTACAAGACAGAAAGACCACCGACCTGCCTGTGGTGAGGGAGTGAGAGGCCCAAAGACTCAGCCTCATCACAGGAGATACCAATGATCCTAAATGCCTTGGTTTCCACAGCGTGAAGCTGAGAAAGGGAAGAGGCGGGAGCACCAGCCCAGAGGGGAGAGCAGTACTCTATCGGGTTGCAGTCAAATGCTTTGTTTGTGGTCAGGAGCTCAAGTGTGCCAAGGAAATACTTTGCACGACGGAGGATTACCAGTCGGCGACTGGATTTGGAGACCAGCTTGGAAATGTGGCTTTCCCAGGAAAGATCATGGCAGATAGTGAGACCCAGAAGCTTGAATGAAAGAACTTCTTCCAGAGGATTGTTGAGAAAGTATATGGGGGGGGGGGGGTTCTATACGGTCCTTTCGGAGAGACATGGTGAGATTGTGAGATTTGTCTGGATTGAAAGACATGTTCCACGTGTTGGACCAGTTTGTGATTATATCCATATCTGCAGAGAGTGAAGAGGCTGCTGCTTGCCGATCTGAGCGATGACAGATGGTACGGCAGAGGGTGGAGTCATCAGCAAAGAGATAAAGAGAATTTTCCAGTCAGAGAGATCATTGATGAAAACCAGAAAAAGAACAGAGCCCAGAACACTGCCTTGAGGAACTCCAGCTTAGGCAGGAAGAGGGGATGAGAGAACTCCATGAAGGGCCACACGTTGGCTGCAACAGGAGAGGAAGTCAGCGAGCCATGAGGGGAGATGGCCTTGGATACCATAGGAAGAGAGTTTGGTGAGCCTGGCAGGGTGCCAGACCGTATCGAAGGCACGCGATATGTCTAAGTAGACGCTCTGATTTCATGTTGGCATTGAGGATCTCCATGCATTGTTTGGAGAACAGAAGCAGCATATCCAGGGTTGTATCTCTTTTGCAGATGTTTCACCCATCTCTCCACTCCCTTGAAAGGGCTATATTCATCTTGATTAAATTTTGAGATTTCTTGGAATCTTACAAAAGTTTTTAATAACTTTCTTCAATGATCATTGAGCTCCAACTTGGCCAAAATATTTATTTTGGAAATTATTCAATTGAACCTAACTGAATATTTAATGTAATCTTGATGAAGATGTTGTCACGTTTCTGAAAAAAATACAAATTGTGGGAACAGCTGTAATTTGAAGGTGATCGCTTGTGATGTGGTTTTGTGGAGCTGAGACGCACGCACAGCTTTTTAGATTTTTTTTTTTTTAAGTTGAAGGGAACCAGCACAGGGGATAATAACGGAGAGATCCAGCACACGAAGACCGATGATTAATGGCGATTAAAATAAATAAATAAATCCTTATCTTCCTTGACTTAATGGAGACTACGTGTGTGTGTGTGTGTGTGTGTGTGTGTGTGTGTGTGTGTGTGTGTGTGTGTGTGTGTGTGTGTGTGTGTGTGTGTGTGTGTGTGTGTGTGTGTGCGCGCGTGTGTGTGTTCATCACTTTATTATGTGGGGTTTCTGTTGCAGAAGAATAATATAATGATACTGTTGCATACCTAATGATCAATACAGCACTTTCACAATGGTGTGTGTGTTCACATTTACTCAGTTCTGCTCAATGGACACTTTTAACCTGTCGTTATGAGCTTAAAATCTGCGATTCAAATAGTCTTTTAAATGTAATTTTCAGCATTTAGATGAAAGTATGGCAATTTCAGGATGGTTAACAATAATTAATTGTTGTGTTCCTGAATGAAAATCGGAATCACAGAAATATCCGTGGAAGAAAGGAGTCTGGTTCATACCATTACAATTAGCGAGTGGTGACCGTGGTTAAAAAACACACACACACACACACACACACACACACACACACACACACACACACACACACACACACACACACACACACACACACACACACACACACACACACACACACACTTCTTTCACCTATAGATGCAAAAATGTCATATGATTTATCTTGTGACCCCCGGAACTGAACCAAAAAAAATCCATACCGGTATTTACAACATCCCTCACAGCCCATACAGCTTCCACTCCCACCAACCCCACTCCCCCTCCATCCACACATTATTGATAGAAATAGTAAATATCATCATTTTAAACTTACCCTGTGCATTGACAATCCCGAGATAAGACCTTCCCATCGGTGTGAAAAGAAGCACGAAGGTTTCGGTAGAACGCGTGCACATCTACGAACCTTCGGCCTTTCATGGCCCACATCGTCGGAAGTTTTGCAGTACGGACTGTAACATATCAACTTTTTGGACAAGGTGATCAGGAAGTTCTCCACATCTTTAATTGTGCAGAGGCACACTAATTTCTCATAGGTTTGTTTGCAAGTTATTTCGGTTTCTTTAAAGGTTTTTTTTTCAGTCATTCCGTGCTTCGATCATTATCTGGCAGGCGTGATAAACGTTCAGGGCTGCCCTGAAGAACTTCGTTACGAGGGACTTTTGCACCTGCTCGCCGAACAATCTGAGGCAGATTCCGTCATTTTGAAAGTGCCATATTTACCTGAAACAAAAATTTGTGTCTGTTTAATCATAAAAGTGCCTGTTTTACAAGCCTGTCCTTTGGGGAGCGAAAAGGAAAAAGCAGGACCTGTATGTACCTGTTCCAATGGTACGGCAACAGGAACCCTTTCGTCGAATAAAGCATGAAGGACACGGAAGGAACACACACTTATATTTAGTAATATTTTTGTTAGACAAATATATAATACACAAAAGAAGCACACAAACAACAACCACAACCACCTCAAACCCTGCTACTGAAGTATGATTATTACCACTGAAATATTCATCATTCTTTAATTCACTGATCTTGCATTGCTACATGGGTGATTGTTGCAGAGAGTCATCCTGAGGGCTGGCAGGTTGCTGTGGTTGCAGTGTTTGATGTGGCTTCACCGGTCTTGGAAGGAAGTCTGTTGCTGGAGGTGCCAGCACTTGATACAATTGTCTGTCACAATTTCAGCCTCACACAATCTGTATCACGGATTGACTTTGTTATCCCTATCACACAGGTAACAGCACCATGAACTCCACTCTTGGCATTGGGAGTGCTCTCTCTCTCTCTTTTTGTGGTTAAAAACTACTATGCTATCCCTGTTTATGGCAGAATGACTCTGTCAAGCTGTGGTGGCCTCAAGGTGAGGGAGACCGACCAGGCTATGATGTTACAGTGATATTCAAACTGGATCAAGGCAGCATTATCCAGAGAAATGTCAAGGTAAAGTCTTTGTTACTGTGATGTCTCACTGTTGCTTTGTTGTTACATTGTCTAATTCATCAACATATATGGATGGTGACTATATTTGGTGAATATATCCATTTCTTAATATCATGAACCCATGCCGTTATTTCCTCTGCCACTGAAAGTGGGTGGAGGTTGTGTTTTCACCCCTGTTTGTTTGTTTGTCTATCTGTGAGCAGGATGTCTCAAAAAGTTATGAACGGATTCGGGCGAAATTTGGTTGACAGATTGGGTGTGTGACAAGGATGAATTGTTTTGATTTTTGTGAAGATCTTTATCTGGATACTAGAGTTTTTATTGTGATTCTTCACCATTGAGTGGTTGGGCCAAAAACAATACAGGGTGTTTCAAAAAGATCGATACAACTTTGACTTCCTGACATTTCTTTGTTTTTTGACTTCTACTGTTTTCCTTTTCAGGGTTTGGTGATGTTATCGTGGTGTTAGTTCCCTGGGATTTCCAGCTCTGTAGCTCAACGATGCCATTGGCAGTGAAGCACAAGACAAAAGTGGTGGCTCTGTGGTATGAGACTAAACCATTTGAAGACACCTGCCAGAAAATGTTGTTGTGGTTGTTGATGGCATCGTTCAAGTGAAAATGGGCTTTATCACTGTATCAGATCAGGTTGATCCAGTTTGGATACCACACCATCCTGTCACTGAGCCAATTGCATATATCAAGTGTCTTTCTCGTGTCATCTTGATTCAGTTTATTGCCTGATCGAGATGTTGTATGGGAAAAGCTTCAATTCCTTCATGAGGATACGCCAGACTGATGTTGGTTTGATGCCTATCTCCCCGGAGCGCTGGTGGTGGGACTTCTTGGGACTGTCCACTGCAGAATCCTGCACAGCGTCGATGTTGGCTTGACTCTTGGTTACTGATGCTGGCTTGCTACTGTTGCCCTTGCTCTGGTTGTGCACTGTTCCCTTGTGCTCAAAATGTTTCACAATACATTGAATGGCACAATTTGTGGGTCCATCACGTGTTCTGAGGTCGTCTTCCCGGCAAAACTTCCGGCCGGTGTCGACATATGATTTAGTTTCATACCACAGCGCTACCACTTTTGTCTTTTGCTTCACTGTGAATGGTATAGCTGAACTACGGAGCGAGCAATCCCAGGAAACGAATGCCACGTTAACACCACCAAACCCTGAAAAGGAAAACGGTAGAGGTCAAAAAACAAATGGCAGGAAGTGAAAGTTGATTCGATCTTTTTTGAAACACCCTGTGTATAACACGATATCTCAAAAAGTTAAGAATTAATTTGGATGAAACCTGGTGGACATGTTGAGTGTGTCATAAGGACTAATTGTTTCGATTTTGGTGAAGATTTGGATCCAGATACAATAATATTTATTTATTTTATGTTATTTTTTTTAAACGTGATTCTTCACCATTGAGAGTGATATGATATATAAGATATATAACATAATATTTCAAAATGAGAGCCCAAAATGATATACAACATAATATTTCAAAAAGTTGTGAACAGGTTGATAAAACTTGGTGGATGAGTTAGGTCAGTGACAAGAACAAGCTGATTCGATTTTGGTTCAGGTCCAGATGTAGATCCGGCATGTCAGTGGGCTACAACACGTAAACTGTTCAGCCTGGTGGAGGTGTGCGCTCCACTGAGTGCTGTTCTTGTTACCTTTTGAATTGCAATTGTGATTGAAGGGGTTTACACACTTTTTTTTTACGCAACACACGCAAAGTTTACACACTTTGCCATTTTCATTCATCAGAAACCCAATTACACAATGCTGTAATGATAACATGTTGGAAATCTTACCATAACGTAGCTATCGTGTGTGTGTGGGTGGGTGTGTATGTACAGCATCCCCCTGGTGGTGTGTGTGTGTGTGTGCCTTTGTGCGCTAGCCCAGAAGTGAATGGGAAACTGAAGTTGGAATTCAATTGTTGAGATATACAGTATGTGCACAAAAAACGATTTGAAACATTATACAATGCAACTTGCACGGAAGCTGTTTGAGAAGAACAAAACATCAGTGGCCATCACAGATGGGCCCTTCAGCTCGTAAATATAATGCTTTGTGCAGCTGTGACATCAATTTAATCAGGAGCCACCACATGTTGCCATTACCAATCCACAAATAATCACCCTTGCCTCAGAAAATAGTGGAGGTTACTCTTGTAGTGGCTTTTCATTTTGTAATGCTTTGTACAAATTACCTCGTACCTGTGTATTTCTTGGCTTTATTTCAGGTGTATTTCAGAACAGTAGAGCTTGTACAGCAGACTGTGCAGGGCTCCCCCGGCCTAAGTTTTTACTTGCGGATTAATGGCCGACCTGTTTTCCTTCGTGGTGCCAACTGGGTTCCTGCCGATTCATTCCTTGAGCGGGTCACAAGACCACGGTAAGGAGGTTTGGGCACAGTTTGTATGTTTGTTTGTGGATTCATGTCAGGGCACTTATTGAAGGTAAAGGAAGCAACCAAAAGACCATCTGAAGATCCTGTTTTAAAAGTTTGTTCGTCACATATCTTGAAAATGATGTAGCTTATAAAACCGCTTCAAGGGGAACCAAAATGCTCAGACCACCTCAGTGCTCATCTATCCCTTGATACTGTACAAAATAGATATGATGTGTTTTTTTCAGATTTCCAAATTACAGAGTTGGTAAATTTCTGATGAAGAGTCAATGTTCTTCTTCAGATTAGCCGTGACATCAAACGGAAAGAGACCACCGGATCTGTGCTCTCTCCAGGTTACATCGTGGTATAATTTATCTCAAACGGTGAATAATTTTCGATATTTCCACAAATATGCCAAGTCGATGCGTCCTTCATGCTTGTATAGTAATGTAAACCAAGATGGTTTCACACTCCACCAATGGCTGAAACGCCCGAAGTTTGTCCGAAATATGTGTGGATCGATGCAAGTGTGGATCGAGCCGACAAAATGTTTGCTTTTGTGCTGAGAACATTTTAAAGAGCACTGTTATGAAACAACAGAGATGGCTAGGTCTAGTGATTATCCGCCACGATTGAGAGAGGATGCCATCCCCACGATTAAATGGAGGAAACAACCGTCACTTGAAACTGTAACACCATCTATACCCAGCTACCAGCAGATGGACACGGGCGATTTGAGCGGTGAATCAAACACCTGTTGCTATTACCTGGCAGTTACTTCAAGAACACCTGAAAATAAGTATCTATTATCAACACAAATGTCTGCAAATCAAATGAACCACCATCTATTTACAGTGGATTTACAGTGTATGTATGTATCATCTACTTCACCGAGATGATTTGACCCAGGTCCTAAACCATTCAGGGTCCCACCACCCCCTCCACAATCCCTCCATCAATCATCACACCACAATACCCACCATCACCCCCCACTCTCCACAATCTCCCCACAATCACCCCCACACCCACAATATCCATTACCACCTGCCCACAATCATCACCCCATACCTCCACCTTCTTCCCCCCCCCACCCCTCCAAAATACCCTTTCACTGGGGAGGTACATCGACACCTCATGGACATCACGGTGGGACACGGAACGGACACAAATGGCATCCAGGAAAAGTATGAAACTGGATGATCCCAGAGCATGCAATACACCTGGTCAGCCTGTGTTGGTGGGACAAACATTTGTCCGTGATGTCCGAGTGTGCTGGGCGGAGCCCGTGCTGTCGGGCAATGACGAGTATTCCTGCTCGAGTAATGCATAAACTGATTTATCAATAAATACAAAATCCCTCCCTAATAAACCATCAATTTAACAGAAAATTAAACCTAACCAAGCTGAAGTGATCATGTGACCGGCGTTTTTATCTGCACGAACACTTCCACCTTCTTACTCTGAATCGCTTGAAACGATTCGACTCCACAATTCCTTCGAAAGCGTTTCCATTACTAATTTTGTCTCCAATAGTTTCTTCAAAATCCCACTGATCAGTTTCAACAGAATGAAAACCTTCAGTGTTGCTAATGATGGTGGAATCGGGATCGGAATCCGAGCTCGACATGCACTGTTTCTCGATGTAACCCGGCATTCGGATAAGTATGGATTCCACATGTGACATCACTGGCGAAATTGAAAATCGATGCTCTTGGGCTTTTGTCGATACTTTATCTCTATATCTATAAAACTGAGGATGTGTGTGTGTGTGTGTGTGTGTGTGTGTGTGTGTGTGTTTATGGTCGTTATGCATTTCCACAAACTCCAACCGATTCCATTCAAATTTGGTACGATTATGGCTTTTGGTCCAACTTAGGTCATGGGCTATAAATTTTTTCCATAACACTTCCGATATTCGAAAAAAATCGATAAATCGATATCCCTTATGGGATTTTCCATTCAAATCCACTCAAGTTTAAGGCCTACGGGGGGATGCAAATTTCCACTTTGCCCCGGGCGCCGTTTACCTCCGCTTCGCCACTGCCGAAAAATCCCTGATTGCAGAACTAATCGATAATTAATTTCATTCTTGCACTTCCCACTCGACTCCCCAAATAAGCTTAAACGCAATTTCTTTTTAATTGCTCGCCCTCCCTACCTTTTCTGCTGCATACACTGCATTTGTGTATTGTGCTTATGGTGCATGCGAGAAATTTAAGGTGTTAATTATCGTTAAAATGATGAAATCGATCCCATACATGCAGTTAATAAACGCTAATTAACGTTAAGATGACGAAATCGATCCAGTGCATGCAGTTCACGCCGTGCACGCGTGAAAGCTTTTTGTGCATGACCTCATTGCGCGTGTCCTATTGGTTGCTCAAGGTCATTGCCCTTAGCTTTACTTTTGCACCGACCACTCACGTGTGGTTTGGGATGCAACTCATTTGTCATTGGTCGGGCTATGCCGAGGAAAAACGTCACATTTTCTCCTGTTCCGCTATTGTCCGGTCGCATCTTTAGTGCTGTGGACTACCGATTATCCTTTTTTATTGTGATTGTGCTTCTGCTGTTTCCCGTTCTGACGTCGTTTCTTTAACGTTCGGAGGAACAAACCTGAGCTCGGCTGATTTTCAAATGCCGTTCGGTTACACTAACATTACACTTCCTATCCGTGAGTTATTACTTTTGCGTTTAACCACTCCCCCTTTTTTACATATTGTTTTTTCGATATAAACCCCAACTTACAAATTTACCCGTCTAAGTCGTACTCGACCCGACAATTTTTTTTGTTCCAAAAACCGTAGTTCTTTTCAATCTTGGTTTACCTTTTTCGATAATGCCGCCTAAAAAGAGGGTTTGTCTTGGGCGTCGGACAGCATTAGCCACGACTCGAAGGGTTTCTTGGGCAAACTAGTCGCTCGAGGAAACTACTGCCCGACTTTCACAGCATGCCCTGCGCGCAGCGGAAATCAGGGCTTCGGAGGGCGATGAACAGCGGGCGGTTCGGCTTTCCAGGAACGCTGCTGCAACAGCTGCTTCCAGGGCTCTAGAGGGTATTGAGCAGTGATCGGTTCGGCGTTCCAGGAACGCTGCTGCAACAGCTGCTTCCAGGGCTTCAGAGGGCGATGAACAGCAGGCGGTTCGTCGTTCCAGGAACGCTTCTGGAACAGCTCTTTCTCGGTCTACTGAGACTCCACAAGAGTGACGCGCAAGGTTAGACGGTAATAGTCAATGGCGGGACAACATCCGTGGCGTCACGTGCCCAAACAAACAGTTTTGGTTTCGAAAAGCTTTTCAGTACGAGGCCGAAGTTAACTATTCCATGCATGGTGACATACAAATTGGTGAGATGCGCTTCACCTGCCAATTTTGTTGTGCCCTTAAGTGGGGTGGGGAGTCGCCAGGGATGTGCTGCTCCAACGGTAAGGTCAGTCTACCTCCACTTGAGGAACCGCCACAGCCTTTAAGGGACCTGCTTGAGGAGTCTTCATTGACTTCAGATAGTTTCCTTAAGCTCATCAGGAAATATAACAGTGCCTTCCAAATGACCTCTTTCAGGGCACATGTTGTTAGGGAAGGGGGTTGGATGCCTACGTTCAAAGTTCAGGGTCAGGTTTACCATCTAATCGGGTCGTTGCTCCCTTCGCAAAACTGTAAACCTTCGTTTTTGCAGATTTACTTCATTGCTGACTCCAACAAACAGGCCGATGCACGAATTAATATTTTCCCTCCACCTGAGGACGACGAAGAACATGGCACCTTAGACAGGGATGTGCTGCTTAGCTTGCAACGCATGCTGCACGAGAAAAATAATTACGTTCGGAGTTTTAAGTGCGCCTTAAAATCAGCCCCATCCCCTACTTTTTCCGTTGTCATTGACGCGGATAAGAGGCCTGCGGAGGAGCATGCCCGCCGATACGATGCCCCTTCATATAACGAGGTCGCCATACTCCTCCATGGGGACCAGCGTAATAAGCGGGACATTGTTTTGCACAGTCGCGATAGCCTTCTTCAACGAATCAATGAAACGCACTGGTCATATGAAGCCCTACAATATCCGCTCCTATTCCCTTGTGGTGCAGACGGATATCGCTTCGGAATTCCTCAGGTTGAACCGAGTGATCCAACTGTCTCGACGTCAAAAAATGTGTCATGCATGGCGTACTACGCCTACCGCTTCATGACAAGGGCTACCGATTTCAACCCTCTTCACAGGTCGCGTGATCTATTTCATCAATTTGCAGTTGATATGGCTGCCAAAATGGAATCGGAGAGATTGTGTTATATCAAACTCAATCAAAAACAGTTGCGCTTGGACTCCTACATCCATTTGCGTGATGGTGTAAAGAACGACGTCGACCCTCGAAACTTAGGCACTGTTTGCATCCTTCCGTCAACCTTTACAGGTGGTCCACGATACATGCATGAACGTACACATGATGCTATGACTTATGTCAGGCACTATGGTCGGCCCGATTTGTTCATTACGTTTACGTGTAACCCAAAGTGGGTGGAGATTACGCGTGAGCTATTTTCATGTCAGAAGTACTGCCATCGGCATGATCTAATTGTGCGATTTAATTAAAAATGGTCAGATTTTCGGACCCGTCAGGTGTGATATGTACACTGTCGAATGGCAGAAAAGAGGACTGCCTCGTGCTCAATTTGCACTACTTTGCTCACTTCTGTGGTTGCAAGTTCGCCAAGAGAACAATTCCACTGTTCTGAAAACCTAACTCATATTTTGCGTGTTACTTCCCCCTTTTATCCGCCTGTCAATACATCATTTCACCCTACGTTTTCTACGGTACCATACAGGTCCGGATCGAAGAGTCTTTACACGGTTTAGGGCCGTCAATTATGAGGTAGTAAGCGTTTAACTGTTTATTGGTGGAGCTACGCTTATTGTGGCTTTCAGCAGCTATTCAGGAAATTTGCAAGAAATCCCAAGCAATGCCGGGCTTTACTGCTAGTGATTGATAAAATAATTTCAATTTTTTTTCCCCTTTCAATTGATTGTGATTAATGATTCTCAATGGTTTTCAGGAAAAAAAAAGAAATTGCATTTGGGTTTCCCTTCAAAAACCAGATGATACTTTTTATATTTCCATTCAGTAAATTGAGCTTTTTGAATATCTTTTAAATTAAGGGAAATTTACTGGTATTTTAATGTGACTTGAGCATGTACATTATTTTTCCTCGACGTGATCTCATTCAGATATCTGTAAATTATTGCAACACCCTCCACCCTCCCACAAGGTCATGCACAGACAAGATCAACATTCACTTGTTGAACATATGGCATTAAAACAAAACTACTACATTAACCGTAGGGTGATTGTGTCACCCCCTCCACTGTAGTTTATTTTATTTTATTTTTCAGATTAGCACACACACACACACACACACACACACACACACACACACACACACACACACACACACACACCTGTGACCAATGATATTTTTATTGTGAATGGACTTGCATTTGCAATTCTGTCAACTTTTCAACTACCCCACCTCCACAGTCCACCGCCCAAAATCCTCAAGCTCTCCCTCCAAACTCTGTCCCATCTTTACTCCTGCAACCATAAGTCATCACCTTCTGCCCCACCTCCAGTCCTCAACCTCCTTCTTTTCCCCAGAGTCTCAACCTCCCCTTCCAAATCTGACCCATCTTTGCTCCCCCCCAACCCCTCCTCACCCACTTCATGCTCATAAAATCAAACGGGAATTCCCACACGTCGAAACGGCAGAATATTTAATGCTGTCCGTTCCGCTATCATGCTCTCACTGACTTCACAGAAACCTGGCACGGTCGCCTGCCCAACTCGTAATTTTACGAGAAAATCGTCGAAAATAACAGCAAGGACATGCATAACCTCCATCGTTAAAGGGCTGCTTGAGAGCGTCACAGTTATTTGGATGATGTATAAACAACAGAACACTGCCTCGATCGCTGAGGCCGATCTTGATGCCTGTCAGCTGAAAGTGCTTTTAAGTGTTGCTTTGGCCATTTTATATTGAAAGAAAAACTTGTAGGGAGGGCATGAGGATTGTGAATATGACGTCTTTAACTTCGCATAGCAGTGCAGCGTGCAGACACGTGTCTCCAATGGATGTTCGCATCCTTCAAAGCTTCCTTGCTGGTCGATCAGGGCTCGATTTCAGCGACGGATTGGTTTCCTTCAAGCAGCCCAACATGGTGATTCTCTCAATCGATCGCTCGTGCACGCACATCAAGAGGCAGTCAAGAAAAGACATGGTACACAGATAACATGGACATATTACTGAATACACCATGATCTTGTCTTGTCATTCATTCATATGTAGAATACCTGTACACTGTAATAAACAACCTTCACACCATAATCAGTTCCACAAAGATTCACAAAGGATTCTTATTCTTTTGTGTACAACAAGTGCAGCTGCCATGTCCAACACATGTTTGTCACCTACAGTGCCTTCAGAAAGTATTCATACCCCTCAACTTCTGTCACATTTTGTGTTACAGCCTGAATTTAAAATGGATTAAAGCAAACATTTTTGTCACTGATCTCCACAAGATGCCCCATAATGTCAAAGTGAAAAAACATTTTTAGAAATTTTTGCAATTAAGTATGTAAAGCTGAAATGTTTTGCGTCAATAAGTTCAACCCCCTGAGTCAGTACTTTGTAGAAGTGCCTTTGGCAGTGATTACACGTTCGAGTCTTCTTGGATTCATCTTTATCAGCTTTGCATATCTGGATTTGGGGATTTTCTCCCTTTCTTCCTTGCAGATTTGCTCAAGCTCTGTCAAGTTGGATGGGGCACTTTGGTGAACAGCAATCTTCAAGTCTTTCCACAGATTCTCAATGGGATTCAAGTCAGGGCTTTGGCTGGGCCACTCAAGGACTTTCACGTTACTGTTCTGAAGCCATTCCAGTGTTGCTTTGGCTCTATGCTGGGGTCGTCACTGTCCTATTGCAATGTATATCTTCGCCACAGTCTCAGGTCTTTTGCACTCTGAAGCAGGATCTCCTCAAAGATTTGCTTGTATTTGGCTCAATTCATTGTTCCCTCGATCCTCACAAGTCTCCCAGTTCCTGCCACTGAAAAACATCCCCAAAACATGATTCTGCCGTCACCATGCTTCACAGTAGGGATGGTGTTGGATGGGTGTTGATCTGTGCTTGGTTTCCGCCAGACGTAGTGCTTTGCATTCATCCCAAAGAGTTCAATTTTTGTCTCATCAGACCACAGAATATTTTACCTCATGCTCTCAGAATCTTTCACGTGACTTTTTACAAACTCCAAGTGTGCTGTCCTGTGCCTTTTTCTCAGGAGTGGTTTCTGTCTGGCCACTCTCCCATAAAGCCGAGATTTATGAAGTGCTGCAGAGATGATTGTTCTTCTGGCAGGTTCTCCCATCTCAGCCA
The DNA here is from genome assembly GCF_056783735.1 of Eptatretus burgeri. NCBI lineage: Eukaryota > Metazoa > Chordata > Myxini > Myxiniformes > Myxinidae > Eptatretus > Eptatretus burgeri. The sequence goes on from NC_140970.1 coordinate 98,267,274, forward strand.
AGGAACTCACGCAGTATCACTTCATTTCCAATTTCTGATCCTGTTGAATAAATAAATAAAATTATAGAACCCTTTCGATTCCTAACAACCGCTTTTTTTGTCACATTCAACTTGCCACATATGGTGATGTTTACCGGTGGATTCTGTGAAGCTTGCGAAATTTGCCATGGAAATATCGGGAGAATTCGGCCAATGACCAAGTTTCCCCTCCTGAGAGTTTCCTTCTGTTTTTTTATTTTATTTTATTTTATTTCCAGTATTCCTGTCTGAAGGTTTCCTTCTGTATCCGTCTTGTCCACACCATGCATCATCCTCTTCTGCCCCCATTCCTCCATCCACCCATTGTTTGTCCAAGTCTGTCTCTATCTTGGCCTCCATCTCTGCTGTTGGTGTTTCCCCTCCCCCACCCCCTCTCTTAACTGTTCCTGTTGTCCTGTTGCATCCTGATCCATTCAGTGTACGAATACTAGCTCTTCCACAAGCCTCAACTATGAATGCAATTTTATTTATTTTTCGAGGAGAGCGATCCATAATGCACCCAAACTCAAAATAAGGAGTGTGATCGAGCGCGAGCATGATCACATTCCTCAGAAATGATGGTCTCATACCCCACTGTCATTTTAACCTTGCTCATCCAAGAGCCTCACTCTTGTTGAGAAAAAAGAAAAGACTTTTCCCCTCTCCATTCCTCTCTGCCAAGCTTTGGACCCTCTTTTAAAAATGATCCATAACCAAGGACATGAGTATAATAAACTGTCAACAGGGCATACAAAGAAATTAACAAAGCCACTCCTCATGCTGTGTATGGATGACGTCAAACTTTTCATGCTGAGCAAAACAAAATAGCACACGAGCTAAAACTAGTTACTCAGATATCAAAATGGAACTGTGATTTGACAAATTTGCCAAATGCACATTTATAGCTGGAAAGGCAGCAAAGACAACCATCATGCAAAAAGTATTGAATGAAGTTTCAGACAAATATCTCAGTGTAAATCTTTTACAAAGAGATGCGGCAGTGGCCAAGTCAACATGGCTAATCTTGGCGAAAATACCTCACTCTACTTTTTTTAAAAAATAAAAAAAGAGTCTTCAGCCAGCTATCAGAACTAGTGTTCTGCACACTGTGCCTTTTGGATAAGGGTCTGTGATCCTTTTTGAGATTTCTCAGAACGACCACTTTGCTCAACCTCCTGGTTTCTTCTTCTTTTACAACCAATATCTGCAAGAATGTTGTCCAAGGAGCTTCTGAGTCATACCATGACTTTTAAAAATATTCTTTTGAAAAGCAATGTGAATCATGAATGTACGTCTTGAAGAATTGGTTGACTCTCCACTGTGGGCTTCTTGGTGTACCTGGACTTTGTTGATTCTGTGAAGCAGATCTTTGCCTGTTGTTGGGATCTCTTGCCGGGAGGCCATATATGCTCCATTCCCAAGCCATCTCCGATTGATGCGTTACATTTCTACCTTTTGTCTCATCAAGAGTCTGGCTCCAGCTGCTCCATCCGTTTTCTGTTTTACCAAAAATGCAGCACGACCTATGTTCCTCGACTAACACCTTGCACGTTCATTTTCTCATCTTTGTCCTATCCTTTCATCCTTCCACTTCTCATTTTTACCTCTTTAGCCATCTTTGGAGACGATCCATTCCTGTTCCTTTCTCCATTCTTTCAAGGTGATGACACAAAATGGCTGTGAAATAGAGGCCTTTTAATCTCTACTATTACAGTTTTAATGGCCTAACTTATCCCACCTTGTGAGGTTGGAAGAAGGGGTCTTAGGAGATATATTGGCTGAAGCCTTTCACAAACCAGCTGGCCAGGCTTGAGGTTTGACTGTGGCTGATTGGGGTAGGAATTTGGAATTTGGCCAGAGTGGCTAACATAAAATTGCTGTACCTCACGGCTGCCACATGGACTAACTTAAAGCTGGATACAACTTCTGTCCTTCAGATTCCACATTCACATTTGTACTGTTGTGACTGTCCAACCACTAAACCCTCTCTTCCACTGCACAAATCTTCCAACTGTTATTGTTGCATCCCCTTAAATTCTCTCTTACTATGCTCCTCTCTCAGTCCCTTTTTTGAACCAACTTGCCAGTTTGAAAGCGCCATAATGAGTTGTACATGTTGCTGCGTTTGAACCTGGGGAGTAACTGCTGAAATCTATCTGTTTGGGTTCTTCCCGACATCTTTGTTCCTTTCACATTTCTTTCTATTGTTTTTTGCACAATTCTCTTTATTCATTCTAATTCTTGCTTTTTATTCTCTTTTATCTTTTATTCTCTATTCCTCTCTTTCTTTATCTATTTCTCGAAGGAGAAGTTAATTCTTGCAGAAATTTTTTCTCCAAGGGTCACCTGGCTCCGCTTGGATGGGTATTGAGGGTAGTGGAATAGCGGTTGAAACCCGAATCCGATCCAGGTTCCTCCTGATGACTCCATCTTTGCTTTTTACTTCTTCAGGTTCCTTCTTGGTCTTCCGTTTCATTAGCATGCAAATGTGTATTTGGCTTGCCTGTCGGCTGATTGTTATTGCAGATTGTCCACTGCCAAAAGCAGTTGTTACCCCCACACGGGCGAAGCGAAAAGCACGGTGATTAAATTGGTTGACTTTTTCTTTCTGTCTGCAGATGTCGGTCTATGATCGAGGATCTACTTAACATTAACTTGAATGTTATATTTTGAACAATGCAGAACATGAACAACATGAACAACATGAACCTGCATTTTAGCAGTCTTGTCTCGAGTTTGGCAAGTTGTGCTGTCTCGTTTCGAGTGCACAGAGGAGTAAGGTACGGTAATTTTTTTTAAGTCTGTCTGACAGTCAAACAACATTAAAAATAAAATCATTCCAAACAGGAAACGTGCAGTTTTTGGGGATGTCATAAAAGACACAAACAGGCACGAAAAACTCATGTAAGAGGTTGCAACAACGGTGGTAAACTTCCGAAAAGTTTTTTTTTTTCCTACAACCAATAAAACTTTTATTTTATTTCAATTGAATTATATACTTGAACACTAGAACACATATCACCTTCTTGCCACTTCCAAAAACCTCCAGTTTGCAGTACTTAGACAAAATATTATGCCATTTCAACCAATCAAGAAATATGGAGATTCAGACAAAATGGCGGCTCATAGGAAATATAGATATTTGTTCAAAAACGCAAAGAAAGAGTTTAAATGACCCTTCCTATGTCCTTTGGACTGCGTGGGGTTAGGGGTGTTCTATGAACCCTTGTCTTGGTCAGAAAATATTATTTTGAAAGAAGAAACCCATGAGATAATTTTTTCTTGTGGCTTGAAAACATTTATTTATTTTAAGAAAATATTTTCTTACTGAAAAAAATATTTTTGGTATTGTGGGTAAAACTCTTGTATAAATGAATAATGGACGACACAATAAAATATCACCTGCAGGCGACCTAACTTTTAATCCTGCATAATGCAATAATGTCATATTTACATCGTCAATGGAATGATCATCACGATAGTGATGCAGTTAGTGAGATATCTCTCTGCACAAATATCTCAATTTTTTTCATTCATTATTCTGCTTGCACATGACTCCCAGCTCAGACTTTCTTTAATTCAAAGACGTATTGCACTCGACTATGGGGCAGTGCTTCTGCATCCCACATTTCACCTCGGATGCAGTATAGGTAAAGGTAAAGCTTTGATGATGATGCGTCTTTCTCATTATGAAACCAAAGTGCACAGTCCGTTTCTCTCTCCGCTTTTAAGCAGGTGTTCACCATATCCAATGTTGTCCAGCATCATACTTGCATCACCCTTTTTGATGCTTTTCACTTCTTATCTGTATATAGTTCCAATCCTGTTCTTCTTTCCAGTGTTTTTTTTTTAATTTCCTTGTTGTTTTTTGTTTTTTTTTACATCTCGGTTGACTTCAAGGGTACTTCGACCCCCAGAGCTGAGACGCTTATTTATTTATTTTTGCTTGTCTTGTATGTGTCCCACTTCTGCTTCCTCTCTTGATTAATTTTCATTGCATTATTCTTCAATCCCTTGTCCTTTAAATCTAATATGAAGTTTCTCTGCTTCATATCAAAATGTGTTGGGATTTTATTCAGAATCTCTGTCGTGTGAGCCTCGTCTATATGGGAAATCTCTTCTCAAACCTTATTTTCATTGATGTGTAATGGTTTGATGAAAGGGTTATGTCATTGTTATTTGGTTACTTTTTGTCTCGTACTTGATCTTGACACCTCCCTGAACTCCCACCATCCTTTAGGCTTCAGAACTTGTTGCAATCTGTGGTGGATGCAAACATGAATGCCCTGCGTGTGTTTGGTGGTGGAATCTATGAGCAAAGCATATTTTATTCACTCTGCGATGAACTGGGAATCATGGTATGTTTACATTTTATCTTGCTGAATAAAGTTGTCTGTTGAACAGACTCCCTGTGTCTATCTTGTGAGTCGTGCCCCTCCCTCCAGTCTCTCAAGAGCATTGTTGTCTCCCATATCAACCCCAGTTCTCTTACACTCTTGCTAACCCCACTCACCTCCCACCCTCTAATTTTCTTTTTCTTTTCCTCCCACTCATCCACTCATCCACTCCTATGCAATGTCCTCATCTTCCTGTTCCCCTGAGATTATTCTCTGTCAATCTGTGAACCTGCTTCTATCTGTAGTTGAACTCTCTTTGAACCCATATTTATTACCAATGAAGAACATACAGGCAAACAAAGCCAAATACATCGAAGAAAATAGTTTAATAGTGTCAGACCCCGCTATTTGTGGACCCCGTATATTTGCGGGTCATAAAGTGTGACCTGCTTCGACATTTGCGTCTTGGGGTTTTTAAAATCATTTATTCATTTATTTATTGTTGCACACTTCAGGACTGGTCTCTTTGGTCCACCTGGGAAATTGGAAATTGGCCAACATCACAGCATTATATAAAAAGGTGCAAAAACAGATCTCCTTAACTCCAGACCAATTAGCTTAGTTCCAATCATCAGCAAGGTCATAGAATCCATCATCACAGTTGACATTAAAATCATTCCTTTTCTCCAACAGCCTCATCTCAGATCAATTCAGATTCAGACCTGGTCACTCGACTTTGGACATGCTGCTTCGACTCTGCCAACAATGGTGGAGGCCATCAATGTCAAACATGAGATTAGGGCCATTTTTCTGGAGATATCTCAAGGTTTTGGGACAATTTGTATTACTGACTTGCTCCCCTCTTGTAGTCAACGTGTGGCTCTCAACAGAACTCTTTCATCGCCTCTCCGTGTCCAAGACTGGAGTATCCCAAGGCATTGTTCTTTGCCCCATTTTATTCCTAATCTTCATCAATGATCTTACTGACTCTCTGGAAAATCCTCTTTATCTCTTTGAGGATAACTCCACTCTGTCGTGACATCTCTCATCCCTCTGATCAGCAGGCAGCAGCCTCTTCACTCTCCTCAGACCTTGACCAAATCACAAAATGGTCAAACACAATTTCGCTTATGGATCCATATTGTCCAATCAGTGCGTTCTCCCTTACCCAAGATCATTACCTGCATCCCTTATTTGTCTGTCTCTGACTACTTTCTCCCTCCATCCTGCTGTTCTTGTTTCCCCTTTCTCCTGCTGTTCCCTTTGTTATGCTGTGTCCTGATTTGTTCTATGTAATCGCTCTTCCATGGGCCTAGACCATTCGCGGCATTTTTCATGAACGTATTCCCCATGAAGGGTGGGGGCTGACAATATTCTGTTTAATTTCCATGTACAACCTGTGGTTAAGTCAGAGCAAAGACTGATTTATCATATTGCTGAATGGACTTTTACTTTGGTGCTGGAATTTGCAATAGTTTTCATTTTCTACAACAGAGTTATGATATCACGAACTAACCTTCACTGGACTGGTTGGTGTCAAATTTGTTATCCTGGGAAACTTGGTTTTTCACCACTTCTTAATTGCTGCATTATTTGTTCATATATTTTTATTTGTACAAAATATAGGTTCATGGTACAGCAAAGAGCCAGAAGGTAAAATGGCAACACTCTGACAGTGGGGCAGTAGGACCACAGTTGGACACCATAAGCAGGGCAAAGAACACACTCGAAAAGAGAGAGAGAGGAGAGAAGGGAAGGAAACATATAAATCTGCAAGTAAGAGGGTTGGGTTTGGTGGGATTAATGCGGGTAGAAAAGATTGTGGGAAGGGATGGCAGGATGTGACGTGAGATGGTCATGCACCACTTGCATTGATGCCCTGGAGGGAAGGGTGCAATGAAATCTCCATATGGCAATCCTACTATATGAAGTAAGGGAATTATCTGTGTGTATGTGTGAATACATCCGAAAAATCATTGAAAAAAATAAAAAAACAGGGCTGGGATGATCACCAATTTTTTCAAACAGGGTGGTGGTGGGGTGGGGGGGGAGAATATTAGCCATGGAACAAAATATATATATATATATATATATATATATATATATATATATATATATATATATATATATATATATATATATATATATATATGTCTTTCAATCCTGACAAATCTCACACTGTCTGTCTCCAAAAAGACTGTCAGGTGAACCCTCCCATCAACATCCATAAGAATCCTCTCGAAAAAGTTCCGGCACTCAGACTTTTGGGCCTCACCACATATCTAAGTTAGCCTCTAAAGCCAGTCGCTGATGGGGCATCTGACGTTGTGCAAAGTCTTTCCTTGGCACATCCTCACTTTTATCTCCCTGCAAGGCCTTCATTCACAGCTTGGAATACTGCTCTCCCCTCAAGGCTGACACCCCTGCTTCACCCCTTGCTCAGCTGGTGGATGCTGTAGAAACTAAGGCCTTCAAAATCATTGGAATCTCCTGTAAGGAAGTCTCTGGGCCTATCACTTTCATATCGCAGACAGGTCAATGGTCTCTGTCTTCTATCACCTCCTTACTGGTCCTACACCCTCTACATTTTCCATGCTTAATCTCCCCCCCCCCCACCCCAGCTTTCTGTAGGATGCGTACTGTCTGACAGTAACCCACTTAATGGTGAAATTCCCATCATCCAGGCTCACTGCTCACAAACAAAAAAAATTAACAAAAGGTCACTTGAAAGAGACCTATGCATTCAATGTTTGTTTGCTTGTTTTGGGGGGGGGGGGATTAGTTGGGGAGGCAGAGAAAGACATGGAGGGTGTTGTGCATGATGCAGATGAGTCAGGGTGATAGTGATTATATCCAGGAAGGGAGATGAGATGTCTGCACCGTAATTGTAAAGGATGATTTTCTTTTTAAAGCGTACTTCATCAGGAGATGATCCAGTGACCTTTCAGGAGAGGTCAGACTAATTGATTGGAGGGGAGGCCTTAGATATTGCAAAAGCAAATGGTTAAAAGCAGTCGTATGTGGGAGGGAAGGCGGAGATGAGGGCGAGTAGTTATGGGATAAAAAACAGAGAGGGTGGGAGTACCACAATGAGTGGAAGGGATAGTAGGAGGAGCAGTGATGTGCGAAGGCAGAGTGGTGAGCGTAGATGAGGGATTTATGAGGGTGAGTCAAGAGGATCAAGGATAAGAAGCAATAGCAATAGCTTGGGTAGTTGCGGAAAAAAAAAGATCTATTCAAAAGAGAACCATGACCACATGCTCATGTAGAGTGGCTGTGCTCCAGGTCATGATAGTCGCTAGTACAAAACATGTCACCTGTAGAGTTGAAACACTGATGGGGAGGATTTTTCTCTTTTGGGAAAATATAACGGTGCAAGGTCAAGAAGGCAAATTCGATTTAAATGCCATTAAGTGAGGTAGAGGAAGGAAAAGGTAACAAATGGGGAAGGAATAATGAGCAATTTTTTTTTTTTTTGTATACCTTGGTCGAGGCTCGTATGAGAGCTAACGCACAACTCACAGCAAGGAGGCATGAGACAAGAGGGGCGGGAGTGGAAGGGACAAAACAGTGGGGAACAGACACATTAGGTGAACTGTGGAAGGGAGAGGGATGGGGATGGGACGGGGAACATGGCGAAGAGAAGATGGACATTTCAGGGACTTTCAGGAAGGAAAGCAGGAGAAATGAAGGAAGTGGGCTTGGGTGGATTATCGGGGATAGAAAAGATCGAGGATTTGGATGGGGGAAGATAAGAGGTGGTGGTGAACAGCTGTTTTGAAAGCCTGGAGGGAAGAATGGGAAAGAATAGAGTGAGGAAGTTTATTCCAAAGGCGGGAAAAAAGAGGAATGAAAGAGTGAAGATGAGCAGTGATTCGTGATTTTCGTAGTTTTACCAGAAGGGGGTTGTTGGCGGACCTTGTGCGCCCTGTGGAAATGTGGTGGGGACAAATCGCAGAGAGAGCAGGGGGGGCAAGGCTGGAGAGGAGTCGGTAGAAGACAGAAAGACCACCGACCAACCTGCGGTGATTGAGTGAGAGGCCCAAAGACTCAGCTTCATTGCCGGAGATGCCGATGATTTTAAATGCCCTGGTTTCGACAGCGTGAAGCTGAGAAAGGTGGGAGGCAGGAGCACCAGCCCAGAGGGGAGAGCAGTACTCCATCAGGCTACGGACATCAGGCTACGGACAAATTGATTCTGTCGATGGACTACCACAAACTTGAGGAGCAGAGATGGGTCTGGACAACAGGCAACAAAATGCAGCAGAAACACATTTCAAACGCCAATGAGAAAACATGGTTGGAAGAAACATGCTGAATCAGACATACCTGAATGTGGCACTTTGTCTGCTGTGTGTACATCATATTCAAATAACTGACCAGATACAACACTGGAGTTTCATGAGGAACCAAAATAGACAAAGACGGCGCCATCAGGGGGAACCTAGATAGGATTCGGATTCTGGCTGCTACTCCTCTACCCTCAAACCCATCCATTTGCAGCCAGCTGAACCTTGCAATGTGACTCCAGGTTCAGAAGCTATAATTTTAACAATCTGTTGACTTTGCATTATCATGAAATGCGGTCAAAACACAATTGCAGTGCGACGTTTTAAGGCCAATCTTTGCTGTGGATTTCGGGCTTGGCTGAAACACCTCTATGTGACTGTAACGGAATCCAGCCTGCAGACCATTTGTGTCGGACTTCCCAATGCACTGCCGAGAACAAGAACGACTACATCTAAGCCTGAAGTCCCGAAACTGGCTGCACACGACTCAGTTCACCTCATAACAGCTCTCTCACTTTCAGTAGTTGTATGAAAGAATAAGCAGTGCCTCTGTTGTCCTATAAATTTGAAAAAGCATGCTTTATGGTTTATTTAAATTTTTGGAACAAAATATTGCATTTTTGTCATTCATGAGTGAGCAGATCTGCCAATGTGAAAAACATGAATGGATTCTTGTGTTGCAGGTAATTCAGGACTTCATGTTTGCATGTGCCTTGTACCCAGCTGAACCCACATTCTTGGAATCAGTTCGAAATGAGATTTCCCAACAGGTGAGTTGTCACCAGTCACATGATAGTCAATCAAAAACTTGCCTTATTTGCTCCAGTTTTTAGCAACACTAATTTTTTCCCAAATATTTGGTTAACATCCGTTCGGTCCATATGTTTTTGCATGTGTTGAGAAACTGGTTACTTCGATAAACTCAATCAGCATTCCAGACTTGTCATAATTTTGTAAATTGGTGGATTACTAATTATTTCCTTTAATTGGTAAATAAGAGTTGAATGTACCTTCTCTTTTCTGTTCATTATTTACACGCGTGGTACAGCCATGTCCACACAAAATGTGGAGTGGAAGTGAGAAAGGACAATGGGGAATGATAAAGTATGCTAATCACAGAGGGAAAAGCAGGAAAAGTCAGAGGGGGGAGGGGGGAGGCAAGGGTGACAGAGCTTCCTTGACATCCAATCCTGGTCGTTGCTAACTGGGGGTTCCAAAACACTTAAACAAACATTCATTATGAGATAACTAATTAATGATTAACCCCCAAGTCATTTCCATTCCGATTTATCTTTTTTTTTCTTTTTTTAATTCCAGGTTCCAGCGAATAAATTTTTTTTAGATTATTTTCAAAAAACCCAAATATATTTTAATCGATTGATGTCAAAATGTGTGTGTTTATTTTTAAAAAACAAAGCACAACTGATGCACGTAGCATGTTTTCACAGCATTTTACAGAGCAAAGCAAATTATGATTGGCTCCCCTCTCTCTCCCCCTCCCTCTCCCCCTCCCTCTCCCCCTCGCCGAACCATAACTTTTGTGAATCCCCAACCTTTACAACATACTCAGAATCACTATAATGGTTCTATAACCACATGTCACTAGAAATTGCTAGTTCATCTGAGATAGTTTAATATATGAAGTTGTTTACCCTCACGATTATTTCTCAAACTCTCATGATCTTTCAACACACCTTAAAGCCTAACAACAATATTACAAACTTGCGACCTTTTTACTCGACTTAACATTGAGAATATACATCTCACCTCAACAAACCTTGCAGATTTAGATAAAATGGACAATTTCCTTCATGTCAAATCGTAAATAGACATGCACTACCCATCCACTGAATCATTACACCACCGAACCACCACTTTAAAATAAATTGTGACAATTAAAAATAAAAACTCCTGTGAAGCATATATGTATATGTATATATATATATATATATATATATATATATATATATATATATATATATATATATATGTATGTATATATATATATATATATGTATATATATATATATATATATATATATATATATATATATATATATATATATATATATATATTTTATACCGGGTGTAGTGGCGTGCGCCTGTAATCCGGCTACTCGGAGGCTTGGGTTGGAGGGTCGTTTGATGACGGGAGCTCTGTGCTGGACCGCGCTATGAGAGGGTGTAGGGCAGCCCGGAATCATGGCGAAACCCAATCCTTATCCCTGTGTCATAAGAGGCGACCAGGGTTGCATCAGGAAAGGCATCCGGCGTAAAACCTGTGCCAAATCAGTATGCGGATCATAACGGATGATCCGCTGTGGCGACCCTGAACGGGAGCAGCCGAAAGAAGAACAACAACATATGTGTGTGTGTGTGTATATATGTATGTATATATATATATATATATATATATATATATATGTATATGTATATATATATATATATATATATATATATATATATATATATATATATATATATATATATATATATATATATATATATATTTTAGTTTCCAATGGATCATGAAATGTTTCTGTCCATCTTGTAATCTATGGAATGATTATGTTCATCTTAATGAGTTGGGTGGAGTTGATTGTATATTTGAATTTTTTCCCCTTTCTCTAATTTCAGGTTCTTAGGCTGTCTTCTCATCCTTCTATTGTGATGTGGGTCTCAAACAATGAGAATGAGGTTGCACTGGCAAAAAACTGGTTTGACATTCCTCTGCACCTTGCACCTCATTATCGCTCTGACTACATCAGTCTTTACATTGCAACATTGAGGAATGTGATATTACAGGTGAGCTCATGCAGCCTTGAGAAGCTTTGCCTGTTCCCTCAGACTGGAGAGGCTATTGTAATCGGTTTATTAGTGAGTCTGTGTGAGTCCGCATGGTGATTGACTTCAATATAGATAATTAATTCTCAAATCTAACATAATCAGCTTGATAGTGTGACAGATTCGTTTAATTGAACCGTTGCTTTTTAAAGGTTGAATTTAAACACAACTTGATTATTATTTTTTTAACCTTGAATGTGGATTATGTCAAAGTTAGCCACATTCATTACTGAAGATGTTTGTCAGAACCACCTGTGGTTTGAGTTGTGCTGCAAGGTCTGCAGGCTCGACGAGTGTTGCCTGGCAGCCAAGGGGACAGTTTGACAGTTATCTAAGTTAACGATGAGGTGATCGTTTATTCATAGTACGTGAAACATCTGCAACCCATGCCTACAGAAAACAGACTTTTTGGAATGCCGGCCACATTTTCCATCCAATCATCACGTAACTTTGTTTTTTAAAATAAAATTCTCCCTGGGTATGTGCTCCGATTTTGAAAGTTTGTGTCAATCGTTCAAGTGGTCATGGGAAAAACATATTTAAAAGCTTTGACTGACATTCCACAAAACATGGTCAAGGATGGTTTTGGACACTTTTTACGAGTCTAAATTGTCCAATTTAGTGCACGTGTTCTTGAGGGTATATTTGCTCACATAGATCTACTGGAATATTGTATAGTTTGTTCTAATTTGCTTTTCAAATACATATATGGAATTATTAAAAAAAATTTTATTTATATGGGGATTGCACTCAGTGGTTAGTTGTGAGGAATTGGTAAAATGTCACCGAAGTAGCCTGTGAGGCTCTGCAATGTTAAATATTCTGTCTTGTTATAAACTGCAATGTTGTTGTGATTACTTTATTTTGAATTTGAGAAACATTGGGGCAAAGGTTTCAGGAATAGTTAAGGTGAACCTTTTGGGTTTTATTCTAAAATAGTTCCACGATATATATATATATATATATATATATATATATATATATATATATATATATATATATATATATATATATATATATATATATATATATATATATATATACTGTATATACTTGATGTAATAAGCTATAAATAAAAAAAGAAGAAAAGATTATGCTATCATAATTTCCATCAATATAAAATATTCCTTTGATGTTATATTTAATCTTTCTTTAAAAGGGTTGTACTTGTCTGTTGAGGAAGTGTTCAACTATTCTTCAGTGAACTTTGAAATATATATTCAAATTACAGATGTAGAAAAAATTACTTCATCTTGAGTAATCCAGTTTATCAAATAACAGTTTGTTCTCTTCGCACCTTTGCTGTGAGTAATATACACACAATTTAGTAACCTCTTTTGTAATGAAGAGGGTATAAAAAGAAAGCAGTGGTATGATTCTCAACAACGACATCAACAATACAACTCATTCGTGCCGGCATTACATGTTCACCAAATACAGAGGAAACGATAGTTCATAGAACCCATCACCCCACACAGTGTTCTAGTATATACTTAAATTTAAATAAAACAATTACTTTCAAGATCGTTAAAAAAAAAAATTCCGAAAGTTTAATGCGATTGAACACCACCCTATTTATCATGTCCAAGTTCTGCAAAATTGGAGGTTCTTGGAAGTGATAAGAAGGTGATTTGTGTGTTCGTTCGTGTTATGGTATGTAATTCAATGGAAATAAGATGAAGATTGTAAAAGTGGTATAAATAAATTCATTCTGGCATTTACCACCGTTTTACTACCATTGATGCAGTGTCTATTACACCACCTTATCTAACACGTTAGGTTAGTTATTAATGCCGGGTGTTTGTGTCCTTTATGATGTCCTTAAAAACGGTAAGTTTCCTGTCTGGAATGATTTTCAATTTTGTTTCACTGCCAGGCAGACAGGGTAAGAAATGCTCACTCCTCTCTGCGCATGCCCAATCAGGATGAATTCAGAGCCAGATAAAATACATGTTTGTTTTTCGATTCATGTTCAAAATACAACATAAAATTTCAAAAGTTATTCCTTAATGATAAACTGACATTTGTTGACAGACAGATAGACAGACGGATGGACAGACATGAACCAATTGCTTAACCCCTCTTCTCACTTTGCGTGTGTGGCATAACAATCTTTTTGACTGTCATTTGCATTTATTCCAAATAAATCAAATGCCAAGTGTTCATTCCATTGCGACTTATTCCAGATCGAGTCATTATGAATTCTGTGAAAACTTGCTGACCTGAAATTGCATCCTATTTGGGACAATTACCCAACATATATCTGCATGCAGATAGACAATAAAATTCGAGAAATTCATTATTTACCCTCAAGTGTGAACCGACTGGTAATACACAGGTTGGATGAAATTGGACCTAGCACTCACCAAGTTACGTTGGTGACTAACTCGATTGCAATGCAGTAAACCCTCTTCTCGCGGGGATTAGGTTCCTGGAAAATGTCGCAATAGTTAAAACCGCGATCGTGGAAACCAAGGGTTAATGGGACAAGGGGGGATGGATTTCCTGGGCTTCGAGGCAATGTAGAGGAAGATCGACAGCAGCCAGAAATGAACACATCACAATTGAAATGAACATGAAAATATAGATAAAACATGTTAACGTTGAAATAAACATGTGAATACAATGAATACGGCATAAATTAAACAAACACACAAGACTTTTACCTTTTGAATGTATTCCAAAACAGTGAAGGAGGATGAGGGTAAATGTATTACGTAATTGTTCGTCCTGTTCTCTGCCGTAAAAAGAAAACACAAGACTTAACTCAGTGATGATGATGATGATGATGATGATGATGATGATGATGATGATGATGATGCTGTTGTAAGGGGGAGTGTGGAGGTTAAAACGATGTGGATGTAGAATGTGCGATGGTTGTTGGATCATCAAGAGCCCAACAAAGTTGCCTGCTGCATTGCCACATTGAGGAAGGGTAAGATTATGCTTCGGAATCTTGATCCAGAGCAGATCTTCCCTGCTTGGAGAGGAAGGTACGAGCTGGCATCCTCTTCCAAAATAATCCCATCTCTTTGGCGTTAAAAACCTGCTCCAGCATAAATCCCTTCGTCTCAATTAGTTTAATGAGCCGTGGTTGAACTTGAGCCTTTGGTCCTGCGTGCCTCGTGAAAACGTTTGTAAATCTACAATGATTTCTCCCATATCACTGGTCCACTCGGTCATCTTTTTTTCAGTTTGGTCCTCGATCCAAACATTAAATGCTTTTTCCATCCTTTCAATTTGATGATCACGGAACTGGAATGAGAAGTTTGCACTTTGCGGAGCAGGAACACTTGAACGGATATTTGACTCGCGTTCACCACACATTTGATTGGTGGTGGTGGTGTAGTGGTGGCCCACAGATGCCGCACTTTATAACAACTCAATTTCTTTTCGCCTTTCTCTGCCTTTTGATCCGATTAATTTTCTCCATCGTTTTACATTTGGGCACCATTATTAACTGTTGTGTCTACTCGGTCTTGTAGATCTCGTATTACAGGATCTCCGTGTGTCATTTCCTGTTGACGATTTATTATTAATTTTTGCTTTGTTATTTATGCTGGTCTGATTACTCCAATTGACGGTGTGCGAGAAACTACAAAAGGCTCGTTACGGGAGGTAATCGTACATGCAAACACAAACAATGACTCATCTCAGCTCAAAAAATGTTTTTGGCCCAAAATTAAACCAAGCGATAACTAAATCGGAACACAATATGTTACCTGCAATATTAGAACCTGTGATATTTGAGGGTTTACCATACTTGCTGTTACAACCAGTATTAACACATAAATTCCCATCGCTGTTCTGTACAAATGTTGTGCCACAACCTTGCAGCATTTTTGGAGGTAAACTCAGTTGCAAAATACTGTGGGAGTGCAATGTTTCCCAAAATATCAGGCATGTTGGGAGGATTTTGGGTAAAATTGGGTGTTTTATCACAATTTTTATGGAAATAAAGTTTATATGTTATCTCATGTGACAGGAACAAAATGAATGAAGTACATAAGTGAGGTAATTTGCCATTGTTCTGCAGGAAGATAAATCTCGCCCCTTTTTGCCCTCAAGTCCAACAAATGGTGTGGAGTCAAAACGTGAAGGATGGATTGCACAGAACCCATATGATACTCATTATGGCGATGTTCACTACTACAATTATACAGCTGATTGTTGGGACTGGCAAACATTTCCTTGTGCACGATTTTTATCAGAGTTTGGCTACCAGTCCTGGCCATCTTTTTCTTCAGTGGCAGAGGTAAGATGAAGCCATTGTGCTGAGGCCACAGAGTAAGTGAGTCAGTTCACTTGCTTTTATACAATTACATATTTTATAACATCTGACTCATTAGAAGATCAATTTGGAGGTTTAATATATGAAGAGAAGAAGAAGTGTTGGTAACAGGAGGCAGATAAATGATGAGAAATAGTTCATTTTTCTTTATTAAGTGTATTTCGGTTTATGTGTATATTTATTTATTTATTTATTTATTTCTCTTTTCACATTTTCAGTTCAGTTCTGGTGACCTCAACAACTGGATTTCCTTGTGGGTTTGATCAAGTGCCATCATAACGGCCAGTTCTACTAATATAATCAAAGCACTTTGTTCTTCACCATTTGGGGATTTTCAAATCTGGTGGGCTCATCATCTGGCACCATAGCTTTATTTCTTAGATTTCTGATCATGTTTTTTTGATACTTGCTCGTAAATATGTTACTTGCAAAATCCACCCATCGCTTCACTGACGGGAATCTTAGGAGGGGTGGGAGGGGGAGTGGAGGGAGAGTGAGGCGAGGGGGAGAGTGAGGAGGGTGAGGGGAAGGGAAGGCGGTATGAGGTGCTACATTAATTGTGATTCATCGTCTCATAAAAATTATTCTGCATAGAATAACAGTGAAGATGGAAACAACATAATGTCTGAAATCCATTTTCTACCGGTCATACCATAAATACCGCCCAAAGACAAACGCAGAAATTTGCGAAGCAACGGGTGGTATTTGCTCAAATCAAATCGTGATCAGGGCTTGATACTTTGATATGTATATGTATATTTGTATATGTGTATGTATATCTTCTTCATGTACATGACAAACAAAATAAATAACATTTCCTTCCCAACTACCAAACAGATGAAAACTATTTTTCATCTCGCCATCTGTTTATTGCACTTCTGGTTATGCCCCCACCCATTGGGATGATGCACCATACGTGACACACGACTACTTTCACATTCCTGGATGAAGACGACTCGGTGCTCGAAGCTTTGCTTGCTGGGCATCTTTCCGAGTTGGTAGTACCTTCAGTTTTGAATATTACTCCTCCCAACTACAACCAGTTTTTGGTGAGAGTTAGCCATCTACACATTCTTCTTCATCACATAATATACTATCCTCTCTGTATCAATTCTTCGCTATCAGTCAAGATCTTGTCCAGTCAATCATTGGTTAATCAAAGAAAACAAATTCAACACCAAATCCATTTTTTGGTCTTTTCTCACTTCGAGTTGAATCTCTCCTTATAAGTATCGTCACTTCCTCTTATTGTATCTACAATTCCATTACTGTATACTGATTTGAACAAGCCATAACAGTTCCTGTTTTGAAGAAACCTTCTGTGGACATAAATTACCTTCAAAGTTGGACTTCTTTCTCTTTTCCCTTTCATTTGCAAGATTCCATATTAAACATGAACTGTATTTGTCAATCAGCTTTTGAATACCTGCAGCAGCATTGCCTTCTCGTTTAAAGAGTTACATCGCACTGTTCTGTCTTTGCGTATGGCAGCTTGGCTGCTGAGTAACTATCATTTCTTGGATGTGCGGCTGTGCTGCTGATGCTGTGCCCCTCTACCAATACACCGGTACTTATTTTGCTGACCTCGGAAGGGTGACAGGCTGAGTCCACCCCACCTGGTGTTCATTCATCAACCAACGGGGCTTGAACTCAGGACCTTGAGATCCGAAGCCAGCCACCTCAACTGCTAAGCCAACACCAGGTTAGTTAAATAGCACTGACACCGTCCTGAGAAGTCACAAATGATCGTCTTTTTGAAGCAGACCAAGCATGAGCTTCAATCCCAATATTTCTGCACTTACGAGCTGCTTGTGACAGTGAGATTGTACATCTACTGTAAACATTGATGACTATTAATCAGACCCATTTCATCTCTGGTGGTGTTCTATAAGGAACTGTTCTTGGTTCACTTTTTATTTTTATCTCCATCGACTTGGCGCAGTAGTAATTACAATGGGAACTTTGATTGGTATGCTGATATTCAAATTTACCTTTTCATTGAACGTGATGACATGTTTTCTTCCACAATTCTGAATTTCTTTGGTCGAATGGAGGGGCTCAGCACAATGTTGTGGTCTGAGCCCTGGGCAGGAGAGGAAAAGATGGGGGTGATGGGAAGTATAAGCTCCACATCCACAATAACTTAATGGCACATCCTTCACAGCCGAGCTCCAAACCAGACCGACACAGATTGCCAGGTTTCTGGGCCTCTCCCCCTTTACCCCACCCTGGCTCCCACCCCACCCCATGACATCATTTGGGCCTGCCCGCTCTGAGCTCATTGGCCGTTCAGGCACCGCTCAAGGCAAAAACCCACCTGTGAGCTTCATTGCCCATCCTAAATGTTCCAGGCCAGGTATGGGAACGCCAAAACGTGTGCCTTGGTGAGCCCACAGGGCCACCATTCTCATAAAGAACATAAACTACAGACGACAAAGGATATAATATTTTAAAACGAGGTTTCAAAGAAGCAGTTTTAGACACAAACCTTGGAAAGGAGAGATGACAGCCTTGTAGACAAATATCAAATGCATATTGTAAAATTAATTAATTAATTATTATTTATTAAAATTAATTTACCTCAATCTGACATGAAACATGCATTATGGAAATAACTATTTCTCAGCTATACATTGTTAACCCCTGTAAGCCATTTCTACAACAATATAATGAATCGGTCAAGCTGAGGATTCATACAAACCTTCTGAATTCCCCAAGTATTCCACGTATTACTAAAGTCTAATCCATTTTCTTCCATTTGCATAATATTGCCCATATCTACTCATGCCTCAATCAGAAGATTACTTAAACTTTGGTTTATGCTCTCATAACATCAAACTTGGATGACTGCAATTCTCTACGAGCAGGCTTACCTGCTGCTGCTTCTCAAATCTTTACAACTTACTGACAATATCACAGCCAAGCTTTAATCTGTTTATCACAGCCAATAAGTGGTCAGGGCTTTGGGACTGACAGGATGGTCTAGACCTCTCGAGGTGTGCACACTCGCCTCTAAGTTGTTTAGCCTTGGTTTGAATCCCGACACAGCTATAAACTGTCATCCCGGTGTTTCACAGGCAGGATGATTCATCAATGTGTGTTTTCTCTTGGATGGATGTTAAACTCGGTGTCTCATTTGCCGGCATTCGTTGGTGGATGTTTAAGTCCCCACAGTGTGCTTTGCAAAGAGTATGCGAGTTATCACCGGCACCGTGAACAAATTACAAATTCCTTCCTGTGTCGGCAATGGCAAACCACCCAGTAGAACGAGAACCCTTTTTCGGGTTCAGGAAGCTGCGTAGGTGGCAGTGACTATTTGTGAAGAGTATGGTGTGTGTGTGTGTGTGTGTGTGTGTGTGTGTGTGTGTGTGTGTGTGTGTGTGTGTGTGTGTGTGTGTGTGTGTGTGTGTGTGTGTGTGTGTGTGTGAATGAGAGAGATAGATGGATGTGGTTTTTTTTTTTGGCTACCACCCACCTTACTCTTTATTTTCTCGAAGCACATGAACCTAAGCCCCTTATTCACATACGAAATTGGTTTTAACTGTCACGGTTTTGAATATCGTGGCATTTTCCAGGAACCTAACCCCCACGATATTTAAGGGTTTACTATACTTCAATGGCTTCCAGTACAACAGCATCTATGTTTTACTGTTAACCTTTAATAGCAAAAATAAATTGGTTCCTGCTTGCATTTCTGACCAAATCAGACTTACTCCCATGCGAGAACACTTCTGTCGAAGAAATATCCTGGTTGTTCCTCGTACTCAGACAATTCCGTTTGGTGGGAATATATCGCACTTCAGATATCAATTGTGGAATTTGCGGTGTTTTAAAATTCGCACAGTCTCACAATTTACATTTTATTTTAATTTGTTTTAAGGTCTCACCTCTTTATATTTTATATTTATTAATATTTACTTTTCTTATCTCTCCTTTCTTTGTGAAGTGCCTTGAGCTTTTAGAATTAAATGGAAAGTGCAAGATGAGCAAACGATTGATTGATCGAACTTATACCTTCACCTACCTAGGTTTCTTTGCCTGAGGATTGGCAGTTAAACAGCTCATTCTGCAACATTCGGCAGCACCAGACTGATGGCAACAAGTACATTTTGCACCAGATCCATCAAAACTATCCAATCCCAGTAACGCAGAATCCATTGCGCTCATTTCAGCTCATCCTTTATCTTTCACAGGTATATGATAGCATGACCTCTTCAATTATCAGTTGCTCTCTTTTTTTACTGGTTGTTTGTGCACCATCGTCTTATACATTCCTTGTTCTTATGTACATTCTTGTTCTTGTATTGTTTGTTCTTGCATACATGTTCATGTGTCTTGTACATTCCTGAGTGCACCTGAATGAGTTCACTCGAACCTCTCTTGTGCAAGTTGAATTCAAAAAAATTTTCCTCTTAGAGTTTCTTGGAGAGAAATACTTAGATTGGCCTGCTTGGCATTCCCATATGAGCATATTACTTTCTGGTTTTAAATCCCATCCACTGCATGCGGTTCTTTCTACATTGTCTCTCAATGTCCTTGTAATGAATGTAAAGGTACACTGATGTCTCGTCACATCCTAATCTTGCATGTGAGATATGAAGTCACTTTTAAGATCCTACAGATATTTTGTAAAGTACTGAATAATGTGGCCTAATCTCTCTCGTATTCATATCATTCTCTTGTTCACTTCCCTCACCTTGTCTGTGCATGGTTTTCTTTGCTCAGTTAGCTTTGCATTGTCTGGAAGAAATATCCATAGGCAGATTTAAGGAGTTGATACTCGAGGTCCCCTACCTTTTTGGTGGTATGAGGAATAGATCTGTGTCATATGAAAGCTAAATATTCAACGGTTTTTGAAATATCGCGTACACAAGCCAAGTTACCGAGACGGTTGCCATGGCAACATAATTCTTCCAATCACAGCCGTGATTTAATCAGGTTGAGATAATGTCATGAGGATTAGATATCTGCAATATTTAAGCTAAATGTTCAACAGTTTTTGATTTATCATGTACACAAAAGTACCTGGACGGATGATCGGTCGGTCGTACGGAGCTCATTTTAATATCCGCCGTCTCCGACCTTGTTGGAGGGGAGGGGGACAACTAGAGTGAAGTATATGGCATGCCATTGCAAATCCCCATGCTTCCCACCTCAAGCAAAGTTGAAAGAAAGCAAAAAGTTCCACCATGAATGACACATCAAATTTTGAGTTCTGTCTTTTTCCCTGTTTTGACCCTCGTGACCGTGTCCCCACTCTCTTGCGTATGAACCGGGGGGTCAAGTCCAATTGTTTTAAACTTATTTAATGTGTACCCAAATGTTGATTGCAGATATAATGTTTCATTTTAAAATGTGCCTGTAATTTAAATTTTAGTTATTTGACCTTTTGACCCCACCCTTGCACCTTCTTGCCATATGATGATCATAATTACCAAATTTGGTGAATTTCTGTACAGCCGTTTGAGGAGAAAGCATGACACACAGACAGATGGAGCCGATCACAATACCCCCACCCTACCCCCCCCCCCCCATTTGTTTTTTTTTCAAAAAGCGTGGGAAAAACAAACACTTGTAGTTGATCAGAGAATAAAACGTTTGTTTTTAATAAAATAATGACACTGTTTTGGTGAGATTTCCAAATGTGTTGATATAGTGTTCCTGCAGCCATATTGTCCTGAAAACACCAGATTCAAATTCCAAAAATATTGACTTCAATCATAAGCGTTTGAGTTTTGATTGCATTATTTCAGAGATGTGTATGAGAACGTGCCAGGACGTGATGGGTTTTTATGGCCACGCAGGTTTCACAGGCACAGTGTGTGAAGATGCAAGTAGAATTCTATCGGCGAAGTCGGAATGAAGTGAAGAATGGTGAGGGTTGGACAATGGGTGCACTCTATTGGCAACTCAATGATGTTTGGCAGGCACCATCTTGGTCATCCCTGGGTAAGAAAATGTGCTGTTTCCTTTCTTGCTTATTCGTGCACCGTTTACTTGATCTTTTACATATGTTGGTTCCTACTTTTTAATCATTCTCTCTTCGTGGCACATTTTTACAGCGTGGCGACATCGTGCTGTTATATAATTGGCTATTCTGTCCTGTCTTCTGTCACGTCTTCTGTCACACTTATGGCCGCGTACGTCCCTTTGATCTGAGGGCTACAAATAGAAATTTGTCCAACGTCACAACTCTTCCCATCATGCATGCTAATTCACCGTGTCTCCATTTAAATTTTATAACTGCAAAATTGTTTCATCATTCTTAACCTAGACTTTTACTGCCCCAGCCGTGCGATATCGAAGTATTCGCTTCTTGTTCTTGATAATTGTCATGACTCATAACTGCCACAGGATAGCCTACAGGTACACACACTCCCCTGTGTCTAGCCTCGGTTCGAATCCCGACCCAGCTAGAAACTGTCATCCCAATGTTTCACAGGCATCGTGATTCATCAGTGTATGCCGTCCCTCGGATGAACGTTAAATCGGGCGTCACGTCTGCCAGCATTCGTTGGTGGACGTTAAAGATCCCACGGTGTCCTTCACGAAGAGTCGGTGAGCTATCGCCAGCACCGTGAAAAAGTCCAACTTCTGCCCGAACCAGCAGAGGGCATTGCATCAGTGGCACAGCGGCACCCTCAACCAATGATGCTACCCTACAGCCTTGTGCTGCATACGAACGAAGATTAGCTGGTCACATCTAGTTTACTTCGAGTTGTTGAGGTCACAAGTTTTTGAAGATTCTGGTCACTGTGAATTAAAGATTGCTCAATGACAAGCTCGGTTTCTTCTCACCCAACCTAAACTGTATTAATAACAGTGAACGTTGTTATAATAGTATGAAACACCAGTGGAGGCTTTGAGTAAAGCGTCGATGCTCATACTATACATGTATTGTAACTCCTGAATGTGTCAAAGACTTTTGCACAGCAGTGTATGTGATGATACAAGTCTCAAGAGACTGGAAAAGTCCATACAGTGTGCTTTTTGAAAAAGCATCTTTAAAAACAAAACATGTTTAAACTTTTTAGGTCAGCGAGCTCATACAGTTTGATGTCCTCAGGTCTGTCTGTCTATCTGTCTGTCTGTCTGTCCGTCCGGCTGCCAACAATTTTTATTTTTCTATCTCCTCCGAGACGTTTCGGTCGATTGAGTTCGAACTTGACACAATGATAATACGAGTTGCTCTTTATAGATCGTCTGAGCCCTTTTTCGCATTTTCGCCTCGGGGTCAAGGTTACAGGGTCATCAAGTGCAAAATGACCGATTGGTCGAATGGCCTATAAGGAAGCATCGGACGGCTATAATGCACAATGTGTTTCATCGGGATTATTAAGAAGATTTAATTCGACCAACTAGTTTCTCGTTACCTCTGTCGTCTGGCCCTGTTTATTGGGCAACACGACTTCGCGTGGTTATTTTAAGTTCAATTTAAATTCTGTTTTCACTTTTCACAGTCGCTAAGGTTGATTAACAGTCGGTTGCATCAAGTTTTGTGAAAATTGAATGTTTATATCCTCGGTCTGTGTGGAATGCATTGCAGCGAGGGGAACCTTCCATGGCCTTCCATCCGTTTCCATGCCATATAACGAGGCTGTCTTAAGTTCTAGTTGATTTGTGTTTTCACTTTTGGGACCTTCTGGGGTAGCTACACATTTAATGAAGATAATTTTCGTGCAAATCTGCTCAGAAACACACTTTTCATGAGGAAAATATATTCAATTCAAATAACCGTGAGACTCAGGAAGGGACACCACATGCTTTCCATGCACTGCTTCACCTCGTAACCTGTCATCCTGAGGGAGGGACTGCTTATTTGTAGCGTCTGTGAGATTAATGTTTATTACCTTCGCATTCTGCGAAAGGTTATGTTTTGGTCGCTGTGTATTTATTTATTTGTGAATATGTGTGTTTGTTTGTTATTCGCATAACTCAGAAAGTATTAAACCGAATTCCATGAAAATTGGTGGGATGATTCGTGATTATCCAAGGACGATTTGATTAGATTTTGGGAGCGATCAGGTCAAAGGTCAAGGTCAAGGTCATGAAAAGGTCAAAAACAAACTTTTGAGCATAACTTCCTTCATAAGACAGCTATCGACATGCAACCAACGCCATATTGTTCCATGACGAAATACCTTTCGGGTACGTGGTGTCAGATTTGACGTGATGTCATCAGAAGTGCGTCAAAATGACGTCACAAGATGACGTAAATTTTCAATTTTCGATCTCATCAGTTTTGATCATACTGTTTTGTAGGACTTACTTTAAGGACGTCACACACCAAATTTGACGTCGTTCGGACTGACCGTTATGACGTCATTGACGTTTGAACATAACGTTTTTCAATTGTGGCTAAAATGTCCTGATATTTTATATTCAAATATCTATGTTATTTGTAAAGGAAATTGTCCCAAATCCAGGCATTATGATCAGTACCAAAATATCTGCTTATTTATGAACAGGTTTTGCAAATGAACTCTATGGTCAAGGTCAAGTTCACACTCAAGGTCAAAATATACTTGTAGGCATAACTTCAGATCTAATAGAGCTATTGACATGAAACCAACGTTAAAATGTTCTGTGAAATAAGAGCTTTCAGCATGGTAGTCCGCGATTGGTAGTGACGTCATTGGAAGTGCGTCAAAATGACGTCACAAGATGACGTCATTTTTAAACTTTCTATTTTTTTCAGTGTTTATCATTCCATTTTGTTGGACTGCCCTCAATGACGTTTAACACCAAATTTGACGTCCATCGGACTGATGGTTGTGACATCATGGACGTTTTTAAATGACGTTTTTCAAATGTGCCCGGAAAAAAAGTAGCGGCGGCGAAGGTATGCGCTCTACCGAGTGCCCGTTCTAGTATTTTAGATGGTTTGGGGATGTGCTTAACAAGTATCTGAAAGAATTCCGGTTTTAAGATTTTGTTTGGGCATTTCATCCGATGGTGAGCTGGCTGGTCATGTGACGCCGCACAGACGTGCAGGCAGCGAGTGATTGATCTTCTCTGTGGCCCGAGGGTCCTTTTTAGTTGGGGTCCAGCTCTGTCCTGGATACAGCCATTAAATGCACACACTCAGAGTATTTATTTCACTGCCATAAACGTGGGTTTGAAAATTGTATAATGATGTTGGGAATGATTCCTAGAATATGGAGATTTTTGCTTCGAGCGGCCTCACGCGTTTATTTTAAATTCAATTTGAATTCTGTTTTCACTTTCCGTAGTCGCGAAGGTTGATTAACATTCGGTTGCATCAAGTTTTGTATCCAAGCTGACCGTCAAACCCACTCGGGTGTATTATATGTTTTATGTCCCTTCCTTCAGTTCAGTGTAAACCATGCAAGGACAACTGTGCCTTTGGCTAGCTTCAGCAGAAATGCTTACCGCATGATCTCATATCAGCATAATTGGTGCTCTTGCATTCTTCATTTTGTCATCTCTAACCTCGTTAATCAGACCACACAATGCTTCACAAGATGTTCTGTATCTGTCGAGTTCACATACACTTGTGCACGCACCTTTCAGTTCGGCTCGGACTGGAACGGGCCTATCATGTTAACCTTCCTATTCGGTGATTAGGGACTTTGTTTGTTGAAGACAGAAACAGAAATATGAAGAAAGGTGATTGGGCAGAATGTAAAGAAATGTCACGTGGGAAGAAATTCTGGTACAAGGGTAATTGGTATTCCAGGATATATATGGTGTTGTACATTTTATTTTGAAAGGATTATGCAGAAAGTGGCGTACAACTATTGGAATGGGGTGCAAATTTAAATTGTGTGTGTGTGTGTGTGTGTGTGTGTGTGTGTGTGTGTGTGTGTGTGTGTGTGTGTGTGTGTGTGTGTGTGTGTGTGTGTGTGTGTGTGTCAGGCAATAATGCTCCAATTCGAACTATAGCATGTGAGAGTTGTACTCTCATATACTCCAGTTGGTAACAGGTCCTACTACAGTAGTCTTGAGAATTACGACATTAAAGGAATGCTTTTTTTTGTCTGGGTGCAAACAATGCCATTTTAATGCAAAAATGTTTTACTTTATTTCATCTTTTGTTTCCCATTAGAATACAGTGGAAAGTGGAAAATGCTTCATTACTTTGCAAAAGACTTCTTTGCTCCAGTGGTGCCAATCTTGTTTGAAGATGAAGAGGATCTCCTAGTTTATGCAGTGTCTGAACTAAACTTTGATCTCAAGTTGATGCTGAAGGTAAAAACGAGTGTATTTCGGTTGTACATTCACCATAATAACCACCTTGTTTTGTTGTCATTATTTTAATCCAATGCATTTCTTCTGCTTATGCAAATCCATGTGGTGTTGATAAACGAGCAAATACCACCCGTTGCTTCACTGACGGGAGTACTAAAGGGGGGGGGGGAGGAGTGAGAACGAGAGGTGTGGGAGGGGAGAGAGGAAGGAACGGGGGAAGAGAGAGGAAGGGACGGGGGAAGAGAGAGGAAGGGGGAGGTACAAGGAGTCGAAAGAGAAAGGAGGTAAATTTCCCACAGATACATATAATCTTTTTTAGCAGTCGGAACTGATGCTAAGTTCAATTCTGGAACTTAAATTTTGTTATTTGGTTTAGTTCAAGAGATTCTTGAGGTTATGGTATTCTCGGAAATGAAATAAAGCCATAAATGTTGCCGTCTCCGGGCATTTATAAGCATTGCAATGTATCCAGATGATTTGTATGTATGATCATCAGGCATTCAAGACAGACAAGGAGACAAGCATGAGTGAGGAAAGTGACAAAAAAAACTTCATCGTTTAGAAATCATTGCAGCATGTTCCAAGTTGAGAGGTGGTTGAGCATGTCAAAAAATGGTGGCTTCAGACCCCACTGGTAACCCAGGATTCATCTTAAGACCCCATAGAGAGCGAGGTGACCAAGGATGGTGCCTGATGAAGGATATAATTAAATAAGGCTGTTTATTATCTTCAAAAGGGGTGTTTTAATTAACCCAAACACCCAATTTTCACTCGTGCACCTCCTTGGAGTTCCCTTAGTATGCATGCAAAGTTTCAGGCCGCTAGGTTTCATGGTTTTGGAGTTATGGAGGAGACGTACACACACACACACACACACACACACACACACACACACACACACACACACACACACACACACACACACACACACACACACATTTACTTGGACAGATAATTGGGGTTATGATACTAATTATTATTGCAATCTCACTCAAAGTTATTAATATAGATTTTTTATTCTATCCACAGATTAGTTTGACTGTTGCACACAATTACAAGTACTTATTGCTTCGCTTGCAAAACTGTTATTGCTGCAATATAAGCCTTTCAAAATGACGTCATCCGCCAAAGAATGCTCAGCGCACATTTGCAGAAATCCCTCGTGATCGAGGTAATCGGGGCGTGGGCATATATCATGTGTGCCAGAGAAAGATTAATACCTAAATGGCTCAAAAAGCTTCCAAAATAAGCTAAAATACTTGGAAAAGCACCTGAGAGAAAGCGTGCCTTTGCGCAACAAAACATTTGGAGAACTTTCTGATCATCTCACCCAAAAAGTTTATATTTTCAGCCCGTACTGCAAAAACTCCCGACGATGAGGGCCTGTGGACGGTCACGGTCTACCCGACCTCCCAAATCCATCCCGATCAGTGAGTGGACTTTGAACCTTGTGGGATTTCCTCGTGTGAACATGTCAGGCTTGGTGATTTATTTAATGGATGTCTTCCATTGGAACGACGATGCTGTCATTCCCAACATTCAGGCAGACCGAGTCCGATTTGCATTCAGGAACAGAAGAATTGTGGTTAACCATTTTGAAATTGCCATTCTTTCATCTAAATGCTGAAAATTATGTTAAAAAGAATTTAATTTTATATTTCTCACTCGTAACGCCAGGTTAAAAGTGCCTGACAAGCCGAACTGAATCCATGAAAATACGCACACAGCACATGCACAAAAGGCCTCATTATCATTCGTACGTCATTTTAAAAGTCTCATATTGAAGCTTCTGAGGAGCAGAATGAAGCTTCAGACTTGCATTCCCTCAATAATATTTTTGATTCACTTCCTAATTGGCCTGGTCATTGTCAATGACCTGTGAATATGAAATTG
>NC_140970.1:98295657-98348157 GCF_056783735.1 Eptatretus burgeri
AGTATTTCGTACATTTTACTTAAAGATGTCTTCATTTCACGATTATATTTACAAAATGAACTCGCTCCCGAATTTGTTTTCGAATGAACCAGCCAATCACGGCATACAACGTCCTGACGTGATTCCAATAAACCTTGGGTCGATTTCCTTAAAATTCCAGAAGGAGCGAATTATTTTCAACACAGCACGATTTTAATATAATTCTTTAATTACACTCTCTTTTCTTTGAAAGCTCTTTCTTCAAGTTCCTTATTAATGAGTATGACACTGGGTGGTATCCTGGTTTTGGCAGCACTTCTTAACCTTCATTCATACCTGAATATGAATAAAAAATTAACACTCACAATTTCCCACAAATTGGCGACAACAAAGCCACAATTACCACCCCACACTCCACATACCTTGGGATAGTTAATGCATCAGAGAATTTGGATCGAGCAAGTTTTTCTTTTGTTACTGTAGGTATTCTGATGAATTATATAATTATTGAATGACAAAGTATATTCATCAAAATAAAGGATAAACTAAAAATCAATCGAAGAGCGACACGGCGAAACAGCGAGATGGGCACTCGGTAGAGCACGTACCCCTGCAGAGATAGAGATTCGTAACTTCACCAAAATCTGATCCATTCTTCCTTGTCACACACCCAACCTGAACACCAAGTTTCCTCCAAATACGTCCACAACTTGCTGAGATATCCTCTACACAGACAAACAAACAAGCAGTCATAGACTGGTACTTACGAAATGGTCAACTTGCCCTCTGACCTTGTCTAATAAAAGCTGTCTCTCGAGAAGGTAGCGACGCAAACCAGAAGTTTCTACGATGATTCTGTACGAAACCATCAAAAATCGAATGTTTGACCTCATTGTGACCTTGACCTTTGACCGATTTTAACCAAAATCTAATCAGCGCGAGCCATCACCATCCTGAATCAAGTGGTCTAATTTGACATTGGTAGCATCTTCCGTTCTCGAGTTATCGTGCCTCCAAACAAACACAAACACACAAACACACAAACACACAAACAGAGGACGGAAGTCATCAATATACTTACGAAATCTCTCGATTTCATTAATAATAAGAAAGATGAAAATCGCATGATACTTGTGAAATCCATAAAAAAACAAATTTAACCTTAAAAATAATTGCTGGTTCAATTAAATTACCAAATATGCAAATCCTCTTCAAATTCCAAGTCAATCGGATGAAAACTGACAATTTCAGAAATTCAGCCTGTGTCAACTTTTTAGCTTGTGTGGACTTTTCAGCCTTTGTTGACTTTTTAGCCGATGTGGACTTTTTAGCCTGTGTTGACTTTTTAGCTTGTGTGGACTTTTCAGCCTTTGTTGACTTTTGAGCCGATGTGGACTTTTTAGCCTGTGTGGACTTTTTAGCCTGTGTGGACTTTTTAGCCTGTGTTGACTTTTTTGCCGATGTGGACTTTTTAGCCTTTGTTGAATTTTTAGCCTTTGTGGACTTTATAGCCTGTGTGGACTTTTTAGCCGATGTGGACTTTTTAGCCTGTGTTGACTTTTTAGCCTGTGTTGACTTTTTAGCCTGTTGACTTTTTAGCCTGTGTGGAGTGTTTTTTTGCCTGTGTTGACTTTTTAGCCTGTGTGGACTTTTTAGCCTTTGTTGACTTTTTAGCCTGTGTTGACCTTTTTAGCCTGTGTTGAGTTTTTCGCCTGTGTGGAGTTTTTAACCTGTGTGGACTTTTTAGCCTGTGTTGACTTTTTAGCCTGTGTTGACTTTTTAGCCTGCGTGGACTTTTTAGTCTGTGTTGACTTTTTAGCCTGTGTTGAGTTTTTTGCCTGTGTGGAGTGTTTTTTTGCCTGTGTGGAGTGTTTTTTTGCTTGTGTTGACTTTTTAGCTGATGTGGATTTTTTTAGCCTGTGTGGATTTTTTTTTGCCTGTGTGGAGTGTTTTTTTGCCTGTGTGCAGTGTTTTTTTGCCTGTGTTGACTTTTTAGGCAATGTGGATTTTTTTTAGCCTGTGTGGATTTTTTTAGCCTGTGTTGACCTCAAAAATATTGTTCGTTGAATTCAGTGACGTTCTGCAAATCCTATTCAAATTTTAAGTCAATGGGAAGAAAACTGTCAATTTTAGAAATCTCTCTGAAGTCATTGACCTTTGGGCTATGTTGACCATTTGGCCGATGTTGACCTGATAAATAATTTGTGGACGAATTAAATGAACAAATGTGGAACTCCTCTTCAAATTTCAAGTCAAGCGGATGAAAATTGTGGATCCTTGCTCTAATTCAAGGATGTGTGTGTGTTTTTGTGTGTGTGTGTGTGTGTGTGTGTGTGTGTGTTTTTGTGTGTGTGTGTGTGTGTGTGTGTGTGTGTGTGTGTGTGTGTGTGTGTGTGTGTGTGTGTGTGTGTGTGTGTGTGTGTGTGTGTGCATTTGTTTGTCACGCAACTCCTACAGTTCTGGGCTGATTACATCCAGACTTACTGCATTGGATCAGCATGACCCCACTTAGTGTATCGGGGTGTTTTTATCTCAGCCGGTGATTTTGGGGGGTGGGGAGGGACACAAATTCTCTCCGGCAATGTGTATCGTGTAGCGCCGCCTCCAGATGGAGGAAGTTATTGCAGGTCTTCACCATTGACCGTGCAGTATTCCTGTCCCCACGTTTTCCATTGCAGTGAGGTGTTTTGAATTTTTGCAGTGGATGTGTTTTCGATTCATGCACCGAACCTGGATTTTTTTCCCTGTGCAGAGCTGTCGTTTGCCCATACACCACCCAAATGAAGTATAAAGTTATGAGTCAGATTAACGTGTTGTATGCTTGGAACAAGATTTCCCATTGGGCGAGAACTCCACTAATTTTCGAAATTTGACAAAGCTGTTAACATTTGGCCGATGTTGACCTTTTGCCCTCATAAAACAATCAGTCTCAAGCTTGTGACTCCCTTTTCCAGGTGGTTAAGTTCAAATATAATTGTAATCTCTCAACAATTGATATACAGATTAACAAACATGATAAATGTCCAAACCAACCAATATAATTGTTAATTGTCAATTGGACAAGTGAAAACAAACCAAAAAAATAATAAACACCTTCAGGGTAGATTTATGATAAATAATATTATTCTTTTTTTCATTGTAAATTGCCCCATATCAACACAGGGCATCACAGAATATTTCAACTCATAAATGTTCCTCTCCACGGAAATCTTTAGTAAAAGGCGAAAGATTTATTCGAATTGAAGAGAAACCAGAGAATAAACGATTAATCTCCGTCTCATGTTTTTATACACATGTAACACGTTAACAAGAATGGCGTTTATCCAATCATCCCAAATAGATGTGTTTACTTTATTCTCTCATTTATAATTTTATAACATTTAAGGCTTTGTCAGTATTTTGTACATTTTACTTTAAGATGTCTTCATTTCACGATTATATTTTCAAAATGAATGAACACAATTTCCCACTTTCGCTACTCCGAAGCCACAATTATCACCGTTTTGGAATACACAGCCGTTTTATTTCAGGATATATATTGTGATAAATCACTTAATCTCACCAAGTCATTTGTGTCAGTCAGGCTTGGATAATTTATTAATTTATAAGCATTTTCATCTTAATATTTTTTGCTCTTCTATATTTCTCTCGTTCAGCCTGTGCCTTTGTCTAATAATGTGATACATCAATATTCAGTTCTTGGGATACACCAAAGATAGAACCATCTTTTCCAACATGTCATTTCTATTAGATTAAAAATAATGTCATTAAAAAATTTATTTTTGTTGAGTTGAAATAACACATATTGACATAATTGACCACAATACTTGGAATTTAATTCTTGGACTTGAAATGTTTGATAAACACCATTCTGTAAGAATTTTATAACTTCAACAGGTGGTGGAAGACCAAAACTATCAAAATAATATTTATCTTGACTATTAAAAATAAAAACCCAATGAGAACCGTTCCTATTATTATCTTCTAAGGTCATAATAATATTCTTTGTGTGTTCAGACACGTTTGTTAATTCATCTCATACAAATAACCACATTATGAATTTTTAATTTCTTACAATATTTGATAACATCAAAATTTGATGTTGTATTCTTTCCAAATTCTTTAAACCACTCATCAATACCCATTTATTTATAAGAAAGATATAATCCGTTACCCCTTTTAAGTTAATTTTTACACCTGTTTGTGCGAAAGAAGAAAGCATATCTCCAACGAACAATCTCGCTTTATCAGGCAGACTTTCAAGTTTTTCAGCAAAATCTACAATTACACCACTTCCACTAATTTGTTTCTTCAACTCTTTGTTATGTCTTTCCAATCATTTTTGAGCCCGGAGTTGAGCCTTCCTTTCATTGGCAGTTTTCACCACTGCTGAAATACCACCCGTCAATGCCCTAGCCGCACTTAAACAAGCAAATAAAGGAAATAGAAATGGAAGAAATCCTCCACTCGTCTCTCTTATTGAATATTTATTCAACATTGGTTGTGACATTTTAATTGTAAGTGAGCCAGTATCGTTCAAGATTTTAACCTGTTCTCTTGTGAGCAAAACATCAATTCTCACTGCTCCTTTTCTCTGAATTGTATTAACGTTAATCGTACAAGGCTTTCGATTTTGAATACAAGATGATAATTTATGAAGATTGATTTGATTCACATATACCCCAGTTGGCACTCATTTATTTCTCAAAAAATGTGAGACTAATCATAACACCATTATCTGTATTAATCTGTAATTCTGTTTCTTCCAAAAGCAAACAATATGTATTAACTTCTTCGCTCTCTCCTCTTTCAATGTATAGGGAAGTGTCCACTCGATTTGACTTTATAGTATCCTTTTGAGCACTCAGGTCAATCACATTGATTGTATACAGACTTTTAAATGCTGTCATATCCAAAATAGGTTCTTTATTTTCATTGCTTTCACACACCTTTTGGGAAGACTTGATTGCTTTAGCATAATCATTTTTTCCCCATTTAATTTCCAATCTATCTCGTGGATAAAATGTTCCATCCGGAGAAACACGTATTTGTTTCACCCGAGCATTAACACTCAAAACACTATTCATATCAGTAGCAGTATCACTATCTGCTTTTGAAAAAATGAGCCACAGATATCGTGACTTTCCTTCCAGAATACCCAAATTCCATGTGTAAGTGGTTTGGTACAGTTTAACGTGTTGGCATCTTCTTTTAAGGTATAATACTGTTACGTTTGAGGGGGGGGGTATGCATTCAAAGGGTAATTAGGATGTTTAATTAGGTATGCCATGCTGTTCGAGTTTACCAGGATCTCGATGTAATAAGTAGTAATTCAGTGATGATAAGTTGTCTAGTAAATGTTCATTTCTTCAAGGGGGGAGATGATAATTGTCACGTAATTAGATAGGGACACGGGATAGGGTAAGTGTGTCTGCGTAAACCCCTTTTGGTATTCTCTGAAGACTGGCCGTGACGTCACAGGACAGTTCAGCGGATGGCTCCGCCCCGTGATCACGATTGGCGGAAGGCGATGGCAGTGGGCCAATAAACGGCTCGATTGGAGGTGACGAGGGCAGAAGGATAAAAAGGTTCTGTTCGGGGTCGAAAAGGAAGAAGAAGAAGATTACAACCAGAACGCTCGTGTTTTTTTTTTGTGTGGAACCTGTGGTGGCAGAGAGCATCCTGGCTGCTGTGCTGAGTCGATCGTGCTCTTGATCATGTCTGGGAGCCTTGCCGAGCCTCGTGCCTCGCTTTGGTTGGCTCTGAGGTTCTGCTGACTCGGAGTGCGGGGTCGGGCGGCGGGTGGACCTGCCTCCCTCTCCTGCTCACGGCTTGGCACGGGAGCTGGTTCCCTGGCGGCTGTGGGCGGACTTGGGCCAGGACCAGGAGGTCGACAGCACCGCGGTTTCTCCTGCCCCCCCCCCCTGGCGAGAGCAAGGCCGGCTCGTCCGGCGCCGATCCAGGGACAGTTGCGTCCACACCACGGTCCAGCCTGACCACCAGAGATAGCTACGTTTTGTGTGTGTGTGTGTGTGTGTGTGTGTGTGTGTGTGTGTGTGTGTGTGTGTGTGTGTGTGTGTGTGTGTGTGTGTGTGTGTGTGTGTGTGTGTGTGTGTGTCTGCTTGGCGCCTTAGAGGGATTGAGAACTGTATATTCATTGGAATTGTCTGTGTTTTTCCCCACGCCCGATCCCACACCATCCCGTCAAATCGCCCCGGATCCCTCTTCTTGCCGAGTCTTGTTATTTCTAGTAATAATAAAAAAGGAATAAACATCATCAACTCAGTGAAAAGAGACTCGTGCCACCTTCCTCGTCCCGTTTGCGGTAGAGCGATTAGAACCGCCATGTTTGGGTTATAAACAAATAAATCGCCTCCATCGTTTCGGCTCATTCTACATTGGGGGGACTGTTCAAGTCCTGTGGACGTCACATTGGTGTCAGGGTGTTGGATGTTCGAACCCCTCTAAATTATATTTGGTATCGGGAGAACATACCAAGATTAAAATCTCGCCACGAATTGGAATATAAAATTACTATAGAAAAGCGCGCGAGCGCGGGAAAATTTTGGCGGGATTTTTCAAATTTAAATTAATTGGCGGCAAACAGGACTTCTGCACCATGGCGGATATGCAGATGTTTGAGGAGGAAGGCCACGTGTCTGGCAGCGAGTCGGGGGAAGAGGGGAGAGACGGGGGTAGGGTTGGAACCTCCCCCATTCCGAGCGTGGACCGTGCTTCATCGCCCGTAACGGGGCCGGCAGCGCCGGAAACCGGTGCGATGACGATCCAGACACTGTTGGAACGTTTAATAGGGGACATGACGGTACAAATGGCAAATCAATTCGTGACACAGAGGGCAGAAATGACGGCACAAATGGAAAATCAATTCGTGACACGGAGGGCAGAAATGACGGCACAGAGGGCAGAAATGACAGATCAATTGAGGGTAATGGGGGTACAGTTGGGTGCACGGATTGATTTAATGAGGGATGAATTGGGGGAAAAGATGGAGAAAATGAAAACTGAGATGCAGGAGTGTGTGGATGTTAAATTGTGAGAAATACAAAGTAAATTTGAGGATAGATTGGAGGAAACAAAGGTAGAAATTACATTGGAGGGGGAAAATATACGGAAAAAATTGGTAGATAAAATTGATGCAACGAACATTCTGGTTGATAAAGTGGATGAAAGCCTGGAACGTCATCGTGCCTGTGTGGATGCTCGTATGCAGCTGCAAGTTGAAGAGTGGGGAGAGCTGAGGAAGCAAGGGATGAATTTGGCGGAGGAGGTAAAAGGATTGGAGGCTCGTTTGGACGAACAAGATAAAATTATGAGCCAAGATGAAGTCTTGGATAAAGGCCTGGTAGAGCCGTCTTTTGTAAGTAGAGTGTCCGGGTTGGTTGAGGAGCAGCTACAAACTCGCGACGGAGCCTTGGAGGAGGTTGTGCGGGCCCAGAAGATCCTGCGGGAAGAGGTGAATCGGTCCATTCAACGTTTGGAACAGGAGGCAAAATTGACCCATGAGACCCTCACCGCAAAACATCTTTGGCCACAGTGGGCTCCGAAATTGGATACGCAGCTACAAGGGTGTTTGATCCCTGGGCCGGATTCGAACAAGGGAGAAACTGAGAAGCGGGCCACCGTAAAAGTGATCCCCCTGGTAAATTTCGACCGGTCAGGGAGCGTTGAAGCTTTTCTGACGCAATTTGAGTGCATTTCCCGACTAAACGAGTGGAATGAGCGAGAACGTACAGGGAATTTGGTGGCAACGTTGCGGGGACCAGCCGCAGACGTGTTAAACGTGATCGCGGAGGGGATGTTGACCAGCTCCCACATTTGCGAGGCGTTGAGCCGTCGGTTTGGGTTCGCGGCAAACTGTGATCTGGTGCGGGCTCAGCTCCAGCACCGCAGTTAAAGCCGGGTGAGACAGTGCAGGAGGTGGCACAGGACATTTACCAATCAGTCAGGATCGCGTATCGGGACCTTACAGTGGAGGCATGGGACAGACTGGCAATAGAGAAATTTTTAGCTGCTCTTCCGGACCCTGAGGTCCGAGCGCTAGTGGAGCTACAGGATCCACCCACCGTTCACCGAGCGGCTGAGTGCGCAGCCAGGCTGGCCTCGTGGAGGCGGCCGGGTCGGGTGCCCGAGAGGCCATCGGTGACGGTCCGACAGGCGGAGATCCAGGATCAAGGAGAGGGGCTGGGAGAAATTGGCATTACCCAAATGTTTCAGGAAATTTGCCAGAAACTGTCAAGTTTGATAAGGGGTAATTCGGTAGTTGATGCGCCAAAGTGGCGGGGTCCAGCCCAGCCAAAAGAGCAATTTGATTATGGCCGAGGGGGTCCGGAACCGGAAGAGACATTTCACCGATACTCACGGGGCCTTTTATGGGGAGTTGTTTCCGGTGCGGGCGAAGAGGACACATGCAACGATATTGCCGGTACTCGGCGATGGAGGGACCCTCCAATAGACTTTTAGACTCGGAGAGGGTGAATCCTCCTGCTGAACCGCCAGGTCTATCCGAGATGCCCTTTCATAGGTCGGGTCCGGAGATCACTGTCAGGGGTCGGGGAAACTAGATCGGGCTGAGCATATAGGGCCATGCTCGGCTGCTAAGATTGTGGCAAAGTGCCTCCTTTAGTGGAAAAAAATGAATTGTGGGAAAATTGGCATGGGTTTGTAAGTTCTGCTGGGTTTTAGAGTGACAATCGGGACAGTGGGTAATTGGTAAAAAAGCGGGCACGAGTGGCTGTCCAATGGCTGGTGCGTGGATCGGGTGAGAAGTGCTGTGTGAGTTGTTTTAAGTTAAGAAGTGAAATGTATGGTGCACACATTGATTTTTTATTGGGCATGGTGTGGTAACAGGGAAGGTCATGGTCGGTGAAGTGTTAGAAATGCAGGTGTCACATGTAAGGCCAATGGGGTGGGGGAGTCATGTGGGTTTTGTGGGTGGGGATGATGTGCTTGTCCACAGGGATTGCTGAAGCTCACGGTGAGCGTGAATTGCGACCCCCTTCAAGGAGATTCACCACCTGGTGGCTAATGGTGACAGTGTCTGGAGGCAACTGGGAGAGCGTCTGGTTGGGCGACCAAGGCGGGTAGGACCTTGGCGACCCAGGAAGGCCAGAGGAGCCAGTGAGACCCCTTCCAGAGTGTTGTACGGGATTAGAGCTGATGGCTACCAGGGGGGAGGGAATCAAAGGGAGCGGGGCGGAGAAACGTCCGGGTTGGACTAAAGCTTACCTGTGGGCATGGTTGCACCTGAGATGCCCCCATCATCTTGTGGTAACCCACCCCACGGCCACGACGGGATTCAGCCTGCATGATTAAAATGAGGACCATGACCTAGAAATGTGATGATGACCATGGTGTGAGTGTTGTGAAGATGTGTGAGTCCAACCCGATCCCGCACAACTTGACAGGTGCAGCAAGGCATGATGTCCGCATAATTTTGGGGCAAGCAAATTTGAAAATTGGTTCCCCAGGTAACACTGGGTCTATTAGCATCCACTGGGGGAGGCGGTCAAGTGTAAATATCCTGTGAATAGTGTCGTTAAGGCTTAGAGTAGGAATGTAAAGTATAAGTGTTGTGTTTTTGTGGAACCTGTTGTTTCCCCTCCCCAGATCACTGGAAGAGTGCTGGGCAAGAGCGATGATCCGGAGGATGGAGTGCAACTTCGCTCAGTGCTCTCATGTGATAAAATAATAATAATAATAAAAAAAAAAACGAATGATTGTTTAGGCGAGGATAAGGCCATAAGGGGGTGTTTGTACATTAAGCAGGATAGGTAAGTTAGCTGCGACTCGCTGCCCATTGCCCCTCCTACTTTATTTCGTTAGGTTAATTAGGTGTGAGTCAGTAAGTGTTAAGGCTGGTACGGTAGCGCCTGTGATATACCTTGCAGGAGCTGCGTTACCAGAGGAGGGGGCAGTGTTACGTTTGAGGGGGGGGTATGCATTCAAAGGGTAATTAGGATGTTTAATTAGGTATGCCATGCTGTTCGAGTTTACCAGGATCTCGATGTAATAAGTAGTAATTCAGTGGTGATAAGTTGTCTAGTAAATGTTCATTTCTTCAAGGGGGGAGATGATAATTGTCACGTAATTAGATAGGGACACGGGATAGGGTAAGTGTGTCTGCATAAACCCCTTTTGGTATTCTCTGAAGACTGGCCGTGACGTCACAGGACAGTTCAGCGGATGGCTCCGCCCCGTGATCACGATTGGCGGAAGGCGATGGCAGTGGGCCAATAAACGGCTCGATTGGAGGTGACGAGGGCAGAAGGATAAAAAGGTTCTGTTCGGGGTCGAAAAGGAAGAAGAAGAAGATTACAACCAGAACGCTCGTGTTTTTTTGGTGTGGAACCTGTGGCGGCAGAGAGCGTCCTGGCTGCTGTGCTGAGTCGATCGTGCTCTTGATCGTGTCTGGGAGCCTTGCCGAGCCTCTTGCCTCGCTTTGGCTGGCTCTTGGGTTCTGCTGACTCGGAGTGCGGGGTCGGGCGGCGGGTGGACCTGCCTCCCTCTCCTGCTCGCGGCTTGGCGCGGGAGCTGGTTCCCTGGCGGCTGTGGGCGGACTTGGGCCAGGACCAGGAGGTCGACAGCACCGCGGTTTCTCCTGCCCCCCCCCCCCTTGGCGAGAGCAAGGCCGGCACGTCCGGCACCGATCCAGGGACAGTTGCGTCCACACCACGGTCCAGCCTGACCACCAGAGATAGCTACGTTTTGTGTGTGTGTGTGTGTGTGTGTGTATGTGTGTGTGCGTGTGTGTGTGTCTGTGCTTGGCGCCGTAGAGGGATTGAGATCTGTATATTCATTGGAATTGTCTGTGTTTTTCCCCACGCCCGATCCCACACCATCCCGTCGAATCGCCCCGGATCCCTCTTCTTGCCGAGTCTTGTTATTTCTAGTAATAATAAAAAAGGAATAAACATCATCAACTCAGTGAAAAGTGACTCGTGCCACCTTCCTCGTCCCGTTTGTGGTAGAGCGATTAGAACCGCCATGTTTGGGTTATAAATAAATAAACCGCCTCCATCGTTTCGGCTCATTCTACGTTGGCGGGACTGTTCAAGTCCCGTGGACGTCACAATACATTGAGTGGTTTTTTTTTAGTTAAGTCTTCTATTCAACATCTCTTCTGTTTTAAGATTAGGAGTATATTCACTAATATACCAACTCATTTCATCAATTTGAAATTTTTTCTGAGCAGCAAAAGCATTAGCCACACCAAAAAGCAATCGATTTTCATTATCATTCCTTTGCAGTTGAAATCTAATTTTAAGACCATACAGAACTTTATCATGATCACAAAATCCAAATATACCTTTAAGAGGAACTGTCACAGTAAAACTATTCCCTGCTTTTGTATCCTCATTATACATTCCTTTCCTTTGAATATATCCAGGGTCTGTGTTTGTTCCCGTTGACACATCAGGAATAAAACCTTCGACAGACCCCTTTCCCATTCTATTGTTAGGGTGCCAGGTGTCGGCCGCCAACCGACCGCTCTGACGGAGCCGCAAATCGAGTCGGCCCGACCGATCACCTGGAATATCGAATGCCACCCGGATAACTCCGAGCGACGGGTCCTTGTACAAGAACCGAAATACACCAATCGGCAGATCACGTGGGGTAGGGTCGATTGCCAATATTCAATGCACCTAAATACCCACGTGATCCAACTACCGGGGTATTCCACCCTCGACGGAACTCGTACGGAACAAACCGCCGAGGCGAGCCTGTCCCGTGCACGATTCCGAGCGGCTTAATCGCCGAGAACCGTCGGTCCAAATGTCCCCCTTTTACGGCAAACCAACGGCTTTCTAACTACCAACACACGAAATGCTCAGTTAATGAAAGAATCGACGCGACGAGCTGAAAACATTTAACAATTTGGGTATTTATTAATAATAATGGGGAACAAGGGAAGCACGTAAGAGCAGAACTATTCCGACTATACGAAATGCGATGCAAACATTTACAGCACACAAAGCACTTAACAATTCTCTACTTATTAGACGGGCCCATGGGCACATGTACGCACACACACACACCCAAGAAATTGTGGCTGAGGCCTTTAATAACGAGCTCCAGCTCGGAGGACAGGTGAGCTGAAACCCAGAGCCTATCTCGAACCTCTCCACTTTGTGTGGTCTTTTTTTACAGACTCATCCCAGGCCTCAGCTGAAGCTCACTGAGCCAGCCGAAGCAAAAAGCTTCTGAAGGCCTCAATCCTAACCCAAGCCAAACAGGACCCGAAGGTCTGCTGAACGACTACTCTCTGCCGAAGCAAAAAGCTTACTCCCGAGCCAGGCTGCAGCCGAAGCTCACTAAGCCAGCCGAAGCAAAAAGCTTCTGAAGGCCTCAACCCTAACCCAAGCCAAACAGGACCTGAAGGTCTGCTGAACGACGACCCTCAACTCCCTTCTCCAACTCAGCACACAAACAAAGAAAGGATCTCTTCCTTATCCTCTTCCGCCCTTCCCCCGCTCCCGGCGTGACTCATGACTCATGCCCTCGTGCTCCATCCCCCGCTCAACCACGGGTGGGAGGGAGTTGTTGACATCATGAATCACGGGACGGCAGGGTTCTTCTTCCTCTTCGCAGAAGAGGGGGAGGGATGTCTCCATTGTTTGTTCCCTAACTATTAAATCAATCCGCAGCACATCTAATCGATTTCTGAACATTTAAACAATGGAAGGTGAGCTATCGAGGGAACAAGCACTTATCGACATTGCTGACTCAAGGAACCTGTATGTTGTGTGCAATCCAATTCCAAATTCGTAACACCACCCCCTCCCCTTTTTACAGACTCATCCCGAGTCGTCAAATTTTTGTGTGACCAGCATGTGTAAGTTTTCCCCGAGTGCGTTCTACCTTCGGATCCCTGAGTGCGACATTTCTTTATACGTGTCCCAAAAATAAATAACCTAATGCGCTGCGTAACTAACTAAACAAACTCTCACAGACTCATTCGGACAACTTAACTAAAATTGCCGGCGCTAAAACAAACATGCAGGTGAGGTTCCACGTATTTACAATTTTCACTCAACTTATCCATTACTTAACCATGGCCCAGGACCTGTGATCTGTGAAAGGGAAAAGGTAAAAGTCATTACAAAGTCATTGGTGCAGGGGAGTGGATGGAGAGGGTAGCAAAAACAAAT
The DNA here is from genome assembly GCF_056783735.1 of Eptatretus burgeri. Taxonomy (NCBI): domain Eukaryota; kingdom Metazoa; phylum Chordata; class Myxini; order Myxiniformes; family Myxinidae; genus Eptatretus; species Eptatretus burgeri. The sequence goes on from NC_140970.1 coordinate 98,308,806, forward strand.
GATCATGATGGATGCACGGGCTGCCTGCAGGGCAGTCCTTGCAAAACTGGATCGTCCTGGCTTGCATGGTGATGGATGGACACAAGGGCAAACGCAAACAAGGGCTAGCAGGCATGGGGTCATGGCAGAGGCAGGCAAACGAGGCATGGCAAGGCAAGTCCATGCAGAACAGGCGGCTGCAGCACAACAGGCCGGCAATGAAGCTGGCTGGCCTCTGGTATGGTTCCATCCGGTCTGGAGGGAGTGCGGTGGTGCCGGCCGCTCTAAAGGCTGGCTCGGACCTAGCCTACTGTCTCCCCCCACTCTATCGCCTTTGCCTGTCTCTGTCCATACCCACTCCTTTAATTTGCCACAAAACACAACAAAATTTAGCCCCTCTTTATTTTTATTTCCCTTTTATAATTGTCCCCCTAACCCCCTTTATCATCTTTGTCTGGCTATCCTATCCTGTCAGCCTAGCCTACTCCCAACTCCTACATTCTCTCTCTGGAGGGGAATAGGGAGAGACTAGCGTCCTGTCTCGAGGCCCAACAAAGCCTCAGAATGGCCTCTTCAGAGTTCAGCAATCTTCCTAGGTGAGTCCAGTGGCCTACAACGAGCGAAGGGATGGATAGTGCAAAGGGGTACATCTCCTAACTATCCTAGCATTTATTACACCTGAAACTACCCCGGGGCTTTCCAAAAAGACCTCACATTTTAAAACTATCGGTTCTAAAAACCATGATTCCCATCGCCTGTGTTGGTGTCCATTATAAATTTGGGCCTTGCCCTGAAATTTTCATTCGTGCCCTCGCACAATTTCCTGGCTGGGCAGCGTGGCTCAACTGGCAGGAACTACCCCTCTGCCAAACTCTAACCATGGCACCCCCAGGCCCGCAGGCTACCTCTGAGCCGAGCTTCTCCCTACAACGTGAGGGGTTGCCCTCTCTGGCATTGCCCCCCTCCGATGCCCACGTGGCGTGTTGATGCCCCAGGTCCCTTTCCGAGGGTCGCCCGTGCCCACTACACTGCCCCCGTGGCATTCTGGCGCTATGGGTCCCGTTTCCGATGGGTCGTCCATGCCCACTACATTATCCCGGCCCCTCTTGGGCCCTTGGCCAACTCTGGCTGACTAGTCCGGTGCCTGGGGTGCCCACAAATCAAAACTCATCTTTCCACAGCCACGCTCCCAGCCGGTCCATGAACTCGTGCACCCCTCCAAACGGGTTTCGTGCCTTCTCTTGACACTAACAACAAAACGACCTCCTTTTAGTAAATTTGAATGACCCACTAACTAACGTTAAACTGACCCCGGGGTCTCTTGGGTGGGGATCACTCCTCCCCCCAATCAGTTATCGCACCATGCATACCACATTCGCTCCACTCACACACTTGGGCTCGCTGTCCCTCACTCATTCCTCACACACTTTCCATTTCACAACTCACACCAACACTCAATACTGCCATCCTTCCTTATTAAATCCCCTAACGAACTCGTGCTCCCTCGTCATCCCTTATTCTCATGCACATTCCTTTTACTCGACGAAGCTAAGCTCCGTCTCCACTACACATTTCCAGTCTGTCCATGTCTCCAAAAATCCCCAAAAAATTCCATTTCCTAAATCTAAACTGAAATCCCTCTACCTAATCCATTCCACAGGCTCCATGAGGCCTTGTCGCTGCCCGCATGAAACCGGTCTAACTATCGCTAACCATCCCCCTAACTAGTACTTCCTATGCCCCCGGACAGGGGGATCTTCCACCCCTTGCCCAGGGAATCCTGTTCACCCGAAGCGAGGCTTGCTTTTTTTTCATGCGCACACCAGCGCGGCAACTCACAACCTGCGCTCTTTCCCCGTGACATCATGGCAGCTGTTCACGTTTCTCGCACCTCGTCCCTTATCGGACGGTACCATCCGGCAGGGATTCTCCTCCTGCCGGATTCCAACCATGCAGCCACGACGTCACCCTGCGCATCCAAAGCAAACCTCGCGTTTCGAGGGGTTCCCCACGCGTGCACGTGTGCTCTGCTCGTCGGAGTTTCACACACACGCTCGCCTGGAAAACCCATCCGTTCCAAATTCACAATCCAGCCTAGCTTCTGTCCGTCCCGCGGGATCGGCTTGTATCCACTGCGGACGTTTCCGGACTGGATTTCACTCGCGCAGGCACACTGCTGTGCCAATCCGGCACGGTCCTCGAAACCACTACGGCCGCTACACGGCCTTTGTCCCTCGTCAGCCACCATCTTTGTTGCACTCTCACGCACACATTCTCACGTGCCCTGACGCTCACACACTCCACCATGGCACTCGGACACGCGGTTGTGCCCTCTCGCATACCAACCGCCATTTCTCTTTCATACCGCGACCTCACACACGTGGTTTCACTTACACACGGGGAATCGCTTACACACGCCATAACACTCACACACGGGGAATCGCTTACACACGCCATAATACTCACACACGGGGTTTCACTCACACTATGTGTGCTTTCCAGCACACATTTCGCCACACTCGTAACCGCACACACCGGGACGACCACGTTGGGGATTCGCGCCGCAAGCGCTCCCTGGGTCTCCATACCCCCCAAGCTCTGCGTGCACCCATTCACAGCACTCGCCCCCTCTGCCTCACAAGGCTCGACCGGACTCACCTCGTCGCGATCCGCCTCAACGGGGCACAGTCCCTCCCCTCGTTCCTGGAGAGGGCCATCCTGCTACTCACACCGGGTCATGGGACATTCCACCAGATCGCCCCAATTGTCCTCCACTATCCCTACCTGTGTGTGCTCTTCTTTCACCCCGTCCAATTCGCCCTCTATCTCTCGTGTCTCTGCTTCCGTTGTCTTTGTTGTTGTTTTCTCTGTTATTACTTTTCTTATCTCCGTTGTCTCCTCGTGTCTCACCTTACACGCTTCGGTCTCCACTTTTAATTTTTCCCTCTCCGTCACCGTCACTCTCTCTCTGCCATTACGAGTCTCGTCCAATGCCTCTCCCGTATTATTTTGTCCTCCACCGCGGGACTGACACAGTCCACACTCCGCCTCAGCTTGCTCGCTCCAGCACGTGGCAGTAACCGGAGCAGGAGCCTCGGCTTCTTGCTCTTGAGGGCTGATATTCACCGGCTCAGTTGAATAACCAGGATAATAAGTGGGATTTTGTATCAATGAAGGGAAGTAAGGACTGAAACATCTCCATTCTGCTCAGACTCAGCAGGAAGTGCTGGTGACGACTTGCTAATGAGCTTTCCATCAACATCAGCCTCACCTGATGCTTTACTCGTCAAATTTTCAGTGTTGCACAGTTATCCTTGAAAATCCTTTTCTTCATTACTCAATCCAAAAACATTCTCCCGAGTATCAATACAGCTTAGATAACCCTGAGTACCACATTGAGGTGCATCCTCAACTTCACATTCTTCGTCCAAAACTACCTTTTTTACTGAAGTGTTGGAACTACGAATATCGGATGCTCTTCGTTTCTTCGTCACGGCAACGGGATCCTCCTCCATCTCCACACTACATGCAGCAACAGCCAAACCATTTGGTTTGGATTTCATTATCTCCTAAACCTGAGATGTTGACTTCTTTAGGATGAGGAACTGGAGTAAAACCCTGAGTCTTCTTGTCCGAGGAAACAACAGGAAGTGTCTGGGTGTTAGGAGTTACTCCATCCTCTACTCTTGGAACCGGGGTAATGTCCTTTTCACAGTCAGTGTCATTATGACCTGCTTCACCACACTTTACACAAGATACTTTTGGACAAAACCTTTTCACATGTCCAAATACTCCACAGTTAAAACATGTTAACGAGGATGAAGATGCATACATTTGGTACTCGTACTTGTTCAAGGTAACTTTAAACAAAATGTTTAGACAGGTGTTGTCACCTCGATCGGGAAGAACCATATAAACCTGTCGCTGGAAAATCATAACATGTTTAATCCATTCATCTCGAGCTCTTCAAGGAATCATCGAGATTTTTGACACAACTGTTCCGTATCATGACAGAATACACATCAGTTTGTCATTGGTTATAAACGGGGGGACATTTGATATAACAATTCTCATTGATAGGGTATCCATTGCTGAAGCCAACATAAAGAGACCAGTCTCTGTAGTTAATCCTGAACTTACAACATCGTGAACAAATTTTTCATCAGACACAAAGACAACAATTTTCTGATTCATTTTCGATGCTGCTCTTACATTTTGATTCCCTATTATTTTCCCCTCTGATAAAACAATGTCTTCGGTGGCAATTCCTTCAATTCCTTCAGGAACGCACACCAATCCATGCTTCCTCGTTAAATTATCAAACGCCTCAAACCGATTGCGTGTATCCACCATATCGGCGGTTTATCTCCCCCTTTTGCTTGAGCCTTACAAAGCAAAGTGGGGGGGGGGATCAATCTAAAAAAAACAAAAACCGATCACATTAAAAACGAAGGAAAGTGCATTTTTATCAAGGACAAAAAAAAGGACCAAGTTTGCAAGGCCTCATCAAAGCAGGTAGGCCACACCCAAATAGGCCGGCTCTCTCTCTCTCTCTCTCTCTCTCTCTCTCTCTCTCTCTCTCTCTCTCTCTCTCTCTCTCTCTCTCTCTCTCTCTCTCTCTCTCTCTCTCTCTCTCTCTCTCTCTCTCTCTCTCTCTCTCACTCTCTCTCTCTCTCTCAAGGATACAAGGGGTAGAGAAAACACAGACAACCTCCAAAACACGGGAAGAAAAAGAGGGAAAAGGGAGGTAGAAGGGGTAAGAAAAAAAAGCACTGAGATCTCACCACAACACAGAGCAGGAGCCTACGGCGGCCATGACACCACGCCCAGAAACCAAACAACCAGCAGGCGGGTAGAAACAGAGAGAGAGAGAGAGAGAGAGAGAGAGAGAGAGAGAGAGAGAGAGAGAGAGAGAGAGAGAGAGAGAGAGAGAGAGAGAGAGAGAGGTTGTGATGGGAAAGTGAAAGGCTGAGAGACTCAGCTTCATTGCGGGAGATTCCAATAATCTTGTCGGCCTTGATTTTCACGGCATCAAGCTGAGCAGGACGTGAGGCAGGGGAGCCAGCCCAGAGGAGAGAGCATTACTCCATCAAGTGTATTTGAGTTCAGGTGTGCCAAGGAAGGACTTTGCACGATGGAGGATGCCCAGTCTGTAACTGGCTTTGGAGAATTCATGAACAAAAGCGTCTCAAGAGCTGGACGAGCCCTTTCGGTTCGCTGCCATGAATAAAATGACAACAGACACAGTGCAGTGCGCTTTATTTTGGTAAATGATTTAAACAAAAAATAATCTGACAACATGTTCTTCTGTGGATATTCATTTTGTGCAGAAACCAATTGACACTCTGAACCTAATATATCTATCTCTTTGACATCCTCCATCATGTTGATCTTCCATTCTCGATTTCTGCCTTGAGAAAATATTCATTTTTATCAGAATAACGGTCAGAATGAAAACAATATTAATAATAAATATTAATGACTCTCTCTCTCTCTCTCTCTCTCTCTCTCTCTCTCTCTCTCTCTCTCTCTCTCTCTCTCTCTCTCTCTCTCTCTCTCTCTCTCTCTCTCTCTCTCTCTCTCTCTCTCTCTCTCTCTCTCTCTCTCTCTCTCTCTCTCTCTCTCTCTCTCTCTCTCTCTCTCTCTCTCTCTCTCTCTCTCTCTCTCTCTCTCTCTCTCTCTCTCTCTCTCTCTCTCTCTCTCTCTCTCTCTCTCTCTCTCTCTCTCTCTCTCTCTCTCTCTCTCTCTCTCTCTCTCTCTCTCTCTCTCTCTCTCTCTCTCTCTCTCTCTCTCTCTCTCTCTCTCTCTCTCTCTCTCTCTCTCTCTCTCTCTCTCTCTCTCTCTCTCTCTCTCTCTCTCTCTCTCTCTCTCTCTCTCTCTCTCTCTCTCTCTCTCTCTCTCTCTCTCTCTCTCTCTCTCTCTCTCTCTCTCTCTCTCTCTCTCTCTCTCTCTCTCTCTCGTGCAGCCTGTGGCTGCTGGTTGCATCATTGGTTGGGACGCAGCTATGCCACTGATGCAGTGTCCCCCTTACCAGTGCATTGGTACTCATTTTGCCAACCTCGGAAGGATGACTAGGCTGAGTCAACCTCCTGGTGTATATTAATTCAGCGGCCAACAGGGCTTGAATTCCAGACCCGAGGATCCCAAGCCACCACCCTAACCACTACTTAGGACCCGAGGATCCCAAGCCACCACCCTACCCACTAAGCCAACACCAGGCTTATCAATGACTGACACCATCAAAAACTAATATATTTTTTTACAATCATCAGCTAAACATTTACAGAATGTGCTAAATGGTGGATTGGGCTACATTTGGGCCTGTAAACCGACAGCAATGTGACAGAGCATTCACGACACAAGAATAAATGATATCTGGTGATAGATATTTCGATTGGCAACAATCCTCTCGGAAGGCCAATGGTCGTTGAAGCAAATAGGATGGAAGTCCTGTGCACAGATCATGATGCAATCGTCCAACACATCCCCAAAAATGCTTGTTACCTCCGCCACCGAAGGTGAAGGAGGACATGTTTTCACCCCTTTCTGTCTGTTTGGGTCCAGGATTACATAAAGAGAACCCGATTAAACAAATAGCACACAAAAAAAATCTACTTTTTCATTTATTTCTTGAGCAAAATGATTCAACATTCAATTTCTTTGTCTGAAAAAGTATGTGACCCTCTCGTTTAATCAGCTCAACTCAAGGGGAAATTACAGTCAGGTGTTTCAAGCAATGGGATGACAATCAGAGATGAGTTTCTGTGGCCCTGCCCAACATAATAAAAATATGACCACTGGACCTACAGCTTAACTGGGCCCTGGCCTAATATTGTAACCCAAATTTGGGAGCATTCTGACTGGTGGATCAGGAGAAGAAGAATTTGGAAGGAATTTGTGACCGCCATTTTGACACACTTCTGGTCTCGTGATCTGGATATCCTCCACAATTGAACATCAATACCGTATCCTAATGTTGTATCCCAAATTCGGGAGCATTCTGACTGGTGATTCTGGAGAAGAAGATTTTTTGAAGAAATTTATTAAGTCGGCCATTTTGACCTACTTAATGTCAAGTGACTGGAACGAGCTTTGCGATCCCTGTTACGAGTCAGGAGGGGAACGTTGCTTCTAAATTTCAACCGGATCGGCCCAGCGGTTTGGCCGGAGAAGTCGAAATAGGTGACGGACTGACGGACGGTATGCAATGACAATACCTTATCTGGAATAATTTCAGTTAAGCTCAACAACATAAACTTTGTTTGTCACCATCAGTCTGGTCTTCACCACACAGGTTTGTGGAAGCGTGTCGTGCCCCGATCAAAAGAGATTTCTGAGGACCTCAAAAAAAACAGTTGTCGATGCTCCTCGGTCTGGAAAGGGTTACAAAACCATTTCTAAAGATGTTTGGCTCCACCAATCCACTGTCAGGCAGATAGTGTACAAATGGAGAAAATTCAACACCATCGTTACTCTTTCCAAGAACGGTTGTCCAACGAAAATCACTCCAAGAACAAGGCATACAATAATCCAGGAGGTCACAAAGAACCCCAGGGTAACCTCTTAGGATCTGCCAGCCTCTTGCATTGGCTGTCAGTGTTCATGAGTCCGCCATCAGGAAAACACTGAACAAGAACGGTGTGCTGGGGGAGGATAGCAAGGAGGAAACCACTGCTCTCCAAGAAGATGTTTCCAGCCAGCTCAAGTTTGACAAAGACTGCCTGCATGATCCAGAAGGCTATCGGAAGAATGTTCTGTGTACAGATGAGTCGAAAGTGGAACTTTTTGGCTTAAATGAGAAATGTTATGTTTGGAGAAAACCAAACACTGCGTTCCAACATAAGAACCTCATCCCAACCATGAAGCATGGTGGTTGGAGTATCATCGTTTGGGGCTGCTTTGCTGCCTCAAGACCCGTACGGCTTGCCATCATTGACAGAACCATGATTTCTGGATTGTACCAGGAAATTGGACAGGAGAATGTCAGGGCATCCGTCCGTGAGCTGAAGGTTAACAGAAAGTGGGTCATGCAGCAAGAGAACGATCCTAAACACACAAGTAAATCTGCAACAGAATGGCTGAAGCAGAAGAGATTTTGTGTTTTGGAATGGCCAAGTCAAAGTCCAGACCTGAACCCAATTGAAATGTTGTGGCAGAACCTGAAGTGAGAAGTTCATGCAAGAGAGCCCACAGATATCTCTGAGTTGAAGCAGTTCTGTAAGGAGGAATGGACAAAAATTCCTCCAAGCGGATGTGCAGGACTGATCAAGAGTTACAGGAAATGTTTGGTTGAAGCTGTTGCTGCTCAAGTGGGTGCCACCAGTAACTGAATGTAAAGGTTCACATACTTTTTCCAACAAAGAAATTGAATGTTGGATCATTTTGCTCAATAAATGAATGAAAAAAAAAATAGATTGTTTTTGTGTGCTGTTTGTTTAATCTGGTTCTCTTTATCTATGACTAGCAAATACAACCTGTTGCTTCACTGATGGGGATGTTAAGGTGGGGGGGGGGGAGAGGAAGAGAGGAGATAATAGAGGGAGGGAGGGGAGAGAGAGAAGGGAGAGGGGAGAGGACGGAGGGAAGGGAGGGGAGGGGAGAAGATGAAGGGAGGGGAATAGAGGGAAAGGAGGGGAGGAGAGAGGACAGAGGGAAGGGGGAGGACGGAGGGAGAGGGAGGGGAGAGGGTGGAGTGAAGGGAGGGGATGGGGAGAGTATGGAGGGAAGGGGAGAGGACGGATGGAAGGGGGAGTGGAGAGGATGGAGGGATGGGAGGGGAGGGAGATTATTGAGGGAAGGGGAGAGGATGGAGGGAAGGGGAGATGATGGAGGGAAAGGAGGGGAGGGGAGAGGATGGAGGGAAGGGAGGTGAGAGGAGAGGACGGAGGGAAGGGAAGGAAGAGGACGGTGGGAAAGGAGAGGAGGGGAGAGGATGGAGGGAAGGGAGGGGAGAGGATGGAGGGAAGGGAGGGGAGAGGATGGAGGGAAGGGAGGGGAGAGTGAGGATGGAGGGAAAGGGGGAGGGGAGAGGATGGAGGTGAGGGAGGGGAGAGGATGGAGGTGAAGGAGGGGAGAGAACAGAGGGAAGGGGGAGATGATGGAGGGAAAGGAGAGGAAGGGAGAGGATGGAGGGAAGGGAGGGAGGGGTGAGGATGGAGGGAAAGGGGGGAGGGGAGAAGATGAAGGGAGGGGGAATAGAGGGAAGGGAGGGGAGGAGAGAGGACAGAGGGAAGGGGAGGGGAGAGGACGGAGTGAAGGGAGGGAGGGGGAGATGACGGAGGAAAGGGAAGGGAGGGGAGAGTATGGAGGGAAGGGGAGAGGACGGATGGAAGGGGGGAAGTGGAGAGGATGGAGGGATGGGAGGGGAGGGGAGAGTATTGAGGGAAGGGGAGAGGATGGAGGGAAGGGGAGATGATGGAGGGAAAGGAGGGTCCCGAAATTACAGATCCAAATATATCCATATATGTACCTTTACCATGTAACAACTGCTGACTGTACATCCCGATCGGGACACGAACTACACCGCCGTCCACTGTAGGGTGCTCGGCGAGTGGCTTAAGCACTAAAGCAAGCACTCCAATTAAATGGTTGGCAAGTGATAGCTATTTTCGAATATCAAAACTATGTCCGAATTAGACAAATGAACACTTTTTTGAGCAGTCAGAACTGCTGCCAAGTTCAAACCTGGAGCTTAAATTTTGCAATTCGGCTTAGTTTAAGAGATTCTCGAGGTTATTCATATGCGGAAATGAAATAAAGACAGGAACGCTGGCGTCACTGGGCGTTTATAAGCATTGCAATGTATCCAGCGATTTGCAGCTATGATGAACAGGCATTCATTAATATGAGTGAGGAAAGTGAAAAAAAAAATCTATCGTTAAGAAATCGTTGCAGCCCATTCCAGGTTAAGGCATGGTTGAGCAGGCCAAAAGACAAGGTGGCTTCAGACCCCAGCAAGGTAATGCAGGCTACACCTTAGGATCACAGAGAGCGAGGTGGCCAAGGATGCACCTGAAAAAGGATATAATGAAATAAGGCCGTTAATTATCTTCAAAAGGGGTGTTTTAATTAACCCAAATAACCAATTTTCACTCTTGCACTTCCTTGGAGTTCCTTTAGTGTGCATGCAAAGCTTCAGGCTGCTAGGTTTCATGGTTTGAGAGTTATGGAGGACACACCCACACACACACACACACACACACACACACACACACACACACACACACACACACACACACACACACACACACACACACACACACACACACACACACACACACACTGCCATTTATTCGTATAGATTAGGATGAAGATGAATATCTGATCACATTTTCGGTCAAATATATGCAGAAACACAGAAAATTCTAAAGGGTTCACAAACTTTTTCTCACCACTGTATGTGTGATGCTCGATACCCTGTGGTCAGTTATACTCCCCAAGCATGAACAGGGTAATTTGTAGTCACAAACTGATTGTGTAATGTTTTCACTGGTCGCCTGTATAACGTACTGCACAATGTATTCACATATTACAATCCAATACAGTATTTCCAAAAATACTATAATAACACTGCATTGCTTCATATTTCATATACTTCACCGACAGCTTGTCCTGTTATACTTTCTGTTGAACATGATAAACAACATCACACGGTGTTCCTCAAAACCCTCATTGGAGCTTTTATTTTGACCTCAAACCTCTGTCTCTCCTGGACCCCGATGGAATAAAACCGTCTGAACCAAAATTTTGCTTTATGAACACTCATCGGCTGAGGTCGGTGCCGATGAGTAGAAGCTGGAGGAGCGTGAAGCTGGCACAGAAGCCACCCGAGGGGATGCAGTGGAACATTTGGTGACATGAACTGAGTGCATGGAGGAGACACCAGGAGACCGGAGGACACCCACAGGCGCAGGTGGCTTGAGTCGTAGAGATGAATTGTGGCTACCTCGTTCTTGCGAGTCACATTCCCCCGGCTCTTGGACAAGCGTAAGGTTGGATTCCACACGGCAAACCGTGTACATGCTTCCTGTACTCGCTTGCAAGCGGCGCGTCGCCTTGAGCTCCAGCTCCTCGGAACTGGACACCACAACGAATGGGCACCAGCGGAACGCACACTTGAAGCCCACTCGAAACCTAACGTGATAGCACACAGCTTGTGTCAACATGAGGATGCAAGTTTTTTCTTGTTCTTTTTCTTGACAGGACAGAGACATGTACAGCAAGAACAGAAGTAATTGATTGACATCACGCTGAGGCTTGAAGTTTGAAACTTTTACCATCAAAATTGTAGACTGCACATTTTACATCTTCAAGTACTGCCCTTCCACCTTCTACTCTTCCTGGAACAAATATTTTTTACTGCTTTCTGCCGGACTTACCCAAATCATTTTATTGACTTTCGAACTGTATCCACATTTTACCAATCTCAAAAATTCTTCCCATCAGTTATATATGGTATAAAAAAACCCCAAACAAACAAACATGCAAGTGTGAACAAAGGAAAAATGGATATTATTTAATGTACACACACGCAAGAAGGAATTAAAGTTTAATAAGAATTTTTTAAAATGTGAAATAAATTCTAAACTAATCATTCATATGAAACCACCTGGATACAAGTATACAACCCAGGCATTACGTTTAAATTAATCATTCAAATGAAAGCATACCTCAACAAGAGCGAGTATTTCCTTACAATACACGTCCCCCTACCGATGTGATATTTGTAAGTCCAAAAAGAGCATAGCTGTGTGAAAAATTGACGAAATGCCCTGAAACCTGAACTTGTTCTGTATCTTATCATAATAAAGCCATGAACCAAGTTTCAGTTGAATATGTTAAAGGGTATGGGGGGAAAAGTCTGAAAAAGCACAGGTGGGGTGGACAGACGGACAGATGGAGAACAAACCGACAATCCCCTCTGGTGGAACCGGTAGGGGACGAACAACAGTGGATGGGAAACAAAATTAAAATAATGATCACTTATGGAATCAAAAAAAACGGAATATATTCCAATTGTAGCAAATGTGTCATGTCTTAAGATGAAAACCTGAAAAGAAGTAACATTCTCTAGATGATTAGTCCACACACACAATTAAGCAATGTTCAGACTTCCACATTTCTGCGGTTGCCTTTCTCCAGAATCCTCGACCCACCAGCTTGGTAGAAGAGAAGCTTTGTAACTCCTGCCACTGAAGGTGGATTGCAGGTTCGGTATTCACCCCTGTTTGTTACTTGCAAAATTGAGGATTTACAAATTATATTGGTGGGTCGACTTTGTTATCGTCTGTCTGTTTGTCTGTTTATCACTAACACGTCACAATTCGAAACTGATCGTCATGAAACTTTCCCAAGTCGGAGAGAAAGTCTCAACTGAGAAGCCGATTGATTTTGAGGACTTGAAATTTGAACAAGATTTGCATATTGCATCACTGCATTGGGAAACCACCTATTTTTGAGGTGAAAAGGCAAAACTTCGAAAATTATCAATTTTTATCTGAAAAAAAAATTCATCAATTTTCATCCGATTGACTTGAAAATTAAACAGCAATTTCATAGTGCATTTCCGAATTGGGAAACCACCTATTTTTGAGGTCAAAGGTCAACTCAAGGTCAAACTTTTAAAATCATCAATTTCAATCTGATAAAATAATCATTTTCATCCGATTGACCTGAGCTTCGATTTGTCGATTGATGAAACAGACGATTTGATGTATCCGTGGCAAGCTTTGGAGAAGGGGGTTGTATTTTTCAAGTATCGTGCTCTGCACGGTCTTTTTCTTGTTTGTCTGTCAATCGTCTACAGTCACAAAACTTTACCCAGTTGGGGAGGAAGTCACAACTGAGAAGCCTATTGATTTTGAGGTCAAAGGTCACGTTGAGGTCAAGTTTCTAAAATCGTCATTTTTCATCCAGTTTACTTGAAAGTTGAACAGGATTTGCACATTGGGTCACTGAATTGGGAAACCAACTATTTTTGAGGTCAAAAAGTCAAAGGTCAAACTTCTAAAATCATGAATTTTCATCTGAAAAATCGTCAATTACCATTCCCATGGGCCGGAGCTTTGATTAAGATCGTCAAGTTTAATTTTAATGAAATGGCCAATTTGATGTATCCATGGCAACTTTTTTTGAGGGGGTGGATTTTGCTTGTATCATGCCAAGCACGATGTGCATCTTGTTTGTTTGTCCATAACGTTTTGAAATATCCTGCTCACAGCCAGATTCGGACGCAACTCGGTGAACACATTGGGTGTGTGACAAGGATGAATTGATTCGATTTTGGTGAAGATCCGGATCCGAGAATTTTTTCAGCGATTCTTCGCCATGGAGGAATATTGTCAAAAATGGTGCATAGCACGATATCTCCAAAAATTTGTGGATGGATTATAACAAAATTTGGTGGATGAGTTGGGTCGGTGACAAGAACAAGCTAATAAGATTTTAGTTCAGGTTCAGATTCAGATCCGGCCTATCAGTCGGATACAAAATGCAAACTGTTAGGCCGAGCAGAGTTATGCACTCTACTAAGTACCGTTCCGTTTATACTTTGAAACAGAGAGTGAAACAAAGTTAAAACCCCTTCAAACCCAATTGGTTGGTCGAAGACATGTGTTGACTAAACAGCAATTCAGATTTTTCTCCAAACCACCCCCTCCCCCTCCTTCCAGGTCATGCATATTACACCAGAAACCTTTACATTGTTATACACTCCAACTCTTGAGTTAACACACTTCTGTTATTTTACCCCCACCCCCTCCCCTTCTCTCACCTGTGAAACCATCTACTTGAGTCTGTTGTCTTGTGCTATTCCATCCAAGTCATGAAATGTGCTGCCTTTTGCCATCTCATGGTCTCTTCCATTTCTCCATCTGAGTTTTGCTACACCTTCTGAAATGCTGTAACCTGTTCACCTGCAACTCCCCTCCTTGTGCTGTTATCCACACACTCTTGTCTTGTCCAGCCGTTTCCACTTTAACCTACTTTGACACTTACATCAGGTTTTATGCTCTTTCATGAGCACCTGTATTAACTAAAGGCAAGGTATTCGTGAACCTCCAAAGAGTAATGAATTAATGGTGGTGCTCTTCCATGTATTGAGTGAGCAAAGTATAACATGATGACATCTTTTTACACCTAAGGTTGACCTATATTCGTGTCCTAGTATTTCTGCATTTAAAGACCTACATTTACCCACCAAAGCCCAAGCATTCAGACATGGACTTGGATTGAACTTTGAAATGCAGTTTTGCAAATTAGTTCTTTCTCCGGGATAGTGCAACAAATTTGGTAATGGCAGAAATGGTAATGGCTGTAACCAGTGATCATTCCAGGGTTACATAGGAGCAGGTTAACTGAGAGAGAGGGTGAGGCAGTCGTGGGTGATGGACAAAGCCCAGGATTGCAGCAGGTAGCACCCCGGAGTTTACAGTCTAATTTAATTGCCATGACAACACAAACCACCTCTCAGGTCGCAGCTTTTACCGAAGGGTTCGTGCTGGGCACAAAGATGCATCGAGCTAATTGAGAAAGATTTATGAGCTCCAAGATGTCAGGTTTTTTTTGCATTGAGATTGAAGTCTTCTTTATTGCCACCCTTCTGATGACCTATTAACTGCCATCCAACCCACTCAGTGTCTAACACCTCTCGACACAATGTGGCCAGTCTCAGGATCTCTTCTCACTCATGTTTATACTTGCTGGTGTCCAGAATAGAATAGCTTAAAATATTGATTGTAGAATATAGTTTACAATATTGTTTGTAGATATGATAGACGTTGGAATGTGTTGCTCAGTGTGAGCAATGACATGCGGGACAAATGTACTGACAGTGGGACAGTGGGGGCACGGGTTGGCAGAAGTGGAAAGAGCTCTGTTCGAAGAATGATAGTGGTGACGCGTCCGATGGAGATCGGAAGATAACGAACAGCATGATGGTCTCGGCAGACCGTTGCCGCGCAGAGTTGAATCTGGATGTTCATTGGTTTCATTGTCCATGTGGGCCAGGAAAGTGGAAACACAAGTGTAGTTTGGGAAATACAAACTTTTGGAGTCAGCTGTGGCTGTGATGAAGCTGAGGGATGCAACAATGTCGAGAGCTTGCATTGCGAAAACAGCAATGGGCTCGACTAGCCACACTGCAGCAGGAGCTTGAGAGTGGGCAGGACATTGAAGACCCTGATCACTGCCAGCCCCACTCTTTCTCTGGCAATGGAGTCAGACATATGAGTCACAACCTCACCTTCCTCTGTTATACTCACGCAGTTGTAACTGCTGTCTCACTCCAACTTCTCTCTCTCTCTCTCTCTCTCTCTCTCTCGAGCCTCCTGTAGATTAAGGTAGGAATATTTAATTGAGAACATGGTGCCAGTGGCAATTGTCAACTCTTTTCAAAAGACAGAAGGATATACAGTTTCCAGTCAAGTCAGGAATTGAACCGTGACGCGATAGCTCAAAGACAAGTTTGCTACCTCTCAGCTATTCTTCCAACCCTGGTTTCTATATCAAACGGACAGAAAAATCAAAACGTTGTGACAAAGCTGAATACGTGCACTTCAACCTTAAGACCACAGAACATCACATCATCATCATCAGGTGACATCTCTAATTTGGAGATTGACTTATGGGATGCAATTCCAATCTATATTGCAGTTGGTCTAATTAAAATAAAATTAAAATTAAAAAAACTCCCATCTTTGGCTTCGTTGCCCTTGTTCCATCCATCATCTTGAGTGTCCATTTTCCGAGTCGCCTTCCTCCTGATCTTCTTCCATCAATCTAACCAGTCAGTATTGGTATTTTTTGTTGGATTGGGTGATGCACAACGAGGCAAAAATATTTCGCTGCTTCTTTGCCGCATATAAGATTTCTCGTTCCACGCACCATTTGAAATACTTGTTCATTAGATTTTCGGCATTTCCAACTAAGTCTCATCATTCTCAGCATTCACAGTTCAAAGGCTTTCAGGCACTTAACCCGACTTTCGAAAGTCTTAACCCGATTAACTGGTGGCCCGTCTGCCGACATTCATTGGCGGACGTTAAAGATCCCACGGTGTCTTTCGTGAAGAGTTGGTGAGCTGTCAGACACAATGAAGACATGCCAAATTCCGAGCCTAACCAGAATAGGGCATTGCATCAGTAGCACAGCCTCGCCTTCAGTGAATGATGCTACACCACAGCCTTGTGATGTGAAGAAACAAAGAAATATTGACTACAAAGAGTACTTTTCAATTCAAAATGGAGTTGTTATGTTCATTAGAGGAGTATCTACGGGAGGTATCTGTGCACCCACCCCCCCCCCCCCAATACTCTACCAAACCAACTTTTTTCCTTTTATGGTCCTTTTATGGTCCTATTACTCATTTGAGATGTTAACAAAAAAAATTCCCAGCACTCTGGCGATATTCAAGATGGCGTCCGAAATGGCCGCCAAAATGGGTAAAATCATAGAATACGGTATATAACATCTCAAAAATATGGCAAATTGGAAAAATAATCATTGGGATTTGGTTTCTGATCATTGGTTACCAGTTTATGATAATTGGGCTTTGTTGCCATTTCAAAAAAATCCAAGATGGCATCGAAAATGGCCATCACAATCGGCAAAATCATCAAAAATTTTATATAACAGCCTGAAAATAAGAATAATATACAGTAAATTAATATTTGGATTCATTGTAATATATGTTCCTGAATATTATTAGAAACTAATAGGCCTACGTGGTGATTTATGTTTTGTTGCTGCCATCCATAAAATCCAAGATGGAGTTCAAAATGGTTTTAAAAATGGTAAAATCATCGTAAATATCAAATGTCGGCTTCAAATAATCATTAATGTAATAATTATGGAGGGGCAGAACAATGGAATATTCATCTTGAAATTCTTATCAAGGATGTTTGTTATTGTTATCGTACTTGGAATTGAAGATGGCGAACAATTTGAAAGCCAGAAATCACACACCCACACACACCCAGGCAGTGGAGTTAACTGGAGGCTCCTCAACATCAATGAAACAGCTTGAGACTTCGGCCCTAAAATGTGTGAGGCACTTCTAGGCATTTACTGCTTTACTGGTGAGGACGGCAACTGTACCTTTAAGGGAAAGGGAAAGAAAACCCCCTTGAAGAAGCTTGAAAAGAAGCCTCGACACCAAGACTGTTTCGCTAAGTTGGGGGATACCTGGGAAGTTGAGCAGAGTCTGTTTGAAGACCTTGAAGAGTTTGTGTGCTTCTTGTGCGGGTTCCCAAGGCAGAGAGAAGTCGATAAAGTTCATGCTGTCATGTTGAAGAAAATGGTTGGAGAGGGGGGAAATTATCAAGTCATCGAGTAAAGTGGACTTATCTGAGCTACCACCCTGCAAGCAGTCGCTTAATCCTCACATCAGACGGGCAAACAACAGGGTAGCACAATGGAAACGAGCACACACACCCATGGTAGATACCCCACCTGCTACAAATCACGGATGGGTACGTTCCGACGGATACATTGAACCAGTATGGTCTGAGGGACCCATCTTGCCATCCTGCCTTCAAGATATATTAGCTGATGTCACCGAGGATGACGCATCTGATGATGAATTTGAAGATGATGATGAATGTGACTACTCTTGCCTCGACTCCGATTCTGACAAAGACTGATTCTGACTCCTGCAGGAGTCAAACCGGATGTATGAACTGTAGTTACAGGAGATAATTTGGAGATAGTCCTCTGTGGAATGCCATAACAAAATGGCATTGTATGAATCATCACAAGTGTTTCCTTGTATAATGAAAGTTTGCTAGCATAGTTTGATAAGCGGTGGACAATCGCTATATAACATGTCTATTTTAGTAGCATTTTTGCTGTTACCAGATTTTCCTCGCTGGAATTCTATGCCGAAGTACTGGCAATTGTATGAATCATCACAAGTGTTTCCTTGTATAATGAAAGTTTGCTAGCATAGTTTGATAAGCGGTGGGCAATCGCTATATAAAATGTCCATTTTAGTCGCATTATTCTTTCATCAGATATTCCAAGGTGGAATACTATGACTTAGTACTCAACTTAAAAAAAAACGAGCAACTGAATTAGAATAACCAGATATTAGTTATTAATAATAAGAAACATTTTATTCTAATGAGTAATTTACAATTTTGTCACACGTTTTGGCTGTTATATTTAATTTTCTGTAATTTTGCATATTTTGGCAGCCATTTTGGATGCCAACTTGGATTTTAAAAAAATGGCAACAAAATCCAATCATCGGAAATTACTTATTAATAACCAGGAACAAAATGCCAATGATTATTTTTCCAATTTGTCACATTTTTGAGATGTTAAATATACCATATTCTATGATTTTACCCATTTTGGCAGCCATTTCGGACGCCATCTTGAATATCGCCAGCGTGCCGGGGATTTTTTTTGTTAACATCTCAAATGTGTAATAGGACCATAAAAGGAAGCGAAAGAAGTTGGTTTGGTAGAGTCCTTGCGGGGGGGGGGGAGGGGGTGCACAGATACCCTCTGTAGATACTTGACTACATCCCTCCATTGCTTAAATTTCCTTTCTTGTTGTTAAACCTTTATGTGGCTACCTCAATTCTTCTCTTGATTCATCTGAAGGCCACATCCACACGTGATTCCTGTTCAGTGGTTACTTACTTTGCTAATACTGTTGTTGTCACGACTCTCTTTTCCCTCCAACTTTACGCCCATTACTCCCATCCCACTCGAGCTTTCCCGCTTTGAATGAAAGAGTCTTGCTCATATCCTTCTTCTTCTTGCATATGGCAGCTTGACTGCCGGGTAGCAATCATTTTGTTGGGGGCACAACTCTGCCGTTGATGCTGTGCCCTTACACCACTACACTGGTAATCATTTCTCCGACCTCATAAGGATGACAGGCTGAGTCAACCACACTTGGTGTTAATTTGGCGGAAAATGGGGCTCGAAATCAGGTCCCTAATCTGCTCATCTTTTCCTCACTGTCATGACTCCTTCACACAGGCTTGTGAGTTTGAGTGTTCATCTTCATAGTCCACCTGGTAAACTCCACTCCACACCCTGTGCACCTTTCAATATCTATGCTTCATTTCTTCAACAAGTCTCAACTTTCAATAAATCTTTCCAAAAGTGAAAAGTTAATGGGATAATCAGCCTTGTGGTATATTTTTTTTTTCACAACTGCTAAGTTGCCCATTAGTAATATGAAAATATGAAATTGTACATAATAAGCCAATATTTGCTCATTCGTAATAAGTAATACAACCTTTCAAATGGAAATGTGAATCCAGGATTTTGAAAAGGGAGAAGGAGTTCGTCAATTTGAGCTTTAAAAACATTGAAAGAAACTGCATGACCATAGATCGAGAGCGTGTGTCACGACGACTGGACCTCTCTGGTCATAATACCTGCAAACATCACTTTAATGATGGCTAAAGTGCTGATGGCTGTGAGTTTGCCTGCGCTGTGAAAACTTCTTGCACTTTTATTTTAGGTATATTTGATCAGCTCCTGATAACTTCAGAAGAGTTCCAAACAGGTGCTTGATGTCCAGCTGAATGTTGGCCCAGGTCCACATTTCAATTTCACCAAAGTTGCAGGTGAGCTTCAAAGCGCTCAAGAACAGGAATCTGTTCTGAGCCTTCTATATTCATGCTGAACTCAGTTTTGGATGTTTGACGAGTGTTTGGTGCTGTGCGGATGCTGTCGCCCAGTGTGGCTTTGTGGTTTTTCGTGAGTGCTGGACGCGTTGATACTCAACGTGGAGCATGCATCACTCTATAAGCACTAAGCGTTCATCGGTTGTTGTAATGTGGTGAGTGCTCATGAGCACTGATTGTGGTTTCAGTGCTTGGTACACAGTGGTACACACCTGCTGTTGAGGCAGCAGTAGATGATAGGGTTGTACATAGAAGAGCTCATCGCAAGCCAGAAGATTGCCAAGTAGACTTGCTGGATTGGAGGCCACATTAACATCTCACGATAGAGTGAAGCCATCACGAAGAAAATGTGGTAGGGAAGCCAACACACTGCAAACGTGCACACTACCACCACCAGCATCTTCACCACCTGTTTCAATAAGCACTCAGGCAGTTTAGATCATCGTCAACAACATGCTTCCAGATCTGTAGTTACCAAACTCAATTTTTTTTTGTCCGCTTTATTTTCGTGTGGAGCTTGGAATAAGATATTCTTTTTCCAAGTAAACTATAAGTGAAAAAAGGTCAGAGAGTCCATCGTGATTAATAAGATGAGAAAAAGAGGAGAGATCAAGATATAAGCGTTATTTTATTTTATATCATGTGTAGCAACACCAACGTGCAATGATATGTTGGGTTGCAGGGAGTGATAGTCCAACAGATCGAAAATAAATTGTGCCTTTTATGTTAAAAGCGTGACATTTATCAATGATGTCCACTGGATCATGCTGATCATTATCAGATGTGGAGCCACTTTCAAACGACCCAAGCGATGGAATATATGCAAACAACCCAAAACCCCAACAGGTTGGTTATCCTATTCTTTGTTGAAGTATTAAGGTCAGGTCAGCTATGGGAGCATGCGCTAGAGCAGCGCGTCGCTGCATCCACTTTCCGCCGGTCCTCCAGGGGCCTCCATATGGCCATCTCCCAGGCAGGTGCCTGGCCCACCCCCATCTCCTTGAGATTCCGATCAACCTGCTGCAACCACGAGGCACGTGGTCGGCCTGTTGGCCTCCTCCACTCACGAGGCTCCAAATAAATTATTGAGGCACCAAATATTTACTGATTATTACATGTTCTGCATTCTGCACAGTGAACCATAAAATATAGATAAGGGTCATCTCTGGGAGCATATGGAGGGCTACAGAGTTATTGTTGAGGGAGGGGTGGGGGTAGACAACTGGGGGTTGGGGGAGAGAACCACTACCCTGAGAGAGTGGGAACACTTCATATCACTACTCTCCCGATCAGTTGTTCTTATGATTCTGCTGTGAAAGAGGGTTTCAAGGGTTTGGTTTACATTGTGTTGCGAACACTTGTTCTGGGTGAAAACACTTGTCCACCCATTGTCTTCCAACCAATTTTGTCACAGCTGACGAGGAAAAAAAATCCAGCCCATTTGTTGTCACAAATTTTTTTGGGGGAAAGATGAAGTAATCATGCTATTTGACCTTTAAACATTAAATTTCACGTAACTTACCTTCAAAATTGCCTTTTCTATATGTAGACTCCCAAGCATCATGACGACATCTTCTCCATGCGTAGTTGTCCAGGACCACTGTATTTGCTTTGCCAGCGCATACAGTGGTTGATCAACAGCAATCATTGGAACTTGGCCAGGATTGAGATGCTGAACAACTGCCTCCACAATGTCCATGGGATGTTTGACTATGACCAATGAGTTTGACAATGACCAATGTGCTTTCTGGAAACAAAGGTAGAAGTACAGGAAGAGCAGGTGGAGGTATAAAACTGCTGAATGTGAGCAAGGTTCGCAAACCAGGTGATCCGATCATTTTTGTCTACTTTCTCCCTCCATAACTGTTTTCAGCCAGTCCTTCTCTGAAGTCACTTCAGTTATGAGTTGAAGGATTGGAGGAGTTAAAGGGTCAGAAACCACTTGGGCTGTGAATTCATCTTCAGCGCAACTGGAGATTATTGGTAGAGCAGCTCTTGATATGTCAGAAGATGATACCTCATTATTGGTAAGTGTCCCACAATTGGCATCAACTGAGTCATGAGCTGTTATGCAACTGGAGTTGTGATCAATGTTATCTATGGCCAAGTATAGAAAAGACCGGTTTGCATTTTTGGTGGATACACGACAGGTACTGTTTCAAATTGCTTGCAAATGCCATTTGCCATGTCTGTCCATTCCATTGGGACCATACTCTGCAGAGAGCATTGGTGCTGACAAAGCAGTCTCCTGGGCTATTGGGCACAATCCTGGACGGGTTGCCACTCCAACACAGGATACTCGAATGGCTCAATCATCCCAGCAAGCTGGTACTCATTTTGCCGACCTCAGAAGGATGACAGGCTGAGTCAACCACACCTGGTATTAATTCAACAGAAAACAACAGGATTTGAACTCAGGACCATGGGATCCGAAGCCAACCACCAGAAGCATTAAGGGAACACCAGGCATGCCATGTCTGTCAATATTTGGATAAGTCATCAAGCACATATATTCCCAGACTGAAGAGTGCATCAACAAGGCTTCTCTTTCTGGTGAGACCATATATTTTAAAAGCTATGTGTATTGGAAGAGGGTTTTTCAGTGGTGACGTGGCATTCCCACTGATTACTTCCGCCACCGAAGGTGGAAGGAAGTTATGTTTTCATCCTTCGGTCCATTTGTTTGTAGGCAGGGCATCTCAAAAAGTTGGAGACCGATTCGGATGAAACTTGTTGGACACGTTGGGTATGTGACAAGGAAGAATTGATTCGATTTTGATGAAGATCCAAATACAGATCTGGATATGAGAATTATTTACTTTTTAAAGTAATTCTTCACCATTGCGAGAGAGATAGGGCCAAAAATATATGTTGCATGATGTTTAAAAAATTGATTGGGCCCGATATGTTCTCAGAGACCAGGCATTGTGTGGTGGAGGTATGCGCTCTACTGAATGCCCGTCGAGTTAAGAAATGTTTCACACTGTTGAACATCAGCAACTGAAATATGGATATGGAAGTTGTCCTGACACTGCATAGCCAAAAGTATGTGGACACCCCTTCCAATTAATGGATTCAGCTATTTCAGCCACACCCATTGCTGACAGGTGTATAATACCAAGCACACAGCCATGCAATCTCCATGACAAACATTGGCAGTAGAATGGGCCGTACTGAAGAGCTCAGTGACTTTCAACGTGGCACCGTCATTGGATGCCACCTTTCCAACATGTCAGTTCATCAAATTTCTGCCCTGCTAGAGCTGCTCCGGTCAACTGTCAGTGTTATTATGAAGTGGAAACACCGAGGAGCAACAACAGCTCAGCCGCGAAGTGGTAGGCCACTCAAGCTCACAGAACGGAACCGCCGAGTGCTGAAGCACGTAGCATTGAAAAATTGTCTGTCGGCAATTGCAACACACACTTCAGAGTTCGAAACTGCCTCTGGAAACAACGTCGGCACAAGCACTGTTCGTGAAGAGCTTCATGAAATGCGTTTCCATTGCCGAGCAGCCGCGCACAAGCCGCACACATGCACAATGCCAAGCATCGGCTGGAGTGGTGTAAAGCTCACCACCATTGGACTTTGGTGCAGTGGAAACACGTTCTCTGGAGTGATGAATCACGCTTCACCATCTGGCAGTCCGCCGGATGAATCTGGGTTTGGCGGATGCCAGGAGAACGCGACCTGCCCGAATGTGTAGTGCCAAATGTAAAGTTTGGTGGAGGAGGTATAATAGTCTGGGGCTGTTTTTCATAGTTCGGGCTCGGCCCCTTTGTTCTAGTGAAGGGAAATCTTCACGCTACAGCACACAATGACATTCCAGATGACCATTTGCTTCCAACTTTGTGGCAACAGTTTGTGGAAGGCCCTCTCCTGTTTCAGCATGACAATGGCCCCATGCACAAAGGGAGGTCCATACAGAAATGGTTTGTCGAGATCGGTGTGGAAGAACTTGACTGGCCTGCACAGAGCCCTGACCTCAACCCAATCGAACATCTTTGGGATGAATTGGAACGCCGACTGCGAGCCAGACCAAATCGCCTAACATCAGCGCCCGACCTCACAAATGCTCTTGTGGCTGAATGGAAGCAAATCCAACATCAATGTTCCAACATCCAGTGGAAAGCCTTCCCAGAAGAGTGGAGGCTGATATAGCAGCAAAGGAGGGACCAACTCCATATTAATGCCCATGACTTTGGAATGAGATGTTGGACGAGCAGGTGTTCACATACTTTTGGCCATGTCGTGGATATCTCCACTGACAACCTGGACTGCTTTTTCTAAATACATCGCATCATTGGCATCATCACTTGCCTTCCTGATTGCACTTCCAAGATGTTCCTCAAATGTGAGAAAAATGTAACAACCCACTGAATGTGCTGTGAGATCAGGAAATACTGCCGGTTATCTGGCTTTCAGTCTTGCGCTGTGCACCCGTTTGTCATTGCTGACACCCAACTGCATCAGTCGAGTAAATTCAAACTGTATTCCCCATGGCGAGTCGATCACACGAATGAAGTTTCGCATCGATCTGTTACATGGTTCTGGAGAACATTTTTTTTTTTACATTTATATTTTCAATCCAATATGGCCACCAGACCAAGTGACCAATGACGTCATAAATTTAATTCTTCAGTCACATCGGGGTCGGAGATCACACAAATGAAGTTTCAGATTTTTGGATAAGGATTTTGATTCAACCAATCATGGCCGGAATACCACTTCACTGATGTCATCACTATCACCTTATATACCGCATGGGGAGTTGATGATACTCGTGTGTGGCCGTACGTGCGAAAAAACAAAAAAAAAGAATTGTGACGTCAATTGTGACGTCATAGTACCATGTCCTGTCATTGTTTTGGTAAATAAATGGCCATAACTTGGGAGCCACTTGTCCGATTAATATCAAACCTTGAAAAGGCACATCCACAGGGCCCCAGAAATATACCTGGCAAGTTTGAATTAGATCGGTCCAGTGGTTGTCGAAAAACAGCGGTTGCAGACAGACAGACAGACAGACACACAGAGATTGCTGGAATTATAGATAGATATGCCAAGTTTCAATATTTTTCGTTGAATGGTTAAGGAGATGTCCAAAATTTACCTTTCATCCAATTTGGCTGCCATACCATGTGATCTATGATGTTTGAGTTATCAATCAAATATTCTCCATGGGGAGTTCCTCCTTTGTTTAAAGTTTCACATCGATCGGACAAGCAGTTCCAGAGAAAAAAAATTTAAAGCAAAAATATATTGACGTGGACATACACACAGACAGACAGACAGACAGATAGACAGTGGCATTACAATCGTCTCGCAACCCTTTCAGGGTGAGACTAACAAGAATCGTTTCATCAAATTGGAACAATGGTCATGCAGGTAACCATACGTTGACAGGTAATTGCTACGGCCAACGTAGAAATGAAAAAAAGTTAAAACTCCGTGCTATAATTCCACGGCGGCCCCTACGGCCTGTAAAAGATAGCCATACGGCGTAGGGCCACCCTGAGGCCACCTCAGAAACTCTGCAGCCGCCGCACGTTTCTGTCAATTCGGGGGGGGGTCCGTATCCTAGCCATAGAGCCCTAAGTAACAAATTTATTTGGGAGTCAAATGAACCCCGTAAATTCTGCCTTTGGTGCTTCTTGTGGTGGCTACACATCTAATATTGATAATAATGGTCCAAACGGTAAGTGTGCCAACACAAAAAGTGCTTTTTAACACAAAACGCACAATTATTTCAATTTAACAGTTCAGCTGCTGGACTATGATGTCTCGTGCAGACATGGATGGATCGTCCTGCTGTGTTGGTGCAGTGATGTAGTAGTGTTTTGTAACCCGCTTGCCTTGCGCTTGGCATGAAGTTGCTCGTGGTACTTGTGAGAGGAATCACCTGGAACAGAACTACCCCAGAGGCTATACCCCACGATGGAGTAAATCACAGCCATGGAAATCAGTGGAAAGAGATATACGACCACCAGTAGGACCACGTGATAACTGCAGCACACAACAACAAGGATATTCGCTGCACGTCAAATTATTTATTTCATAAAAACTTTCTGATTATCAATTTTATCATTAACAAAACAAAAATCCTCCTCCATGTGTGCGTATATACGAGTGTGCACGCGCATGGAAATGTGTGTGCGTGTGCAAGTTGGTGTTGTTGGCTGCCATCTCCGCAGGTGGGTGGATCACCCTTGCGACACCAGCCCCAATCTCACCACCATCTTAATATTGGCTGAATTAGTCCTCAACCGATCTTGTTGACGTTTGGGGATAATTTCTGGAGACAAAGGAAAAGAGTAGCCATGGAAACTAAAATGGGATCCTCTTCTGTGTGTGTCTCTCTGTTGATTATATCGAGAAGATGATTAACAGCTAGCTTTAAGGCCTCGAAACCAATCCTTCTGAAATGCTATATCGACGATTACAATGGCATGGTGACTTATTCAAGGGGAGTAGTGGCAGACTTTTGAATTACAGCATGTCAACAATTATCATCCATCTCTTGAGTACGACCTATGTCATTGCAGACATCAGTGTGAATTTATTGGACATCAGCACCTCCTTCAGAGCAGAGGGATACAGCATGGATGTTCATTACAAGTTGATGGATTCTCATTCTTACCTGATGTCTGAATAATTTAATCCTCCATCGTTCAAAGAAAAAAAAAAATCCAGACCATATTCACAATTTCTGCGATTGTGACGTATTTTGCGGCAATGTTGATACTTTCCTCGTGCGAACTCAATAAATGAGTGATTTTATTTTTTTTCACAAGGAGAGGTTACCTGATCACTATCACCAACGAGAGACTTAATAGAACATGATACAATGCTCAGTGTTTAAGTACATACTTCAATTTTCATAAAATAGTGAGTTTCAAGATTGTTTGAAAAATTCGGATAGTTTCGAGTGACTGAAATAGAATGCAGCATCAATTGGAATCTCATATGTCACCGTATCAGTGACCTCTTCTTCACCCTCTCACATGCCATGCCCTCTCATGATGTACATATATATATATATATATATATATATATATATATATATATATATATATATATATATATATATATATATATATATACATTGTTATGGACTCGGGGCTAGAGGGTCACCAAGAGGAGAAGCCTCGGGTCCCTCCCAAACACCCGGTCCTGAGGCCGCCGGGCACAGCAAACTCCGCACACTGGCGGGTTGCCAATCCTGGCAGGGTTACACGACCTCACGTGATACCTTAACTCTGGATGGCTGAACCAATTGGGGTCTCGTATCCTCAGCTCACACCCGGATTCCTGCGAGGGATACAGTGAGTGTGTGCTGGCTAACAAGAGCAAATTCGGTGGGACAGAACTGCCTCCTGGCTAAACTAATGTGCGGACAATGCTCGACCAATGAAGGAAAAGACAAAACGACTTGGGTACTTTTATAACACTAGAAGGGCACTCGGTAGAGCACATACCTCCACCACACAATGCCTGATCCACAAGAACATATCGAGCTTAATACATTTTTGAAATATCCTGTTTTTTTAAATCGTTTTTGGCCCTATCTCTCAATGGTGAAGAATCACTTTAAAAATCAAGTAATTCTTGTATCCAGATTTGGATCTTCACCAAAATTGAACCAATGCTTCCTTGCCACACATCCAACCTGGCTACAAAGTTTCATCCGAATCTGTACACAACTTTTTGAGATATTGTGCGATGTATCGTTTTTGGCCCTCTCTCTCTCAATGGTGAAAAATCACTTAAAAAAATTCTAGGAGCTGGATCCCGATACAGATCTTCACCAAAATCTAATCAGTTCATCCGTGTCACACACCCAACCTGTCCACAAGATTTCATCTGAATCTGTCGACAAGTTTTTGAGATATCCTGCACAGACAGACAGAGAGACAGACAGACAGACAGACAGGGGTGAAAACATAACCTCCTTCACCTTCGGTGGTGGCGGTAATAAGCTTGGGCAGAGCGAAACTGATCAAATAAACTTATACATGTTTATCTTATGTGAGCATTACAGAGCCATTAGACACACACCCGAGTAAATTAGAGAGCAAGAAAGAGGAGAGGCAGTTGAGGAGTTTTCAACCTCGTTCAAAACCCGGCGCAGCTGACAGACCTGCACTTTTTAGTTTCTTAGGAGGGGTAAGGAGGAAGAAAACTGGAGGTGACTGTGGTGCGTGAGAGGGAGGTGCAAATGTGATGCAGAAGAGGAGTGAAGGAGTGTGGATAAGCAATTGCTCTTTTAGTGATTTGCGTCTTCAGCAGATGACAGTAGATGGGAGAGGCAGCGAAACGTGGCATGTGAGTCTGTAAATGTTAAATGACGATGAGTATCAGCTGCGGAACGCAGCTGAAGCTGAGTACTGATGACCCGGCAATGACTCAGTAACTGCTTGCTTGGCTTGGTCTCGGTGAATCGCGCTGCTCTTTCGGCTTGGTCAGTGTAGCTCTCACTCGGTAACTGGTGCTGTCGGCTCAGGTTTGATGAGTGGTGCTCGGCTCGGTCAAGAGACCCTGTAGGCGTTTCAGAACATCCTCATTGGTGTGCAGACGCAACCCCGCCAGACTCTGGAGCAGAAAATGGCTTAATTTGCTCTCGGACTCGGCCAAGCAACAGAGCTCTGAGATTTATATGGGGCGCAGGTTTCTGGGAGCGCTTTCCGGCTATGAATGTGCGCTTTGAGTTGCATGTCAAAGTGTTCTGACTCGCAGGCACCCACAATGTCCTCCGTTCCTTGGCATCCCAGAGGATGGTGGTCAGCGTCCAGGGAACTTGAAGTTGTGGCGATTGTAGTGAGGTGGTGAAAGCACTGTACTGTTCATGGTAAGGACGTTGAAGCGGTTAAGCAGTTGGGGCGAGGAGACTGAAGCGTCTGTGTGATTGTGGCGACGAGGTTGAGCGCAGGTTACTATGGGGATTTTTAGGAGGCATTGTGGTGATTATGATTAGGATTGTAGCATTGTGGTGAGCATGGTGAGGGTCTGAGGTGAGGCGTCCATTGGTGAATCGTGCTCACTTTGAACGTGGAAATGGTGTGCGTATGCTAATGCGGCTGCTGTGGTATACATTCCTGTTTGGTCTGGCATGCATGCATACGTGAAGAGGTAGTATGGGAAGTTAAAGTGAAAAATGGCTGAAATAATTGTGGATTGAAGACCAAACTAAAGGTCCGATGCAACTCATCTTGTCCAGCATACCCACTGAACATAATGAAAGGGCCAATTGAATGAATACTAAAGAAATAGCTGCCTCTGGACCACTGTATGTTAGGTGCCATTGGGGAAGTGCTGGATTCACAGAGCTGCAACACTATATATATATATATATATATATATATATATATATATATATATATATATATATATATATATATATATATATATATATATATATATATATATATATATATATATATCATCATTCTTGGAAGTATGATAAAGGTGGTTTGTATTCTACAATTTTAAAGTTTATAATTAAATTTTAATAAAGCTTGAAAGAGGTTTCAAGGTGGACAAATAAATTTATTCTGGAATTTACCGCCATTTTCCCCAGTATCTATTATTACACCACCCTATCTATCATGTTCCATTAGTTCTTCGTGCCTGTTGTTTGTGTCCTTTATTACGTCATTTAAAACACTAAGCTTCCTGTTTGAAATGATTTTAAATTTTGTCTCACTGCCAGGCAGGAAGACAGAGTAAAACTAGAAGGGCACTCGGTAGAGCGCACACCTCCACCCTGTGATGCCTGATCCACGAGAACGTATCAGGCCAATACATTGTTGAAATATCATGCTATGTATCGTTTTTGAACCCTATCTCTCAATGGTGAAGAATCACTTAAAAAAATTATCAGATCCGGATCTTCACCAAAATTGAATCATTTCTCCCTTGTCACACACCCAACATGTCCACAAAATTTTATGTGGATCTGTCCACAACTTTTTGAGACATCCTGTACACACAAACAGACAGAAAGGGGGTGAAAATATAACCTCCTTCACCTTCGGTGGCGGAGGTAAAAATTTAAACATTCCTCTCTGCATATGCGCGGTCGGGATGAATTCAAAGATAAAGTATGGAAAACGGCAAACTTGTCTTCGGATTAAGGCTCCGATTCATGTTGTTGTTAGTCTTTCGGCACCTCCCGTTAGGGGTCGCCACAGCAGATCATCAGTTATAATCCGCATACTGATTTGGCACAGGTTTTACGCCGGATGCCCTTCCTGACGCAACCTTGGTCGCCTCTTACAACACAGGGATAAGGATTGGGTTTCGCCATGATTCCGGGCTGCCCTACACCCTCTCATTCATAGCGCGGCCCAGCACAGAGCTCCCGTCCTCAAGTGATCCTCCAACCCAAGCCTCCGAGTAGTCGGATTACAGGTGCACGCCACTACTCCCGGTATAAGGTTCCGATTCATGTATAAAATTCAATCTAAATAAGTTGTTCCCTGATCATAAAGTGATAAGACAGACGGATGGATGGACAGACAGACATGAACTAATTGCTTCACCCCTCTTTTTGCTATGTGTGTGTGTGTGTGTGGGTTAATGATGCTTGGAGTAAGGCTGCACGAGTTTCACACCAAGTTAATAATTGTGAATCTATATACATATATATTTCTTATCAAAATCATCACATCCCATTGGTTATGACCGATAACTTGAGAACGAGCAGTATTGCCAGATCTGTCAGAGAGAATTTAATCTTCTCCCGACTGATAAAGGAAGCTACAACAAAGATCTTTGCTGACAGTCCTATTCTGTGGTGGCACATAAGAAAGACAAGAAATCTAAGAAATAATTTTGTTAGTTCCTGTATGTTGTTTTTTCCCCCAACGATGGTGGATTTGAACAATTTGCGATGGGTTGTAATCGCCACAGATATAAAACATGTTACCATGTTGTGTCGCATGACACCATTTTGAGGCCGGAGAGGGATATGGCGTGTCCAAGGTCATTTTGACTGCACATCAACAAATATTATATACGCCTTACTATTATATTATATAGTGGCTCAGTGGGCTCAGGCAGGGGAACCCTGAGGGCGTTACAGGCACATGAAATGTTGCAGTGGTGGTATGCTCTCGCAGAAACGGTGAAGGAGCCCTGAAGGCACCAAGACACACAAGTTGATCCAATGGGTCCATGTGAGGGAGTTGCGAGAGTGGGACTGGCAAATGCCCCCATCAAACTCTCGCAGGAGTGAACACACACTGCTGTGATGCCCGCAGCTACCAGATGAACCGACTCCAAAAAAGTTGTGCATGAATCCGCTCCTCTCCAACCACTCCTCATATTCCCTCGTGGCTTCACTGTCGAAGCTTAAACAAATCTCCACAAATATCCAACTTAACTGCTTCTTCTCCAAATCTCTCAAAGTTAAACTGCCAACTGTCACCGCAAGTCCCTTTAACATGTATCCCCATGCTCCACCCACGGCCCCTCTTTGAATCCCAGGTTTATCATCCTCCAGTTAATAAAACCTGTTGTTCTAATTGTCTGCCGGTGCAGACTTTCTATCCATGACAAAGACTAGCATTTCTCTTTGAATTAACCTCACAATTAACTTCGTGACACGGTGGGTTGCTTTACAACCACGAATGCTAATCACTTAACCACGAGTTCCAGTGTCCACCTTCTAATTTTGCCATTTACCTGAAGGTCACGTGGCTTCCTGAACGGGGAGCACGCCCTCAGCCAAGCACTAATCTTATCTTGATTAGATCTCAAGTCACGGCGGCTGAGCGCTTAACCGCTGGTGCATGCCGACTATGACAGGTTAATTAATTTGGTAATTACCTCCCAATCTATCTCGGTTCGGACAATGCTGGATCAATGGAAAGAAAGGACAAGCACAGACGGGTTGAAACGTCAAGAAGGAATTTATTAATAAGGAAAAAATAAAGGAACTGAAGAACTTTTTATTTCTTTGTGGTGAAAATAGGCAAATTGAAATCAATCAAAATAATCTCAAGCAAATAAAGAATTAATCAGAATTGATATAAAAAAACAAACAAAGAGCAGATGCTTTTCATTATGCCTTACTTAATGATTAAACACAAGACAAGGGTACCCAGCAGATCATTTGGGGGGGGGGGGGTTGAAATCCGGTCTCGGCCTACCAAGGTGGAAGGCGTCGTGCATCAAATAAAACGTCCTGAAATGTGTGAGCGTGCCTTGGTTGGTTGCCAGAGCCCTGCTTTGCCATGCACCCACCTGCAAACAGGCTTGAACCCCAATCAATGTCACGTCGTCACCCCCAGGAACCAGGGACGCCAGGAGCAGGTCTCGAGCAGAACCAGCAGGAACAGTCCAACCGTCACCCATCGTCAGGAGCCACAAGGAGCCGCAACCAATGGGCTGCTGTAAGGGGCTGCGAGGGGCTGAGGCACTGTGAGGCCAGCGGTCAGAGCGGTCAGAGCTGCAAGGCCATCACCAACTGTCACAAAACAAACTGTGAGGAAAGGGTTCCTCCCATCCTTTTTATCGGCGGCCCGTCTGGTCAGAGCCTCAAGCAGGCTTCAGCCAAATCCACCTTGCCCATTGGCGCATCGTTGCACGTGACCAACCGTCAGCCTCGCGATCATTCCTTCTTCGTTCAGCCCGACACGAACAAGAGTCAGCCAGCATCTATAGAGCTGCCAAACGTGGCGTCAAACGTCGATGGAAAAAGGCGGATGTCAACATCGGTGAAAGAGAGGCGGGTGTCAAACATCAATGAAAGATAGGTGGGTGTGGTAAATGATCCACAGCCGTATTTGACCGTCAGAATAACTGCTCAGGAAAAGCCCGCGGTGTGCTTAATCAAATGTCCTGTAAGCCCAAGGTGTAAATAAATTGCCACCTACAAGCCAATGTGTCCTGATGGAAAAGGGGTAGACGAGCCTCCGTTGAGCTAACGGCTATCTCACATGCATGAATGTGTCTGTCATAAAGAGGAAAAGGCCATTCCATAAGAAAGGGAATCTATTCTTTACCCTTCTCAACGCATCAAAGTTAGAATCCCACCAGACATGGGGATGGGTCTATCCTAGACATGCATTTATGGAAATAACTCTCTGAGGACCTAAATGTTTGTATGCCTTAGTCGGATGTGATTATGAAATCCATAACAATATATATATATATATATATATATATATATATATATATATATATATATATTTCTCATACATATATATATATATATATATATATATATATATATATATATATATATATATATATATTTCTCATACATACACATACAAGCCTGGTGTTGGCTTAGTGGTTAGGGTGGCGGCTTGGGATCCCAGGATCCTGAGTTAAAGCCCTGCTGGCAGTTGAATTAACACCAGGGGGTTGACTCAGCCTGTCATCCATCTGAGGTCGGCGAAGTGAGTACCAGTGTACTGGTCCCGGTGTATGCCCCGGTTAGAATAGGTGTACCATATCCCTGTGTGCCGTAAGAGGCGACCAGGGTTGGCGTCAGGAAGGGCATCCGGCCATAAAACATTGCCTCAAGAAAAAGCCTAACCCCTGCACAGCAGGGAAAAATGGCTGTAAAAACGGTCATTTTTATTTTTATACATATATACAGGTATGTCAATAAAAGGTTCACCGCTTCAAATGACCTTTGTACTTTTAGTCATTATCTTATGTTTTTTTTTTGGTTTTGCAGGAGTGATCAATGACCTTTGGAGAAGTCATTCAAGCATAACCAAAGTATTATATGCAAAAGAATGACACGTCGCGGGTCTGGCGGTTAAGTTCATCCCCCCCCCCCCCCCCGATTCAATTGTGGTGGATGGACGGTTAACACCGACCAGGCCGGATTGCCAAGTGGTTTTCCTGAGGAGGTGGACATGTGATCCTCAGAGATTATGGCGTGCGCGGGAGAGGCAGGGTAGCATGGGCGGAGCGACGGAACAGATGGATGCACAACACAAGGGGTTTATACTCGAACCCACCACACATACACAGATACCAGCAATTTTAAATAAACACGGGGATTTAATGAAAATAGAAGAAACATTTACAAGGGTGTAATTCAAAATGTAATAATAAACGTGAGATAAATTAAAGCCGAAAGTCGAGGCACCTCTACAAATGGACTTTAATACAGACAAGGGGAAAACAAAATAAAAGAAAATCCTTCCTTTATTCTGGCACTTAGCTTTGTCCAGAGGTGGTCTTTATTGAACTTTGGGGCCAAGCCACTTCGTCATGTGTGGGAAGATGCGTACAAAACGGCGCCGAGCCGCTCTCTGGGTGGGAAGCGTTCATGAGGTGATTCGTGAGGCGGTATTCAACACCTGGGCTCACTAACCGCCGTGCGGCTTCCTCGTCGATCGCGCTTGCCGATGCTGCGGCTCTCTGCAGAATGGCGCAACTCCCTTCGGTGAAATACATGAGGCTTCGAGGTCGGTCTCTCACGTCCAAGCCAAGAGTCAAGAGTCAATGGCCAGTATCTTGCTGCACCACACGAGCCAATTCGCCTCAGCACGAATATGAGAATTTCGCATATGCAGACATTTCGTCGTGCCAAGAGGAGAGCAAAGTGAGATCCTCCATCCCAGCCACGTTCCTCTCACAACTACTCTCTGCTCTTTTCGAACTTCACCCTTCATCTACCTCCGGGTGTGGCTTGTTTACACGAAAGCCGGGAAGGTGGGGTTTCTGCCTGCTCGGCAAGCCTGGCTCGCTTGTTGTTATAGTTGTTGTTACAAAAACATAATTCTTCCATGGCTGGCTTGTAAATAGAAAAACGGTGGAGATGGTCACAGGGAGCAATGACTTACTGTTTGAAATTGGTCTTAATCCCTATCTAATTAACACAGCACCACCCCAGTGTCGTGACAAGTAACACTTAAGCTCACCGTTTCCCTACTTAATTTACATTGAGATGTCTCCTACACATCCAAGGACCAAGCAACTCTATACAATCCGATATTTCCGATGAAATTCCTCCATCGACCCCCATAACCGTAACACAGCCAAGCAGTTCTTTTGCTGTGCACCTCGTCGGTGAGGGTCTCCTCACCATGTAGCCTCTCTCAGCCTCATACGGGTCGCCAGGGGTCTCTTTACCGGTGTTTGCCCAATGAAACCTTCCCTTCAACGGGTCCCCATTTCCAGACACTACCAGCTACCAGGGACAAATTACCTCGGGGGGAGGGGAGGGCACAGTCATCGCTCTTCCAGAGCTTGATCCATTCCTGCGGACCCACATATCTTCCCCACCCACACAATCCAACATCTCATTTCCTCCCCTGTTTCCATTCAATTTTCAAACATTGCAATGCAAAATGGTGATCGTGTTCCTTCACTGCCATGACCTGCTTACATGTTATAATCCGATGCCTGAACCCCACTCTCGGATCTGGGAGACCCAAATTTATCTCATTCGTTCCCAGAATGCCTGCATCCTCCTCCGAGATCC
Organism: Eptatretus burgeri; assembly: GCF_056783735.1. Lineage (NCBI taxonomy): Eukaryota > Metazoa > Chordata > Myxini > Myxiniformes > Myxinidae > Eptatretus > Eptatretus burgeri. Next base: position 98,343,879 of record NC_140970.1, read on the forward strand.
GGCAGACCCAAATTTCTCACATCCTGCGTCTTGTCAGCTAAGAGTTTTTGCAAGAGCTGGAGTTCTACACTCTGCTGTGATCGTTTGTCAAGGTCCGACTTTCTTCCTGCCAACGTCTTTTCAAGCTCTGTCAAACTCTGGGCTTCACTTTTGAATGACTGCAGGTGCGTACACAATGCCCTGATCTCCTGACATAAACTATCAGCAGAGATTCTTTAAAAGGTTCATCTTCCTTATTCTTGCCTTCAATCATCATCCAATGGTTCATTCCCCACAACACATTCATCAACTTTAAACATCCTCTCAAGTGGAACAATTTCTGGAGTATCCTTCTCAACCACTGGATCGAAAGAAGACTGACAAAGTCCCTCATGAAGTTAAGTACGGCTCTCATTTCCAAATCCAGTATTTTGTAATTCGCCTTCATCATGCAGTTCATCCACCTGTTTCTCCTCAATGTCCCTTGCTGAAGAATCTATCAATCTGACCTCTGGAGAGGATTCCTGGGGTACATCAGCAATGCTCACTTCCGATTGTTTCCGAACTTGCCACTTGCTCGGTACTTGGTGTGTCAACATCACTGTCGCTCTCCTCCACCACATGTCCTGCAAATGGTTCAAACATTTGTTCTGCCAAATCTGCTCGACCCTCCCTGTTCTGCAACATTCCCAATGTCAAAGTGCTGCAAGTCCAGTTTAACTTCGTACGAGTCAGTCAGCCGGAGCATGGTCTCAAGAGAACCATCAACATCACCACTGTGGCTAACAGAAACTTTTGGTTTCATCTCCTCTCCTTGTATGGCATTGTCCCAAGTATTCAGCTACTCCTGTAACATCCCAAGTATTCATTCATTCCTTTCCCCTATTCCATCAATTCGTGCCCCCAGTTCCTGTGTCATTCCCTTCTAAATTTAGTTCACTTGTTCACTCATTCCCTTCATGTCATTCTCCATTCCATTAATTTGTCCCTTCGATTCTTTCCCTTGTTCCTTCATTCCTCCCTGATTCCCTCGCGCACCGACTCACTCGTTTCGCACGAGTCCGTACGTGCAGCAGTTACCCGTGTGCCGATTGCCTTCGACTGAGCCTTCACCTCTACCGGCTCGGCCTCTTCCTCCGCCTTTACCTCACTACTCATTGCTTGTACATTGGCCCTGAACCCATCACATATCGCTTTCATATCACCCATCATTTTTTGCGTATGCCCGTTCATATCATATCACCATCCATTTTTCCTTGTATATCCCTGTTCATTTTTTTTGCATATTCCCATTCATTTGTTTCATCATATCCCGCATCTGATTAATCTCAAATGGCTTTGGCGAGGCCGATCTGCTACGATTGAGCGTGGATCCAAGGAGAATCACTTTGTTCTCCTGGAGGGTAATTTGGCGGTTGGGCCCCCCGTTCGGGGACAGGGGAAACTTTTCCCCTTTGCTTATCAACCAGCTCCACCCTTGGCTCACTTCCTTCATTCCCATTACTTTCCCACCGAACAGCCATTTTGTGCTCCGCCATTTCCTGCACGCGTTTCACCTCCTCAGAAAAAAACCCAAAATTCTCTGGAATTTCCAAGCGTTCTTTTCTCCAGACACCAATTATTGTGATCAACAATTTCATGTCCCCTGTGAAATGTTGTTCAGAGTTCGAATCTTTCACTCCTGAGGGAGTCAGGGGGGTTCATATCCCACTCTAATGACACCAAATGTCGTGGATCTGGCGGATAGGTTAATCCCCCCTGACCTAATTAGGCCACGGCTATTAATAGGCCACGGCTCGACGATTCAAATCATAACCGCACTAGACATCGAAGTGTCAAGCCGCTGTCACACCTTGACGTTTTATCCAGCGTAAGAAAAATTTGCCAAATACGCTAGCACACGTCGAATACGTTATGGGTAAGTTTTGTATACATTAATAGCACGCTGAAGCACGCTGGCATACGTCGTAGTACGCCGAGTATGTCGACAAATTTTCATAATGTTGAAAATTTCTCAACGTACTCGGCGTATGACACACGTTCCGCATACGCTGGCCATAAGTTGTAGGCACGTTACACGATCGTTGACACACGTCGACACACGTTACTTGTAAGTTACTCATAAGTCGAAACACGTCGAGGTAATGCTTAGCGTCAGTGTTCCAGACTCCCTGTTTGTTTTTTTGCTTTTTTTTTGTTTTTTTTTTGTATGACGGTGATGTTGACACTTCGATTTCTAGTGCGGTTATGATTTAAATCGTTGAGCGGCAGCCTATTAATTATATTATATTATAACCGCACTATAAATCGAAGTGTCAACATCACCGTCATACAAAAAAAACAAAAAAAAAGCAAAAAATAAAACATGGAGTCTGGAACACTGACGCTAACCATTACCTCGACGTGTTTCGACTTATGAGTAACTTCCAAGTAACATGTGTGGACGTGTATCAACGATCGCATAACGTGCCTACAACACATTACTCATAGGTTAGAAATAAGTTTTGAGTACGCTAAGCATTACCTCGACGTGTTTCGACTTATGAGTAACTTACAAGTAACGTGTGTCGACGTGTGTCAACGATCGCATAACGTGCCTACAACTTATGGCCAGCGTTATGCGGAACGTGCGAGTCATACGCTGGCATACGTCCAAAAATTTCAAGCATGGAAAATTTGTCTTACAGCTCAGCGTACAACATATGCCAGCATACTACGACGTATGCCAGCATGCTCTTAACGTATACAAAACTTACCCATAACGTATTCGACGTGTGCCAGCGTTTCAGACAAATTTTTCATACGTCGGCATATGCTGGCTAAATCGTCAACGTGTGACAGGGCCTTCAGCTTCAGGTCCAGAAGTGATCTTTCAGGATTTGACGATCAAACGGCGTCATCTCTCATGGCAAACCACACCCAAAATGGCACCGAGCTGCCCTCTGGTCGGGCAAACGTGAGTGCGACGATACTCGATGTCAGGGCTCACGAACCGCGGTGTAGCTTCTTTTCAAGAGCGAATATGCTGACCGTTCCTCTCTTGCACACAATCTGTTCACAACGATCGCCCACGTGATGAGACAATTTCTGAGGCCCTGTGATCAGGCCACGAGGAACGCTCTTCTTCCCTCCTCAGAAGCGTACACACTTCACGGCTCAGCCAAACAGTCAATGGCCAGCGTCTTGCTCCAGCACACGGGCAAATTCACAAAGCATGAACATAAGAATCGTGCAGCCTTCTTCGTCATGCCAAGGAGAAGCAACCATGATGCCCTTATCTTCCAACTGCCATCTCCTCACTCATGTCACTGCTGAACCTTCTGACGTCCACCGATCAATCACAAGCTTCTGGGCATGGCTTGTTGGCATGTAGCAACAAGGTGGAGTATCTGCCTGCTCAGTGGCTCGGTTTGTGTTCTTATAAAAACGGAATTCTTGTTATTGCTGGCTTGTAAATGCAAAAACAAATGAATAGGTCACGTGGGTAAGCACATGCTGTGACAAATTAGTCTTCGACCATACCTAATTAACAGCACCACCCTCCGTCTGGTGACAAGTAACACTAAAGCTCACAGTTTCCAAACATAATTTGCATCAACATATCTCCGACACCTCCACAACAATACTATTACACTAGCAATACCCGTGCACATGCACGGGATAGCAGTACAGCATAGCTGGTAGCAGACGACAGACTGTACATGGGGAATGACAAAAATACGCATTGTGCAAAATACAAGTGGTACTATGGAACGCCAAGACTTCCCAAACATTGTCGGCATGTCCGCTAAGTGCCACAGCAATTTAAAAGGGATCGTGTGACGGCAAGCAGAGTTTTTAGTGTGCAAGCTTGGTATTATAATAGAGATATACATATGCATACACACTATTACATATACATACACACTATTATATAGACATACACATCCACATCCATATACACAGTATTATATACACTACGGGTCAAAAGTTTAAGAACACCCCCATTTTTCCAGTTTTTACTGAAATTTAAGCAGTTAAAGTCCAGTGAATAACCTGAAATGGTACAAAGCTAAGCAGTAAACTGCCAGAGGTTGAAAAAAAAAAGTTCAGGTTTCCAAAAAATGAAAAATAAAGTAAATTTCAGAGTTGTTAAAAAAGGCCCTTTTCAAGGAACAAGTAATGGGTTAGCAACTGCAGCTGTTCTGAAGCAATGGAAGTAAATTAAGCCTTGAAAGTTGATGCAAACAATTCCTACAGATGTCCCAACTTTTGTTGATTAGTTACAAACCCTCTGTCTGTATAAAGCAGTGATGGAACA